>NC_133196.1:7337500-7592500 GCF_049306965.1 Danio rerio | reverse complement strand
ATCCATCAGATTTTTACAAACACAACTGCAGACAAACGGTCCAACAAGAACAAGATCAGAATTATTGCTCAAGAGATTTGAAGATTTCTCTATCAAATTTGTTTTGGATGTTAGAAAATGTTAGAAATTATCAGAATAGAAGCAAATAAATAATAAATTTCTATCATTTAGATCAGCAGATGTTAGAAAATTTACCAATATAATACTTGACAAAAGTCTTGTCGCCTATGCAAGTTTAAGGAACAACAAATAATAACTGGACTTATAGTTGATCATTTTATATCAGAAGTGGCTTATATGAAACGCAAAGGCCTCTAGATTACGCTTATTTCACCAAAATAAAATATGATCATGCCTTTTATTTTTAATGATTTAATTAGGAAAGTAAGGACTTGCTTAGACAAAAGTCTTGTCACTTAACAGAAATAATGTCCAGTATAGAATATAAAGTCATGCTGCAGTGAAAACAGAATGAATATTGTGTCTGACTCCATCGTGAGCTTGGAGGACTGCATCCATACATCTCTGCAATAACTCAAATCACTGATTAATAAAGTCATCTGGAATGGCAAAGAAAGCGTTCCTGCAGGACTCCCAGAGTTCATCAAGATTCTTTGGATTCATCTTCAACACCACCTCCTTCATTTTACCCCAGACATGCTCAATAATATTCATGTCTGGTGACTGGGCAGGCCAATCCTGGAACACCTTGACCTTCTTTGCTTTCAGGAGCTTTGATGTGGAGGCTGAAGTATGAGAAGGAGCGCTCTCCTGCTGAAGAAAATGCCTTCTCCTGTGGTTTGTAATGTAATGGGCAGCACAAATGTCTTAATACCGCAGGCTGTTGATGTTGCCATCCACTTTGCAGATCTCTCACATGCCCCTATACTGAATGTAACCCCAAACCATGATTTTTTTTCTTCATCAAACTTGACTGATTTCTGTGAGAATCTTGGGTTCATGAGGGTTCCAGTAGGTCTTCTGCAGTATTTGAGATGATTGGGATGCAGTTCAACAGATGATTCATTGAAAAAAAATAAAATAAAATAATCGATCTTCTGCCACTTTTCCAAATGATCAACTAAGAAGTCAAGTTATTATTTGCTGCTCTTACAACTGGGATCGACGACAAGACTTTAGTCAGGTAGTGTAGAAGCAAATACATAAACAAATGAATAAAAGTTCTTCATCAATTTTGTTTCAGATGTTAGACAATCAAATAGAATCAGACAAATAAATAATTAAAAGTACTTTATTACAAAATAACACTATAAATGATTCAGTGAACATCAGTTGATCTCAGAGAGTTTCATAAGAAATGTCCGAGGCTCATATAATTTGTTTTCCTCTTCATCTTATTACTGTCAAAAAGAAATCACATTATGCAGATCTGATTTGCGGTTCATTCAGATATGAATATTTAAACGAGATGATGAGGAGTATTTGTGTGAGTGAGCTGCCAGGAAAACATATTGTTGTGTTTGTGTGTGAGTGCGTGTGTGTGTGTGTTAGGCAGGGGACGATAACCGTTTTCATACCGTGGTTTGTAAAAGCCAAGGTTTTGAAACCGCCAACATTTTCTGCTATACCGCTCCTATGGTATGTGTTTTTGTGTTTGTTTTTTACAACAACAGTAAGATATCTCTAGCAGAAAAGATATCCAAAGATGTAGTTTTAAACTGTAAAGAAATCTGTGTTTTTAAAACTAACGAAGACAGCAGAAGTCAAGGATTTATTTAAATTATTTAGCCTGAGATGTTAACTGCTCCAAAGTATTTTAAAAGTTCCTCAAAATTAAATATATTTTGTTTAAAAGAGAAAATTTTTTTTTTTTTTTTTTTTTACCCAGACATTTAAAAAGAATATATTTTAGAGCAGTAATATTTTTACCCCAGGTTATCATACCGTCAGAATTATATAACAGCCCATGCCTAGTGTGTGTGTGGTAAATAAGGATATTCATTCATTCATTTTCCTTCGGCTTTATCCACAGCAGAACGAACCGCCACCTATCCAACATATGTTTTATATGTATTATATATGGCCCCATGATCACGCAGTGCACCCCCCCCTTTAACATCCGTTTAAATGCAACTGAGATACTGTTTTCTAGAAAGGGCAGAGTTTTGCTGTGTGAAGTGGAAGTTGTCGAGACCTTTATTTCAGTATGTTGATGTACTTCCAACTGAAACAGAATATTGCGAAGGGGGCGGAGCTTCCTTTTGTGTATGATTCCCTTATTGTAAACTAACAGCAAAAAGGGCGTGGTTACAAATATTGTGGCTAATGCAGTCAAAATGACCACCACTAAAAACGCAGAAACAACTGATCAGAGATTTCGAGTGAAGATTATCAAAGCAATTTCGTTTTACAGTGGATTGAATAGCAAGGATTAATTCACCTAAAGAATAACAATGTGCAAAATAAACATTGTAAATCTGGATTTCACGCTGACTTTACAGTGTCAAGACTTTAAATGAGAAGCATACACTCAAAAAACTAAAATCATAACTGGGTTGTTATAACCCAGCGCTGAGTCAAATATGAACAAACTTATCCATTGCGATAAAGGTGTAATTTCCATTTCACTACAAAATAAACTCAACACTGCATTTGAGCCTGTATTTTTTACCTTCTCACGTCTCTGTTTGTTAACCCTGCTCTGAAAGCCTTGATCTTTATGCTAGACACAACTGGACTCCTCTACCGTCTGACTGCGTGCATTGTACCCATAATGCTTTTGTCACTATAGGGTTTTATTCAAACTCTGCATGCCGGCATTTCTCATTGAGGCCAGAAACTCAGCAATGAATGCTAAACTCATTCAAATTCACTGGGTTTCTGTTCAGTCTGAAAGTAACGCTGATCCCGGGTCAATCACTCAGCAGACAAATAAAAGCTGTTTACAGCATGACTCATGGTAGACAAACATCTACCGCTTTACCTCTTAGTTTTTGATGGTGGAATCTGGGATTAGATATTTATTTTTATAATGTAGATTATATATTGGGCATTTATTGGTATTGGTATATCCAAAAAAAATCTTTCTCTCGTTCCTTCTTTCTTTTCATCATTTCTATTCATGATTATGTATTTTAAATGACCTCATTACAGTCAAGCAGGCCCGGATTGGCTAATCGGGAGAACCGGGAGAATTCCCAGTGGGCTGGTCCGTTTTTTGGCTGCGAGGGCCGGTGTCCCTAGCTGCTTGCACTCTCAGCAGTTGCACTTTTTTCATATATTTGTTTATTTGACCATAACCTCACTCTTTTTATTCATTATTTTGCCGCAGCTCCGCTCTTTTTATTTATTTTCTGCCAGCCCTGTGAGCAAAATGCTGCCCGCGGGCTGCTCCTCATTCCACCCCAAACATCGGCACCTTAGTGAATATTAATTCATATTAATGAATACTACACCTGCTCATTGAAAATCAGATCATTCACTACATTAATAAATCTGACATAACTTGATCAGAAATCTAAAAAGTGGAGAAAAAGAGTAGGGTAAAAAAAGATTAGACTTCAATAGCAGCAGATAACAGTGTATTGCTTAACAGCGCCGTCGTGGTCTAGTGGTTAGCACGTTACGTTACAACCCCGCCGACCCGAAATTGAACCTCACCAGAGTATAATGTATTTTTTTTCATTTTCAGTGTTGAGACATAAAATACTGTTTGGGTTTTACTTATGTAGGGGTAAATTTTTTGTGTGTGTGTGACGACCGTTACAAAGGACCGGATATCTATGAAGAATTAATGTTCTCATATTTATGAAAAACATTTGAAGTTTTAAAGCAGCTGTGTCCTTGAAAAAGACGTGTTAGTGTCATTTGAAACTGAATTGGAAATGACATTATTTTAATATAGTCAGTCGTCGACTGAGGTGGGCCGGTCTAAGGGTGCTTTCAAACCTACACTTTTGTTTCGGAACGTATCTCGTTTGCCCAGTTAGCGCGGTTCGTTTGGCATATGTGAACAGGGCAATCGCGCTCTGTTCCGCCCCAAAGTAATCGCTCCGAGATCGCTTGAATGAGGTGGTCTCGGCTCGATTGAAACGAACCCTGGAGCGGTTCGATTGCAGTGAGAAAGCGATCCGATCCGAGCGCGGTTATATCACAGTGTTTTATGGATATGTAATAGGCTTACAGCTATATGAAGAGAGAATTATGAGTAGGGCGGGAAGTTTCGCGAGTCTCCGGATGCCAGCAAACGAGTGATGATCTCCGGGTAATCTCGCGTCTCTCTCCCAGTCCACAAATAAGCATCGTCGCGCACCCTCCTCACCCCTCCCCACCGCGTCTCTCCTCAGACACGTCACGCGCGCGCACCCTGTCAATCACCACCAAACCACCACCTCTCCTGACAGCTGAGCGGGACGCTGCAAAATAAACCCTGACACTCTGACCAATGTAAGGAGAGTTTACTCGCACGTGACTTGTTTTAGCTCTTTTGGTCCGATTAGAAACTTTGCAGTGTGAAAGTGAACCGCTCCAAGAGCAAAGAGCAACAATGTAACAATTTTAATCTCTGTTTCGGAACAACTGAATCGATTCACAGGTGTGAAAGCACCCTAAGACTTGAAACTCCAGAGCTAAAAAGGAGTCCCACTCCGGCCCTGCAGTCAAGGTAAAACAACATTCAGTGCATTCTGTAAATTAAAGCCTGTTCAGAGCGCTTCACTTTTTCCACATTTCTTTATGTTACAGCCTTATTCGAAAATGGATTAAATAAATTTTATTCAATTCAACACACAATATCCATTAATGATAATGTGAAAAAAAGTTTTTGAATATGTTGCAAATTTATTACAAATAAATAACCTGAAAAATCGTAAAAATCACTCTAAATTGAGCTCAGGTACATTCTGTTTCCACTGATCATTCCTGACATGTTTCAATATCTTAATTGGAGTTCAACTGTGGTAAATTACCTGTGGAATTTGCCAAAAGGCATCTGAAGGACTCTCAGACCATAATAAACCAAATTCTCTGGTCTGATGAAGCTAAAAATGAACTCTTTGGAGTGAATGCCAGGCATTAGTGTTTGGAGAAAACCAGGCAACGCTGATCACCAGGCTAATACCATCTACTACAGTGAAGCATGGTGGTGGCAGCATCATGCTGTGGGTATGTTTTTCAGCAGGAGGAACTGGAAGACTAGGCAGGATAGAGGGAAAGATGAATGCAGAATACATCCTGAATGAAAACCTGCTTCAGAATGCTCTTGACCTCAGACTGGGGTAACGGTTCATCTTCCAGCAGGACAATGACCCAAAGCACACCGCCTAAATATTAATGGCTTCACAAAAACTCGGTGAAGGTCATTGAGTGGCCCAGCCAGAGCCCGAACCTAAATCCTATTGAACATCTCAATGGAGATCTGAAAATGGCTGTACACCATTGCTTTCCATCCAACCTGATAGAGCTTGGGAGGTACTGCATAGAGGAATGGGCAAAAATTCCCAGAGACTGGTGTGCCAAGCTTGTGGCATCAGATTTGAAAAGACTTGAGGCTGTAATTGCTGCCAAAGGTGCATCAACAAAGTATTGAGCAAAGGCTGTGAATACTGATGTACATGTGATTATTCAGGTTTTTTATTTTTAATAAATTTGCAACAATTTCAAATAGATTACCACAGTACATATCTAGTTTGTTGGTGTTTTGCTCAAATACTTCTAATACCAGATCAGCAGATATGCTCTTACTTAAGATGTCATGATTACACACAGAGTTAGGTCGATCTGCATTCTCTAATAATGCTCCACATTGTTGGAATGAGCTTTAAGATATACTACATATGAAATCTTTACTTTCTATTGCTATATTAAAAAAATATTTTTTTATTAAAGACTTTTAATTTAGAACAGTGCATGTTTTAACCACTAATTATGGGCAGTAATTTTTGTGTGTTTAATTTTATGTTTTGTGATATGTATTTTTGTAACTGGCTGTCTTGACCAGGACTCCCTGGTAGAAGAGATATTTTATCTCAATGGGACATTCCTGGTTTAACAATTAATTAATTAAATAAATAAAAAAATATTAAGTCCATTATTTATATTAATATTATTATTATTTTACATGTGCATGCATACATTTTTATGGAGGTAGATGATTAAATATTCAATAAAAGTAATCAATAAATAACTAAATGAAATTAAATAAAAAAATAAAATATAATGAGAGAAATAAATTATTAGATATAATATGAAATAAATATTAATTTAAAATAAAAAATATCAATTATAATAAATAATTTAAATAAATTCAGATCATATGACATAAACAGAATTAAAAAGACAATAAAAACTAAAACAAGACAACGATAAATTAAAATAAAATAAATTTAATTAACTAATATCCTGTATTGTTTAAATAAAAAAACTTAAAAATAGAAACTAAATTAAATAATTAAAATATATTATAATTTAAATGACTTATATTATTAATAAAATTATTAACGAAATTGTAATTAAAATAATAAACAAACACTAAATTTACAATTAAAATTACAATAAATGTAATAAATAAACAAAATTAAAATAAAATAAAATAAAATAAAATAAAATAAAATAAAATAAAATAAAATTAAATAAAATTAAATAAAATAAAATTAAATTAAATTAAATTAAATTAAATTAAATTAAAAATCTCTGAGTTTTGAATTCAACCAAAGCAACTGCCAGTTATTATTTCTAGATAAACTTGCTCCAAAACTACACATTTTTAACTAAATAAACAGTAACTGCCCACTCTGTGTCATCCAGACAGTCTCTTCCTGACCTAAATGGGACCAGCCTGTTTTTTGTCAAACAGTGATGAACTTTTTTTTTTTGTTCGTCTCCTGTTCCTTATTTTTCCTCCCAGAAGCTCAGCTAATGATTTCATCTGGATCAGTGCAGTGAAATGAAGCAGCAGCTCTCAGCTTCACGATTTATTACTGAATAATATCTGCCAGAAAAATATCCTGAAGTACAGCACAACGCCTACAGATGGAGCATGTCTCAAACACACACACACACACACACACACACACACACACACACACACACACACACACACACACACACACACACAGACACACAAAGAGCGTAAAGCTTCTTCAACAATGGCTTTAATAGAGAATTACAGGAGCAGACCATATGCTGACCAGATTAAAGCGGGAAAACACCAAGCAAGTTCATTCTCTATGCATAAAATACAGGACAAACTATAAGTGTGCACATACAGTCATGGTCATGATTACTGGCACCCTTGGTAAATAGGAGCAGGTTGTGAACATAAATTTGTATTGTTTATATTTTTATATTCAATTTCAAATAACTACAAAATTTGAACCATTTATTTAAATAAATCAAGTGAAAATGCCTCATTGTGAATTTTATACATTGGTGAAAAGTATTGGCACCTTTTTATTCCATACTTTTTGCGACTATACAGACACGCTTCCTCTTTCAGGTCTTGTTATTGCTCTATTTATTTATTTTTGCCACAGTTTTCAATGCTTTGCCTTTTGGCTTACAAACATTTTGCTTTCACTCATTGCGCTGGATAAATAACACATTAAATTTGACCATTGTGCTTCATTCATTCATTTTCATTTATGGTTATCTTTATAAATCCGGGGTCGCCACAGCGGAGTGAACTGCCAACTTATCCAGCATACGTTTTACACTGCGGATGCCCTTCCAGCTGCAACCCAACACTGGGAAACACTGTGTGTGACTCTAAATCCATGAGCTGAGATGAGGAAACTCTTCCACGTGAATAAATATCCAATCCCTATGCTCTAAAGTTAAGGGGCGCTTGACCATCATTCCACACTTTTACATTGCGAGCAGCGGTGAAGTGAGGCTGTTGCCGAAGTACAAGGAAGCGCCGGCGCAGTGAGGCAACAGTACGAGAAAGCGCCAGCGTCTTTAAAATCTGCGGTGTGAGGACATTTCGGTTTTGCGGGTAAGTATAATGCCAATAACAGAAAAAACGGTAAACAAAAATAACTGTGTGCAAGCATTGTTTTACACGTATAATCATGACTGCACATCTGTAGCGCCATCACCCAGCAATATCACTGTCTGAACGCAGGATAGCAGAAAAGGTAATGAAGTCCTTCAAATAGCAACAATCCCTCAAACAAACAAACACAACTGGTTCCGAGAGACATAAAAATAACCAAGGCAGTGCGGGTGTTAATTGCTAAAGATTTGCAGCTGTTTTCGCTGATTGGAGATGTGGGCTTTTGTCATCTTATAAAAGCACTCGATCCGAGTTACAGACTACAGTCTCGCATTTTTTCAGCACCAAGATAATTAAGATGGTTTATTTATGTTTACTTAAGTACAAATATGTTTATTTGAAATGGCCAATTTATCTTCATTAACTTCACATGTATGTTTATTTTCAAAGTGTAGGATTTTATGTGTTCTCCAGTTTGTACATGGGCTACCAGCAGCTGTCAGATTTCAGAGTTAATTTTTTTTGCAATACACTAGGAACTAGTGTACTTTTCTTGGCTTTTAAGTAAAACAAAATGAGTATTGCAATAAATCGTTTTTATTTTTTTCTCCTTAACCTCTTACTGTTCCTATTGCCTATAGAATACCGGGCGCAGCCCTGCTTAGCTTCAATGGGCGACCATGTGAGAGTTGCAGAGAGCTAGATACCAACACACTCTAAAAAAAAATTCCGTAAAAAAACGGTAAAATGTACTGGCAGCTCATTACACAAATATTTTACCGTAAATTAAAAACGGAAAACTTCTGTTAATTGACAGTGTGTCCACATTAAAAAAACTAAAAAATATTCGTTTTTTGACGGTTAAACTACTGTAAAATAACGAACCATTTTATAGTAATTTAAGGGTTTTCTATATAAAAAAACGGTTATTTTCTGTGTTTTTAAGGGTATACCAACAGTAAAAAAGCGGAACTATTTTGTGTTTTAATAGTATACCTACTGTAAAAAAACAGACAGATTCTGTGTTTTAATAGTATACCTACTGTAAAAAAACAGACAGATTCTGTGTTTTAATAGTATACCTACTGTAAAAAAACAGACAGATTCTGTGTTTTAATTGTATACCTACTGTAAAAAAACAGACAGATTCTGTGTTTTAATTGTATACCTACTGTAAAAAGAGGACTTTTTTGTTTTTTAATAGTATATATACAGTGAAAAAATGAACAGATTCTTTGTTTTAATGGGATACCTACTGTAAAAAAATTATTATTTTACTAATTTAATGCTCTTCAAGCAGCATAGAAATAGCAGTTGGTAAGGATAAACCTATACATATGGGAAATACACTACTAATGGTTTACCATAGTAAAACAAAACATGTATTCCATACTGTATGTATAGAGAAGCAGTAAATAGTTTGTTAACTGTGAACTTACAATGATTAGTACAAAAACAACTTTGCAATTAAAACAGATTCTTTAATGAATACAAATCATTTGAATTCCAAATAGCTAGTTATACACACAATAAATACATATTGACATGTGAATCACACAGTGAGAAGTCTTGGCAAATAATCTCAAAGCAAATTAGTTTTAAATGTTAGCTTTAAGATAATTGAGGACAAGTGGGCAAATTACAAGTACTTTACATTAAGAAACCAGGTTAACTGCAAGATGGCAGGAAACAGACGATACAACTGGGTCTTCTTCCGCTCCAATACTGATACTTCAATGGCTGTAAAAAAAAAAAAACATTACTAATGACATTTCACTTACAACTGGGGTAATTCCTTGCATGTCAATAGTTTACACAAATGAAAGTTTTATCATCATCTTCATGTCTCACTCTTGTCATTTCAAGCCTGTCTGACTGACATACTTCAACAGAACAAAATAGGAGAAATAGGAGCAGCATTCTTTAAAATATGATATTTTGTGTTTTGCAGAGGAAACAAAGTCATACAGGTTTAAAATGTCAAGAGAGTAGGTAAATTATGAATGATCAATTATTCAGTTTTGGGTGAGAAATCACTTTAAGATTTTTCAAAATAAAGTGTAGGTACTTTTGACAATATTCAGAACAATAATGCAAGAGAGAAACAGTAATATAAACAAAATATGCTGGTAACACTATAATAACTACGGGCTATGATTCATTTATGAAGCATTAGCAAATAGTGAATTCATTATCTGTTAAGCATTAACTCTACATTAATAGATGTTAGCAGTTGGTTATAAATACAGCTGCAAAATTTGCTACAGCTACAGTTTAATAATTGTGTTATCAAACTTAAATGATTGATTTTACATTACTATTTATAGATAAAAAAAAAAAAAATATATATATATATATATATATATATATATATATATATATATATATATATATATATATATATATATATATATATAAAATATTATATTTAATATTGCATTATTTACAAAATTTCTTCCAGTTGTGGCCTAATCTAAAGTGAGGATTATTTATGATTTATAAATCCTTATAAACGACAGTTAAACCTTGCTGAATAGCAGGAGTGCCAAAATATAACATAAAACTGGATAAAACAACAATAAAATAATTTAATGATATATTTCGAGGCAACATTTCAGTGTTATTTAGCTATGTTTAAACTGTACAGTAATTTTATTTTAGATAAGATTTATTTTTCATTTAATACAATAAAATGAATTTCATTTTTAGAATATAACTGAATCTTTAATTGTGATTTATAAGGCGATTTACAAAGCATAAACAATCCTCACTTTAGGCTACAAAACTGGATGAAGTTAACAAAAGCACTTATTAAAATAAGTATTGTATATACTTTATATACTTATTTTTTATACTTTATATACAAGTATAACAATTACTATTCATTCATGTATTTTCCTTCAGCTTAGTGTGTGCTCACACTATGTATAGTTGCCTTGAACCAGGCCGAAGCACTCTTGTCCTCCCTCCCGTCTCCCCTGACGTCCCGCACTCACATTGCATTCGAGCCTGAGCACTCTTACATCATCGATGATGTGCTGTTTAGTTTAGGAAGTGCTCTCAGCACGGAGGAGAATTCTTTAGTTATATTGTTTTAGTCGTTTGGGATGCAGTAACACGCTGTCAAGAATTTCGCCGAACAGATCAGCCACTTTTGATGTTAATAAACAATCATAAACTCCTTGTGCTGCAGGAATAGGAGGTTTGCTAAAGGCGCAGCTGTGGTGCAGTAAGGGGTTTGCGTTCATTGAACAGTAATAGTGGTTAATTTATCCAAATCAAAGTCCCTTGCAAACTGTCATAGATTAAAGACACAAACCCCTCACTGCACAACAGCTGCACCTTTAGCAAACCTCCTAGTACCTGCAGCACGTTTGACTCACGTCAAAAGTGGCTGATCTGTTCGGTAAAATATTTGACTGCGTGTCACTGCATATTGAACAACTAAAACGATATAACAATATAAAGAAATCTCCACTGTGCTGATTGAGAGCACTTGTTAAACTGAACAGTGCGTTATTGATGATGTAAGCATGCTCAGGCTCGAATGCAATGTGAGTGCGGGTCGTCGGGGGAGACAAGCACGCTTCCAGTTTCAAGGCAACTGTGCATAGCATGAGTACGCCCTTGGAAACACCCATACACACATTTACAAACACACTCATACATAACAGCCAATTAAGTTAATCAATTTCCCTATAGCTTATGTCTTTGGACTGTGGGGGAAACCGGAGCACCCGGAGGTCTTCTTGCTGTGAGGCAACAGTGCTAGCCACTGAGCCACTGTGCTGCCCAACTATTACTATATGCCTGAATAATAAGATATATAAATGTTAGTTTAAATAGTTTATTAACCATTTACTTACACATTCTGAATGATTAGAAAAAAAATACACCAACTATTCTTAAATTACTGGTTTGTAAATAATGCTATACTAAATTTAGTAATGAAAAATTAATCATTAACAAAATATAAAAACAAAATCATTAAGCACATTATAGATGTGCTTATACGTCAAGATTACAGCATTTGCAGCTGTAGTTATAAACTGTATACTAAGGTCTGTTAATGTAGAGTTAAAGCTTAACAGAACTTTTTGCTAATGCTTAATAAATTAATCAATAGTGTTTAGTTATTATAAAGTATTACCGGTTTGCTTAATTACCTTTAAATCTTCCAAGGATTCTGAAAGTCTTTCTGGTCTGACAGGAATCGAAGGAGTTTAGATGGTATGTTTCTGCTTGGTGCACTTTTTTCTGCTATGGACCTACATTCTGGATAGTTACTCAGCATGCTCCTGTTGTAAATACAACAAACATGTATCAACTTACTTGTCTTATAAAAATGAAATAAACTTAAAAATGTAAAAACATACCTTCATATAAACTCCAGAGTCAGGGCTGCTTCCTTAGGCTACATAATGTTTAGCACATAAGAGACTAAACATGTAGCTCACCACAATTAGGGGACAGCTCAATGATCTTGTTATTGTGACTGTGGACTCTTCTTCTGAAAAAAAGAAAAGAAAAGTGAGTTGTGTGTTGGGTCTGGTACACGTCCACATGGAAAGAACCTATATAAACATATGGTTTAATATAGGTTTTGATTTAGGTTTTTGAAATATGTGACAAATATAAAATTGGCTGTTTTCCTATATTACATGTACATATATGGGTACATATATGCACACCTATGTTAAATTATTAATATTATTAATAATATTATAAATATTATAATTATTATGTAAAATTATTCAAATACATGTCTGCTACATAATTTAAAAGAAATTAAAATATATATATTTACTTAATCAAATATTACAAGAAATAATTATAGTGCAAGAACAAAAATAAGGCAAAAAAAAACAAGGAAAGAAAAAAAAAATGTAAAAAAATTATAAACCATTTTGTTTTACATTTCTTTCTTTTCCACTATCTTTATACAAGAAAGAATTGACCTTGCAAATGTTTCAGGAAAACGTGTAGACATCATAGCTTTCCATCTCCTCTCACTTATTTGCCATAGTTAAATTCCATAACATGCCAATAACATGTGATACAAAATTCAAGTGGCACATACATAAGTTTTTCGCATTTTTTAAGTTAGTTCTTACCCAGAGAGCAAACCTACGTTAAATTAACATTGAATAAATGTTAAAACATCAATCAAACTATCATTGAAACAACGTTAAAAAGTCACCACTGATTTTTAGGCAGTTTTCCACCCTGAAATAATGGTAATTCTATGATAATAAATAGACAAAACTGTCCCAAAATCAGCATTTATTCAACCAAAATTAAATCTTATTTTTTTACAATGAACCCAACATTAAATAAAATGTTAAATCAACCACACTATCATACAATTAATGTTGAAATTTAAAGTAGATTTTTAGCCAGTTTTGCATCCTAAAAATAAAGTTATTACAATGACGCTAAATAGATTAAACGGTCACAAAATCAGCATGAAGGCCTGGCTCACCATCAAGATGCCCACATTGAAATTGTCTCTCTCATCATCAGGTGGCTAAGAGAGAAAAGAAAATAGATTCAGCAGTGGACCAGTTATTTCCTTATCACTTTAAACAGACATTACCAAAATAAAGAACTTGTAACATTTCAAATGATGCAAAAATAAATAATAATAATAAATAACTGCTTGGTTCATTTAACAGATTACAGTAGCAGCTTAAAAACCCAGACAAAACACCCACATCAACCCAGTACTTTTTAGTTTGAATACATGTTAACAAAATTCAAAACTTACTGAAGCAAAATGTGTTCATGTAAACACTTAGTAAAAATATAGGTACAAGTAATTGGTTTGCCAAATAATAAAAAAAAAACATCAATATCAAACAAAAACCCTGACAATTTTACCTCTTAAACTTGGAAGTTTACTGTCATCCCCTGTATTAGGTACAGATGGTCCAGCACAACTGCCTGAGTTCTGAAAGAGCAAAAACATTCTTGGTAAAATGACAATAGATGCAATGCTAAATATTAATCATTTTTTATTTTAATTTTTTGTATTATTTATAAAAATGCAGTACTGACCAGTCAGCATCAATTTTTACACCAACACACCTACAACAAAAATAACACTCATTCAGTTTGAAACATGCAGCACATAGTCTACTTTTATACTTTACAAACTTTGTGGATAATAAAAAAAAATGAAAACATTTAAAACCCCAGCTGTATTTTATTTCATTTGTCCATATTAATTCAAATTCAGTTTGGATTGAATGTAAGATTTAAGATTTTTATTTAGATTGCTGTGAAAATGTACCTGTACCTTGTACTTATAACCAAAATTACAGAACCTGGAAATCAACAAAGCAAAATATCAGTGAACCTTATATGTACAAAACACTTAAAACCAAACAGAAAAAACGCTGAACATTTTACCTCTTAAACTTCAAAGTTTACCGTCATCTCCTGTATAAGGTACAGAGGGTCCAGCACAACTGCCTGAGTTCTGAAAGAGCAAACACATTCTTGGTAAAATTATAATAGATGCAATGCTAAATATAAATCATTGTTTATTTTTTTGGTTAAAAAATGCAGTACTGACCAGTCAGCATCACTTTTTACACCAACACACCTACAACAAAAATAACACTCATTCAGTTTGAAACATGCAGCACGTAGTCTACTTTTAAACTTTAAACTTTGTAAATAACAAAAAAATGAAAACATTTAAAATCCCAGGTGTATTTTATTTCATTTGTCCATATTAATTCAAATTCAGTTTGGATTGAATGTAAGATTTAAGATTTTAATTTAGATTGCTGTGAAAATGTACCTGTACCTTGTACTTATAACTAAAATGACAACATAAACATAAAGCAAATCTTATATCATATATCAGTGAACCTTATATCTACAAAACACTCAAAATCAAACAGAAAAACCCTGAACACTTTACCTCTTAAACTTGAAAGTTTACAGTCATCTCCTGTATAAGGTACAGAGGGTCCAGCACAACTGCCTGAGTTCTGAAAGAGCAAACACATTCTTGGTAAAATGACAATAGATGCAATGCTAAATATAAATCATTATTGTTATGGTTAAAAATGCAGTACTAACCAGTCAGCATCAATTTTTACACCAACACACCTACAACAAAAATAACACTCATTCAGTTTGAGACAGTCTACATTTAGACTTCACAAACGTTGTGAACAATAAAAAAATGAAAACATTTAAAATCCCAGGTGTATTTTATTTCATTTGTCCGTATTAATTCAAATTCAGTTTGGATTGAATCTAAGAATTTACCTGTAACATGTACTTATAACCAAAATGAAAGAACCTGAAAGTCAACAAAGCAAAATATCAGTGAACCTTATTTGTGCAAATAAAACTCACTTAAAATCTACATAAAAAGATTTTATTTGCGATAACACCATGTGTAGTTCACTCTATTATCAAGGTTTCATTAAAATAAAACTCCTGATCTCCTAATAGTAAAGAAAGTATTGTTTGCTATAATGAATCGAACTGACAATTAGTTTGAAGAATTTTAAGACTGTGGAAGAACAACTCATCTTTATATCTTCATATTAGCTGCCCTTGAGGTTCTTAAAAGTGAATAAATAAATATCAATGACAGTTCAACTCGACTACAACAAACATTTAATTGTGTGCTTTAAGGTACACGTTGTATTTGAGGCCGAAAACGCATGACAGTGTAAACACTATAAATACGTTTAAATGTCACACACGTACTGTATCACTCTGTTATCTCTGTACACACAAACACGCGTCGCGAAATGCGGAAGTTTTTTTTTCGTTCCATTTGGCGAGCGTTGTTAAATTCCATAACACTCTCATCAGTTCTTGCTTCTTATTTGCGTCTATTACCCCAGTTTGTCACGCGGGATGAATGAAATGTTCATGAGTTAAAGTGAAACTGCCGAACTGCAGTTAAAGTCAGGCATCCTGCTGATTTGATTCATAAGGGCACTTGTTTGTCAGACGGCTCACCGGTCAGGTATACATCCGCGCTAAAATATCAAAGTATGAAAGTCACCCAGCTCCCAACCCAACGTTGAGAATAGATTAACGGCGATATATATTTTTTTTTATCGCGCGATAAGTCTCGCGTTAACGCAGCACGTTAATGCTGATAACGGCCCACCACTAATAAAAACTTTACGAGTGTGTATTTCCCCTCATACCGAGTTACAAATGCCTCCAATTCACGCGAGTCTAACTTGTAACTTACTTAAAAACCAGCAAAGCTGTTCCACTGAAACTCGGTCACACAGCCTTAATACGTCGGTCAAACTAAAGCTAACATTTGATAACGTCAGTAAAAATATGAAATTAGTCATTAATATGCAAACAAACACAGACGGTCAGGTGTTACGAGCGTTTGAAACACGTTAACGTTAGTGTTCATTAAAGGTAACGTATATCAACCAAACTACACGGTGACACAGACTTTGAATGCTATCCCTTGTTCAATGCACTGTACAAAGAAAACATTTATATTTCTATAAAATAATTAACATACCTTTTACACTCTTACAGACAAACTGACGTTTACCGTTAATCCAGTCAGGTGCAGAGGGAGTGAGTGGGTGATTGGACGTCACGCCACTTCCCGCGCACGGCAGTTTAGAAAAATACGGACAAACAACTGTAAATGAACAGATACCATATTTACTGATGAGGAAAACGTATAAAAAGGTAAAAAATCATTAGGTAAATGCTTGTTTAAATTACATTTAACCACTCATAGCTCAGTTTGATCTTAATGAAATAAAGTCTGATCTTATTAACAATCTTAAACGTAACTCACTGCTGTACTTTCCATGGGCGCTTCATAAAAGACAAAAATCATTTTAAATAACGATAAAAAGGTAATAAAGCAGTCTTTTAACTAAAATATTGTTATATGTTTTATTAATCGTACTTACCAGGGAAAAAACAGAGGAAGAAATATGTCCCGGTGTCCATCAAACGCTGTCTGAGCTGCGATCCCCTTCCCACAATGCAATTCAAAAATGTATATAAACGGAAAAACACCCGTAATACGTGTATACGGAAAAAATCTGTTAAAATATACAGTCATTTAACTGTTATTTTACAGATTTTTTTTACAGTGCAGATATCGCCTGAGTTTTGACAACTGGTTGCGAGATGCAATGAGCTTCATCCATTTGGAAAATATCAGGTTTAAAATAAATGGCAACACTAGGGCTTTTTCTAAAACATGGAACCCATTTAGAAATGTATTTTCTGAGCATGTCAGTATCTCTACAAACTGTCAATCTATATATAATAATGTAAAGCTTAACCAGAGACGAGGGATGGAAATTAGCTTTATGTTATATGCCCTATGAACGCAACATCAGTTGTCTTTGTATAACAATGCCAAGTTTATTGTCACTGTTAAATGAACAAAAAATTAAAAATAAATTAAAAATGTGCGTGCATTTACTGTAGGAATCTTTCATTTCCACTCCAATTATAATAATGGTTTTATTGAAATGAAAGTTCAGCTTTTTAGATTTTTTCATTTAATAAAAAAAAACAGATTTTGTTTCACTGCATCATTTTTACCAAGGGTGCCAATATTTTTGACCATTGTATACTTGCTATAAAAAAATAAAATGTCCACCCCCAATATTAATAATTTTACTTCAATGAAAAGTTAATTTTTTTGTTTGTTTGTTTTTTATAAAAAGATTCAGATTTAATTTCACTGCATTATTTGTAGGGCTGCCCCCGACTAAAGATATTCCTAGTCGACTAACATTCCTGCATTTTAGCGATTAATCAAATAATCGTTCATTTATGATATTAATATAATAACTTGCGTATATACTAGGAATATAGTCCAAGTTGAAGTTTAACACTTCCACGTGACAGAAAATGCTAAAGCATGATATTAGCGCATTCAAAACGAAATTAAGTGCTTAAAACGGAATAGTAAACCGTTTAAATAGAGTGCTTACACACAAAAATCAGTGACCAGAACGTTATAGGCTAATTATGACATAAAAACAGCAATCAGACTGCCTGTGCATTTTAATAATTTATTATCAAAAATACAAACTGTAACAGTTACATGTCAAACAAACAAACAAACAAAAAAAAAACAGTTTTTAATAAAATAAACTAAAATTCGTTCTTTAAAATAAATCAAATAAACTTATTAGCAACTTAGGCCTAGTACAAAACTAGGCAAAAAAAATAATAAATAAATAAATAAATACTGTAGCAAAAACGCAGTTTGGTATTAAATACAGTGGAAAATTAAAATTTATATAATTTTTATATTGTTCAAAAGGAAAATTAACAAAAACGAACAACTTAATAAATGCACATCGCACAACGCCAAAACTTAGAATAAAAAAAGAAGGCAGCAAACAAATTAACAGCCTAATTATGATTGAATTGTTTAGAACAACTATTTACGACAAAATGTGGAACAAATAATTTAAAGAACACTAATACAAATAAAAAATATCAGAGTAAAGCCACAAACTACCATTAAGATGACGGATGAGTCTTGACCTGAAACAACAAATTAAAAACATCAGACTAATTTTTCTAACAGAATAAAAAACAACTTCTGCATTATATAAAAACGAAAAAATAAAAATAATATGTATTTATTTATTTGTATAGCCTACCCGATATAAAAATAAAATACCCGTTTTTTTATATATATATGTATATATAGCCTAATGGATAGCAAACAGAAACACTACAAAAAGGAAATTAAGCATTCTTACCTAAGCTCTCAATTCGATTTTATTTTTTTCATATTATGTGAGAGGAACACCAGCTTGTCCACATTGCTGGGAAGAAGGAAGCTTCTCGACTTGTTCACAATGAAGCCGGCCTTTGAAAAGATGCGCTCTGATGGAGTGGATGTGGAAGGGATACAGTGGAGGCGTTTAGGCGTTAGGCGTTGATGCTGATGTCATACACTGACTGCGCAGCCCTTGATTGCGTAATTTCACGTGATTTTATTATTTTTTTTGCAACTAACCGACTAATGAAAATGTATTCGACCAAGCCCTCTTCATATCGACTAAAGTTTAGTCGACTATTTGGGGGCAGCCCTAATTATTTGCTCATATTTACAGTACTTAGAGTGACAATAATTTGGAGCATGACTCTATATGCACATATCTAAGTGCTTAAGCACATCTGCAACTGTGTATGAGTCTCAAATCAACAGGATGAAGAGATGAACTGATGGACAGAGAGAAAGAAGAGGTGTATGTTTAAAAAAAAAGGGAGAGGAGAGAAGTGAATTCTGGGAAAACATCCAGACAGACGGCATGGAGCCCTCTTCAGTGTGTGTGTGTGTGTGTGTGTGTGTGTGTGTGTGTGTGTGTTAAATGCTGGGAAATGTGCGTTCTTCAGGATAATACTTAAAAGCCTTCACCTCATTTGCTAAATGAAAGATACAAGTTAAGAGACAGACTTGAGAGTTTTTTTTCATACAGTAGATGTGAGTGTGTATATGTCTATGGGTGATTAAAAATTGAATACATATACAGTGTGTGTGTGTGTGTGTGTGTGTGCGTGTGTGTGTGAGAGTGAGTAAATGTGAGTGTGTTTGTTGTTTGTGTGTGTGTGTGTGTGTGTGTGTGTGTGTGTGTGTGTGTGTGTGTGTGTGTGTGTGTGTGTGTGTGTGTGTGTGTGTGTGTGTTGATGAAAACACACAGACACACACACACAGGTACACAAATGAGTGTGATTCATAAACACAGCGCAGACACTTTCAGTCTAAGCACACAACAGCATTTCTATTTATGGAAGAGAGATAGACAGAGAAACTGCTGCTGTATATATGACAAATATGATATTTTAAAAGGGAAATCATAATAAAAATCTACAGTATGATTAACAAATTAAGTTACACTATTAAATCTATGTGTACCAAAAGTGCATGTTATATATAACACATATTAATGTATTACTTTTATAGTAGTATTATTATTATATTTTTTTATCATTCTTTATTATTATACTTTATATTTAAAATAATATAAATAATTTATTTATACATAATGACACATACTTAAATGTATATAAACATGTCATATATTTGTACTTATTTATTTACATTGTATTTATTAAATTACATATTTTACTGTGATTACATGTACAGTATAAATATATTATTATTTCAAGGGATCTTATGTATGTTTTCATGCACAGTATTTATAGTTGAATTATTAGCCCCTCTGATTTATTAGCCCCCCTGTTTATTTTGTTCCCCAATTTCTGTTTAGTGGAGAGCAGATTTTTCCAACACATTTCTAAACGTAATATTTTTAATAACTCATCTCTAATAACTGATTTATTTTATCTTTGCCATGATGACAGTAAATAATATTTGACTAGATATTTTTCAAGACACTTCTATACAGCTTAAAGTGACATTTAAAGGCCTAACTAGGCTAATTAGGTTAACTAGGCAGGTTAGGGTAATTAGTATAATGATGGTTTGTTCTGTAGACTATCAAAAAATACATAGCTTAAAGGGGCTAATAATTTTAACTTATAATGGTGTTTAAAAAATTAAAAACTGCTTTTATTCTAGCCAAAATAAAACAAATAAAACTTTATCCACTAGGAAAAATATTATCAGAAATACTGTGAAAATTTCCTTGCTCTGTTAAACATCATTTGGGAAACATTTAAAAAGGAAAAAGAAATTCAAAGGGAGGCTAATAATTCTGACTTCAACTGTACATAAACATACATAAGCTCCTTTGAAATAAATCAATCCATAATCCAAAGTGTTACATTATATTAATGCAAAATATTTTAGATTTAATATTTTGATTCACTAATTTTAATTGACATTAGGTTTATATCTTAATAGTTCATTGATAATAACCCACTTAATCATCAAGGAAAACACCTAACAGCCAAAAAACAAATAAATACTTGCAATTATTCATTCATTCAATCATGCAAACTCCACACAGAAATGCCAACTGGCCCAGCCAGGACTCAAATGAGTGACCTTCTTGCTGTGAGGCGACTGTGCTAACCACTAAGCCACCAACTTACAATTAGGATGGATACAAAAATTGTGAAAAAAATATTATATGTGTTTATAAACTCTAGATAAAAGGCAGCTCAATAGTTCAATCACAGTATTATGACGTTTTTTCTTTCGCTCTTCAGTGTTTGGGCTTTAGCAGTGACATTTATATTAATCTAAACTGAACTTCAACTCTGAAAACTGGACTGAAGCAGTTATAATTTATTAGAAGGTTTTTATGTCAAGCTGCTCTGGCAGTCTACATTGTAAAAGCGCTATAGAAATAAAGATGAGCTGAATATTTGGACTCACCGTTTTCCTCTCTGTTTTGATCTCCTGAGAGTATCTGGTGAGCTCAGCGATGATCTGTGACATCATATTCTCCGCGATGACCTCATGCTGACCGGCGTAATCGTTCAGCTCGTTCAACGTTGAATGAAATGCACGGCACCACGTATATCTGACACACACACACAAACAAACACATTCATCATTAATACAACATGCATGAGACTAATCTAAAATTTCCCAAACAAAAATGTCGGCAGAGATGTACAAAGTACTAAAGACCCAGACTTTAGTAAAAGTACAAGTGCTCTATTAAAAAAGTGACTTGAGTTGAAGTTGAAGTGCTCTTTAAGCACCATACTTAAGTGGAAGTGCTAAAGTATACAACATTTTTTGTACTTAAGTATTGCAAGTTGTTAATTTTTAAAATGTACTACTCAAGTACTGAAAGTAAAAGTACAAGTATTGTGTAATGTAGTTATTAAAGAAAGCAGTCAAAAGACTTCATTTTGTTTTGTTTATTTTTAATATCTTTTTTTAGGGCACGTGATTAAGCAGAACGAAAAGAAACGGGGCTCACTATAACATTTTCTCTCGTGTTTGAAACACAGATCTGACAGACTATAACAGCTTTAACACACACCTTTTAAAGTTGTGTGTCACAAAAATACTCTGAAATCCACTCAAAATGCTATTAAAATGCAATTTCCTATCGGGAGTTACCGGTTGTAAATGCTGTAAGCGGAAGTTCTAAACGTTCTACTGGAAGACGCTGGTCACTATGGCGCCCTCCATGCAGCAGCCAAGAAAAAGGTCTGTAATTGAAACGAGTAGGGGTGTGAATCTATACTGATCTCATGGTTTGGTTACGATTATCATGCCATAGATTCTGTTCAATACATAATTAGATTTTTTCTTCACAACACAAGATTTTGTTTTATTAAACTCTATAAATCTATTTATATTTCTATATTATTTGTAATACAACTTTGTTCTTTAATACAGCAGTAAGATATATGAACTGCCTTAATTTGACCTGCTCAAAGAAAACTCCAACACAAGCACAGAAGACAGCATGAGCATTTATAGCAAATAAACTAACGTAAATATTATCCTGCTTGCTTTTTGAGCGCTGACAGGCGAGGTCTTACACCCCTATGATTGATTATTGTCTTCATCTGCTCAACAGAAAGGGCTGCGATCGGATTTAGAAATGAAAGCGATGTTCACTGATGGCAGGAAGAACAGCCGCGGTTACAGACTATATGCGCATAATACGCGGTTATCACAGGTAATCCATAATAGACACAGTGGAGAAGACTTGCACCTCAGGCACGCTCGTGGCTTTATCCACAAGTATCGCTTTAACAGCCAAGAGGAGAGGAAAAGTTACCTCACAAACAGGCCAGCGGGTCAAATGTCCAAAGGGGGAGAGAGGTAAAGATTTACAGCATTTCTTCTTAGTAGAGAAATAGCGGTTTGTGTGCTGTGCCGCCTTCATTGTAGTAAGAGCGTTATTTACTCGCCCTCGCCACCTTCTCCATAGTATTCTACTCCGGCATCGCTCATAGGAGATAAATGACATCAGAACGTAATAACCGGTTATCATCTATTACTGAACCAATATCGATAATTTTGACACCCCTAGTAACGAGTAACGATGCAGCACATAAAAAATCTATCAGAGTAAAAGTGTTAAACTCATCGAAAATATGTACTGAAGTAAAAGTGGAAAAAAACAATACTCCAGTAGAGTACAGACACAGCCTTTTAGTACTTAAGTACAGTAGTGGAGTAGTTCTAGTCCAGGCTGAAACGTAGAGGGGACAGAGCTTTCTCTGTGGCGGGTCTTCGGCTGTGGAACACCTTGCCAATTGAAATTAGAATGGCTCCATCTTTATCTATTTTTAAATCACTTCTTAAAACGTACCTTTTTAGCTTGTCTTTTTAAGATTATTTTAATAGTTATTTCTATTGCTACAGTTTACATTTTTACTGACGTTTCTCTTGCTTTATTTCTATGTTTTATATCTTGTCTTTTTATTTTTACCTTGTCTTATGTACAGCACTTTGGTCAGTCTTGTGACTGCTTTTAAATGTGCTATATATAAATAAATGAACTTGAATTTCTACTTCGTTACTATACATCTCTGAATGCCGGTGTATCCAAACTTGCATACTTTCTTACTATATAGCTATAACTATACATTGTTCCGCCTGTTAGTACGGTGTGCCCTTAACATGCATTAAAGTGCGTTTTTGGAAAGACTATAGAATGCACAAGACATAAAAATACCCATCTACATGTGGACATGGCCGCAGTGCTTCTGAATTTGATTAATACTGCTCAAATTCAAACTATACAGTAGGGATGTAACGGTATTGTAAATAACGTTATACCGCAATATTAATTTTTTCCGATATTACCGTAGTCGCATGACTCGGTAAAACTATAGGTCTTCTGAAAAAAATTTGCTCAGGCGAATGAAGCGAACAGGAGGTAGCGAAAACTACAATTCCCATCAGCCAAGGCTTGGCCATAATCCCTTGCGGTCTGTTGTCGCTACAGATCCATAAATGCGGAAATGGAGTGTGCTGCTAGAAGCGGGGATCAAAAAGAGCTGGAAAACCCTAAAGCGGGTGTTGTCGCCGCGCGCATACTGAATAGTGGTGTTGTCGCGCGATTTCTTATCAGCTGTGTTGTCGCGCGCGTACTGAATAGTGGTGTTGTCGCGCAAGTTCTTATCAGCTGTGTTGTCGCGCGCGTACTGTAAAGCGGGGACAGAGGGTATGTCGTGTTGCGGGGGCACTTTTGATCATTTTGGAAGGGAACTTTCTATCCAAGACTAAAAAGGGCATGTGCACTGCACAGGTTGAGCACTGCTGAGTTGGGGAATACGACTAATAATCAGTCATGGGGACTGCAGAAACACAGCACACTGTTCAGATTGATGCAGACATGAGATCTCTTTCTCACTCATGGTTTGTCCTCTCAAGTGGGGGAAAGACAATGCACAACGTTACCCACTGCTGTCAACCTGGGCCAAGTCATATCTCTCTTGTCCCAGAAACCTCAGTCCCAAATGAGAGGGTTTTTTTTCTGTTGCAGGGCACATTGTAAATACCCAGAGATACCAGCTTTTACCAGATTATAGTTATATGATAAGTTTCCTTTAAACCCATCTCTATCTAAGTGAGTGAGTGATTAAATGATGAATGTGACGAGTTTTCAACAATACTAAATTGAAACTTAATTTTTTTACATGGTTTAATATTTTTTTGTTATTAAAATTGAAGTTCCTGTTTCAAAGCTTACAGATAGATGGCTAATTTGTATGTCATTGACACTTTTGGCACTTTTTTGGAGTATTTTCATAAGTTTTGTTTTTTCTTGTAAATGATTCAATAAATACCGTACCGTGACATTCATACCGAGGTATTACCGTACCGTGAAATTCTGATACCGTTACATCCCTACTATACAGACAATACTGTTTAATGCTCGTGAAGCAAGTTCAGACTCAATTGTAATATCCATTGGAGTAGTATGTGATTTTGGATGCAGTGCATGAGGAGAAACAAATAATCAAACATACTTATTCTCGTCTTCATCCTTCTTCTTAGGCTGGTATTTCTTGGACAGATTCCTGCATAAGAATGAACACAAGAAAAGAGGATGAGTGCTTGTGTTTGCAATGCTAACATGCTTCTCATATTCTTTCATACACTGACAGACTAGATAAATAACATCCGGGAAATATTCTGTTTGCATACTGCACATACTCAATCAGAAAGATGACAGAGATCAAATATGCACTCTTACAAGCATCTACAGCATATTACGCATTATAATAATATCAGAGTAAACAGTGTCATAACACACAGTTCATTAGCAATAGCTTAGTATAAATACACAGTATTCGGTATGGAATACAACACGAAAAATGTTTCCAAATTGCATTGTTCTCCCTACCATTTTTAATCTGTTATCTCTATTTTTTTGTAAAGCTGCTTTTGACCATTAGATGAATGCGACATACTTAATTTATTATCTTAGGTGAGGCGAGATCTTATACTTAAAGGGTAATTGTGCTTATGCAATAGCAAAGTTATATAAAGCTAAAAAGTACCAGAATAGGTACTCGGTATTGGTCGATCACCATTACAAGGAATTAGTACTTTTTATCAGCTGCAAAAATCCTAATCGGAGCATCTCTAGTATTAAGTGATCTTGATCTTCTCTGAATCTTCTGATGGATGGATGGATGGATGGATGGATGGATGGATGGATGGATGGAACAAACAACAGGATGAATGGAGGGATGGATGGATGGATGGATGGATGGATGGAACAACCAACAGGATGAATGGAGGGATGGATGGATGGAGGGATGGATGGATGGATGAATGGATGGATGGATGGATGGATGGATGGATGGATGGATGGATGGATGGAACAACCAACAGGATGAATGGAGGGATGGATGGATGGATGGAACAACCAACAGGATAAATGGAGGGATAGATGGATGGATGGATGGAACAACCAACAGGATGAATGGATGGATGGATGGATGGATGGATGGATGGATGGATGGATGGAACAACCAACACGGATGGATGGATGGATAGATGGAACAATTAACATAGATCGATGGATGGATGGATGGATGAATGGATGAATGGATGGAAAGATGGATGGATTGATTGATGGAACAACCAACACGGATGGATGGATGAATGGCTGGATGGAACATCCAACAGGGATGGACGGACGGACGGACAGACAGACAGACAGACAGACAGACAGACAGATACATAGACAGACAGACAGACGGACGGACGGACGGAACAACCAACACAGATGGATGGCTGGATGGACGGAACAACCAACAGGGACGGACGGACAGACGGACGGACAGACAGACAGATGGATAGGATGGATGGATGGATGGATAAATGATGGCTGGAACAACCAGCACGGATGGATGAATAAATAGCTTGATAGTATAAAAGGTGCATATTAGGACTGTTGGGCCCCATGGCTGGAATTGCTTAAGGCCTCCAAATCACTAAATTCACCCCACTGTGGGGGAAACCGGAGCATGCAGAAGAAACCCACGCCAATACAGGGAAAACATGCAAACTCCACACAGAAATGCCAACTGACCTAGCCAGGACTCAAACTAGTGACGTTCTTGCTGAGAGGCAACAGTGCTAACCACTGAGCCACCATGCCATCCCCAATTTACTTCTTTAATATATTTAATGAGCTTACACTTGATAAAACTATGTAATTCAGAAGCCAATCAGAGTGCTCGGTTAAGAAAAGTGACCAATCAAAAGAAAGAATCCATTTTAATCTGACGTTGAGTGAATATGTGTGTTGTTTTCCTCCATGGTGTGTTTTAAAGTGATGTACAGCTCGATGTCGGTGTGTGTGGAAACTGACACAAAGACGGTCTTTCATTCTTTGTCTCGTTCTCGTCAGTCAGATGTTTCCCAGCTTTTTTATTATCACAGTCTATAAATATACAGAGCGTCTGCTCATCATCAGGGCCTCGGGCAGGTGTGTGTGCGTGTCTGTGTGTCTATCTCTCTGTATGTGTGTGTTTGTGTGTCTCTCTGTGTGTTTGAGCGCATGTTTGTGTTTTTCTGTGTGTGTTTGTTTGTGTGTGTGTCAGTCTCTTTCTCTCTCTTTAGGTGTTTTGTGCATCTCTGTGCCTGTGTGTGTGTGTGTGTGTGTGTGTGTGTGTGTGTGTTTGTGTGCGCGTCTATGTGAGTCTTTTTTTTGTGTTTGTGTTTTTGTGTCTTTGCATGCATGTCTGTGTGTCTTTCTTTTTCTGTGTGTGTTTGTGTGTCTTTGTATGTATGTCTTTCTCTGTGTGTTGGTGTACGTTTGTATGTCTCAGTGTGTGTCTATCTGTGTGTGGCTCTCTTTTTCTGTGTGTGTGTGTGTGTCAGTCTCTTTCTCTACGTGTGTTTTGTCCATCTCTGTGCCTGTGTGTGTGCTTGTGTGTGCGTCTATGTGTGTCTCTTTTTCTGTGCTTGTGTTTTTGTGTCTTTGCATGCATGTCTGAGTCTCTGTGTCTGTGTTTGCATGCATGTCTGTGTCTGTTTGTGTGTGTGTTTGTGTGTCTGTCTTTTTCTATGTGTGTTTTTCTCTGTGTGTTTGTGTGTGTATACGTTTGTATGTCTCAGTGTGTGTCTGTTTCTCTTTGTGTGTTTATCACTCTGTATGTGTGTGTGCATGTTTGTGTTTTTCTGTGTGTGTTTCTGTGTGTTGTTCTGTGTGTGTGTGTGTCTCTCTCTCTCTCTCTAGGTGTTTTGTGCATCTCTGTGCCCGTGTGTGTGCGTCTATGTGTGTCTCTTTTTCTGTGTTTATGTTTTTGTGTCTTTGCATGCATGTCTGTGTCTCTGTGTCTGTATAAATGTGTGTGTCTTTTTCTGTGTGTGTTTGCGTGTCTTTGTATGTGTGTCTTTCTTTGTGTGTACGTTTGTATAGGTGTGTTTATTGTGTGTCTATCTCTCTGTATGTGTGTGCGTGAGTTTGTGTGTACGTCAGCGTGTGTCTATCTGTGTGTGGCTCTCTTTTTCTGTGTGTGTGTGTGTTTGTTTCTCTTTGTGTGTCTATTCATTGTATGTGTGTGCGCAATTTTGTTTTCTTGTGCGTGTTTGTGTGTGTGTTTGTGTGTGTCAGTCTCTTTCTCTCTCTAAGTGTGTTTTGTCCATCTCTGTGCCTGTGTGCGTGTTTGTGTGTGTGTCTATGTGTGTCTCTTTTTCTGTGTTGTGTTTTTGTGTCTTTGCATGCATGTCAGTGTCTCTGTGTGTGTGTGTGTGTATGTGTGTGTGTGTGTGTGTGTGTGTGTGTGTGTGTGTGTGTGTGTGTGTGTGTATGTGTGTGTGTGTGTGTCTTTCTTTTTCTGTGTGTGTGTGTGTGTGTGTGTGTGTGTGAGTGTGTGTGAGTGTGTGTGTCTTTCTTTTTCTGTGTGTGTGTGTTTGTGTGTCTTTGTATGTGTGTTTTTCTGTGTATTTGTGTACGTTTGTATGTCTCAGTGTGCGTCTATCTGTGTGTGGCTCTCTTTTTTCTTTCTGTCTGTCTGTGTGTGTGTGTGTGTGTGTGTGTGTGTGTGTTTGTGTGTGTGTCTTTCTGTGTGTGTCTGTTTCTCTTTGTGTGTCTATCTCTCTGCATGTGTGTGTGTGTGTGTGTATGCTTGTCACTCTCTCTGTCAGTGTGTATATGTGTGTTTGTATTTGTGTGTGTATCTCTTTCTCTCTCTTTCTGTGTGTGTGTGTACCTTGCCGAAGGGCAACAACACACGCAAAAAAGTAAACACAGCCTAATACACATACACACACACACACGCCTATAGCAAGACAAACAGCTCTCGTCCCCCATCAGCCCTTCTGCAGCTCAACAACTGTTCATAGTAGAATCAAGTAAACACACTGTACAACTCAACCTTCAACACACAAAGGTCTCAGTCCCACAATACAACACATTCAGTTAGACTCCTGCATTCTTATGTGTACTCTGCAAACATTTGACTGTGACTGGAAAATAATTAATCAAGTAATGAACAATGTTTATATATGATTCAATTATGAATCAATGTGATGAAATTCTCCACATATAATCAATATAGTTCATATATACAAGAATTAATAAATGTGTCTGTGAATCAAAATAAATGTTTATGATTATACATGTCATAAATACAGTCACCATTTTGTTATTATAAAATGATATTAGTATGTAATATAAAAACAAAAGTATTAATAATCTACCCACAATTTCAAAGAAGTTTAGAAGAATTATGAATATTTATAAATAAATAATCTGTTATCTGTGACCATCTGACTAAAAAGTGACCTACTTAACTAGCTGCACATACATGTATCTGTCTTTCAATCTCCTCATCAGTTGATCACGTCTTGACGTGTTTCTGCTGTGGTTTTCTACAGCAAACCTTAAGTGAGACTTTCAGTGAAGGCAACACTGCAGTTTCCCTCCCGTGCATTTACTCCTGTCTCTGTCTGTCTGTCTGTCTCACACACACACACACACAAACACACACACACACACACACACAATATTGACTATAATCTTGGCTACTTCTCTCTCCATGCATGCAGGTCTCTGTCTGGATTAGGATATCTGGGATATCAGTGTGTGTGTGTGTGTGTGTGTGTGTTGGCAATAACATCTGTTTGTGTATTTTTGCTTGCATGGACATATTGTAAAAAAAAGTATGTTTTTAAATATATTTCAAACATAAATTTCCTAAAATTTGACTAAAACCATTCTAATGTAAATATATTTTCTGCAAACACATTCAGAATTTTCACAGTTGTACAAAAGCTATACAGTCACCGGCCACTTTATTAGGTACACCTTACTAGTGCCAGGTTGGATACCCTTTTGCCTTCAGAACTGCCTTAATCCTTCGTTGCATAGATTCAAGAAGGTACCGGAAATATTCCTCAGAGACTTTGGCCCATATTGACATGATAGCATCACGCAGTTGCTGCAGATTTGTCGGCTGCTCATTCATGATGTGAATCTCCTGTTTCACCACATCCCAAAGGTGCTCTATTGGACTGAGATTTGGTGACTGTGGAGGCCATTTGAGTACAGTGAACTCATTTTCATGTTCAAGAAACCAGTCTGAGATGATTCACACTTTATGACATGGCGCATTATCCCCCACACCATTACACCACCACCACCAGCATGAACTGTTGATGCAAGGCAGGATGCATCCATGCTTTCCTGATGTTGATGCCAAATTCTGACCAAACCATGCGAAAGTTGCAACATAAATAGAGACTCATCAGACCAGGCAACATTTTCCCAATCTTCTATTGTCCAATTCTGGTGAGCCTGCGTGAATTGTAGCCTCAGTTTTCTGTTCTTAGTTAACAGGAGTGGCATCCGGTGTGGTCTTCTGCTGCTGTAGTCCATCCGCCTCAAGGTTGGACGTGTTGTGTGTTCAGAGATGCTCTTCTGCAGACATCAGTTGTAACGAGTGCTTATTTGAGTTACTGTTGTCTTTCTATCAGCTGGAACCAGTCTGGCCATTCTCCTCTGACCTTTGGCATCAACAAGGCATTTGCACCCACAGAACTGCTCTAAAACCTAGTCATGGCAGTGCGTGAAAGTCCCAGTAGACTTCTGAAATTTCTGAAATACTCAGAACAGCCCGTCTGGCACCAACAACAATGCCATGTTCAAAGTCACTCAAATCCCGTTTCTTCCTCATTCTGATGCTCGGTTTGAACTGCAGCAGATCATCTAGATCATGTCTACATCCCTTGAAAGCATTAAGTTGCTGCTGTGTGATTGGCTGCTTAGAAATTTGTGTTAACGAGTAGTTGGACAGGTGTACCTAATAAAGGGGCCGGTGAGTGTATTTATACTACTATAAACTATTTTAGAATACAATTCTAAGCCATTCTTTAGATCTCAATCCTCATTCTATTGTAAGGTAGGAAATGTATTTTCTTGACCCTGTAAGTAACACAATTTGAGATATAAACAGGTATTAGAAGATTAAAATTAGATATATTTTCTATTGCAAAAATATATTAAATTGAGCCTTATATATGCATCATCAGTAATATAAGCATCAGAAGTCTTTGAATATTAGATATTTGCTTTTATTTTCTATTGAAATTATATTTCTCCAAAATGTAGATTCTTACTGTCATTATTTTTGTTATGGTTATTATTTTAAGGTCACAAATGTTTGTGAAAGCCTTTTCACACTGTGTATGACTCTGTATGTGACGAATACAAGTTGAATTTACTATATACATTAAATTGTTCATTTATTTAATTTTTTAATAGATCATTTGTGTATTTATAACCATGAAACAAAAAGTAATGTCATACTTTTTAGGGATATCCCTCATCATGTTATTGCCACTGTACTTGTTAACAGAGAATAAAATTTCATTCGTTCAGACCATCTGAATGTAAACAAAGAATGCAAGGTATCTGAGGTTATAAGTGCAGTTCATCACATCCAGTAACAGACTGATGTGTGTGCGTGAGTGCGAGAGAGAGAGAGAGACGAATGAACCCCCTGCTGCGTCTGGGAATTAAAGGGGTTTCCCATTGCTATCTGGAGGGGGCTGATGTACAGTCAGTGTGTGCGTGTGTGTGTGTGTGCGTCTCCAGTGTCTGGGAGCTTTAAATCCTATCACTGGAATGGGGGGCGGGGTCGCGGCACGTGATTGGCCGGTGCAAATGTAGGTCACCAACGAGGAACACCATGCTGGCACCTTGTTGCCACGGTAACCTGCATTTTTCCTCCAAAACTTGCACACATAGGGAAAATACAAATGTTGCCTTTCCTTCCTTTATCCTTGAGCTGCCAGCAGAAGATCACATCTGCAATTAGAGTGTGTGTGTGTGTGCGTGTGCGTGTGCGTGTGCGCGTGTGTCTGGCCTTTATTTTCACATGAACACTGTAAACTACAAGCGACTGCACCTGCCTTAATTTACACAGATGTGACAGATGCTTTGCATGAGTTATTATCAATCAATACCCACCAAAAAAATCTGACTAACTAATTATTCATGTTGAAAACAGCTTAAACGGCTCTCGCAGCCTGATCAGATGGGTTTCCAAGAGCTTGGCGGAGATGAGAGTCCAGATTAAACCAGCTCATCATGGCTTAATCTGTCTTTCTCAACATGCAACATACATACATTAACTAGAAAGCTGAATCTGGAACATATGCAGGCATGAATATGTTTTTAAGTGTTATTAAAAGTGCACCAAGTAAAACCATAGATATCTTTGGCCGATAATCGGTAACCGATAACTTTTTATAATTGTAACTGATTACCAATATATAGGCAGATAAATACTAATCTTGATTTGAATTGTTCTTAATTAAAAAAAAAAAAACCAAATATCATTATAAGTATAATTAGAGTGCATTTGTGTCTAGCCTTTACTTTTTTACATGAATACGCTATGAATTATGAATGGCTGCACTTGTTTTCATTAACAAATACATAACAGATGCTTTGTTGTGGTTGAAGTAGGATTTTGGATCCTAAGATCCTGATGCCCTAGGTGAGATAATACATGACCTGACAATACCCCAGAAATAAAGCATATTAACTAATAATCTATTTCTAAAAGGAAAAAAAAACAGCTTAAACAGGGCTCCCAGCCTGACCAGATTGAACTATTAACTGGTTTTCAGTTGGTTTACATGAGCTTGGCAAACTTGGTGTCCAGATTAAACACTTATAATGACTTTCACAACATGCAGTTCACTAAAAAGCATGATTAAAAATATATATATGTAAGCATACATGTGTTTTTAAACATATTAAAGTCGGTGATTCATTTCTTTGTGGTGACCCCTGACAACTAAACTAAAAGAAACTGAATGATTGTGTGATGTCATTAAAGGTGCACCATGGGGAAATATAGAAATTTCATCCGATAATCGGTAACCAATAACTCTTCATATTTGTAAAATGATAACCGATATATAAGCAGATAAATACAAAACCTGATTAGAACAATATATTTATTATTATAATGTTTATGAAGATGCACAATGCTATTTTTCAGTTGCATCTAAATTAGGGATGAACCGATAGAGAAATTGTGTCCATTACAATAACCGATAAACTCCATAACCCTAAGCTGATAACCTAGTACTGGCCTAATAAGCACAAATCTGAGTTTAAACAATTCTGATCTCTATTATAAAAACACATAAGATAATATGTAATTAAAGTGTATTTGCATATAATAACTAAAAAATAACCAATATAAAGGCAGATAAATACAAATCCTGATTACTATTATTATGTTTTAAAAGGTGCACCATTTTACACGAATACACTATGAATTATGAATGGCTGCACTTGTTTTCATTTACACATACATAACAGATGCTCTGTTGTGGTAAAAAGAGGGATTTTGGATCCTACGATCCTGATGCCCTAGGTGAGATAATACATGACCTGACAATACCCCAGAAATAAAGCATATTAAATAACAATCTATTTCTAAAAGGAAAAAAACAGCTTAAACAGGGCTCCCAGCCTGACCAGATTGACCTATTGACTGGTTTTCAGTTGGTTTCCATGAGCTTGGCAAACTTGGTGTCCAGATTAAACACTTATGATGACTTTCACAACATGCAGTTCACTAAAAATAATAATTAAAAACATATATAAGCATAAATATGTTTTTAAAAATATTAAAGTTGGTGATTCATTTCTTTGTGGTGACCCCTGACAACTAAACTAAAAGAAACTGAATGATTGTGTGATGTCATTAAAGGTGCACCATGGGGAAATAAAAAATTTCATCCGATAATCGGTAACCGATAACTCTTCATATTTGTAAAATGATAACCGACATATAAGCAAATAAATACAAAACCTGATTAGAATTATATATGTATTATTATACTATATATAAAGGTGCACCATGCAATATTTCAGTTGCATCTGAATTAGGGATGAACCGATATGGAAAATATGTTCAATACAATAACCGATAAACCGATAAACTCAATAACTAAGCCAATAACCCATTTTTGGCCCAATAAATGCAAATCTTAATTTAAATTATTCTAATCTTTATTATAAAAACACAAAAGATAACATGTAATTAAAGTGTATTTGCGTCTAGTTTTTATTTTTACCTGAATCCACTATGAACTACAACCATGTACAACCATAATCGGTAACCGATAACTATTAATATTTGTAAAGTGATAACCAATATATAGGCAGATAAAAACAAATCCGGATTAGAATTTATTTATTATTATGTTTTTAAAGGTGAACCATGCTATGTGTCATTTACATCTAAATTTGGGATGAACAGATATGGACATTGTGTCAGTTACAATAACCGATAAACTCAAACTCTAAGCCGATAACTAATTTTAATCCCATCATTATAATAAAAACACAAAAGATAAAGTATTTAATTAGTGTGTATTTGCGTCTAGTCTTTACTGTAACGTGAATGCACCATGAACAATAACCACCTGTCTTCATTTACACAGACGTGACAGATGCTCTACTGGAATTAAAGTGGGATTTTGGACCCGGAGATCTGAGGGCGATCCTGTTGCCTTAAACAAGATAAGACATGACCTGTGACCTATTAATACCACCCCCCACCCCGAAAAAACATGGAAGCTAATTTCACATATGAAGAACAGCTTATATTAGTTTCCCAGCCTGATCAGATTGGCCATCAGATTGCCTGTTGACTGATTTTCAATGGGTTTCCAGTAGCTTGGTGAAGTTGAGTTTCTAGATTATCATGGATTAAAGGGATAGTTCACTCAAAAAATGAAAATTCACCCATCATTTTCACAATCAAATTGTTCTAAACTTTCTTCTGTTGAACATGAAACAAGAAAATCTGAGGAATTGTGGAGAAAAATCAGCCACTGACATCCAGAGCAGGAGCAAAAAGTACTATGGAAGTGAATAGCTGTCATTTTTGGGTAAACAAATTTTTAAGCCATCTCTTAAAATTAGCAAAAAAATAAAAATAAATAATAAAAATCACCAAATATAAACACAGATATATATTTTATAATATTTTGTAAATGTGCACCATGCAATTGTTTACACATTTTAGTTAGATCTGAATGAGAATAATTTTGTCTATTACTGATAACCGATAACTTTTTATAAGGGCCAATAAATGCAAATCGGAATCCGAATTATTCTAATATTGATTAGGAAAACACAGAAGATCACACCAGCGAATACAGTGAGATATATATATAGGCATATATTAAGGCATAAAAAGCAAAACTACCCAACTATTAGTATCGGTTATATAAATGAATAATCGGTTTTATTCCTAGTGAGAATTTTTGTATAATTACATGAAATATATTTGTTTTGATGGCATGCTCATGCAAATTATATTATTTTTCAGCACTGAAACGATTAAGGTACCGAATAATCGGTTATCGGTTATCATTTCAGGTAAGAATTCAGTATTATCACAATAAATATATTTGCTTTCAGTTCATGCTCACATAAATCAGATTATTTATAAGTACTTATAAGTACTTATAAGACTATATAACTGAACAAACAGTTATCGCTTTAGGTAAGAAATTCAGTATAATTACATTATATTTGTTTTCATGGCTTGTTCATGTAAATCCTACTATTTTTCATTCTAGATAATATTACATGAATAATCGGTTATCGGTTATCATTCCAGGTAAGAAATTTAGCATAATTACATTAAAAACATTTGTTTTCATGGCTTGTTCATGTAAATCATATTATTTTTCAGTACTGAATTATATAACTTAATAATTGGTTATCGGTTATCATTCCAGGTGAGAAATACTATACAATTACATTAAATATATTTGTTTTCATGCCATGTTCAAGTAAATCCTATTATTTTCCAGTACTAAAAGGATTACGCAATTAAATAATCAGTTATCATTCCTGATGAAAAATTCAGTATAATTACATTAAGTGAAGTTTCATAAACTAATTTCAAGAGGAGCACGTGATTTGATTGAGCACAACTGGCTGCTCATCTGTAATCAGTAATAATCCAATCAGAGTGATCCAAGCTTACAATAAATAGATTGTTTTCTCCCTTCTGCTCTATCTTTATTTTCGAAGAATCCCACCCTCCACCCCATCTCCTCCTTTTCCTCTCTTTTCTAAGGGGGAGCTCTCGAGACCTACCTGATCTCAGATCCCCTTATTTGCTTACTGACCGGGCGGGAGCCTCAAGTATATCCAAGCTCAGCAATCTCTCCCAGGACAGCATGCTAAACCTGCTGTAAACGCTAAGCACATCTAAGTGGGAACACTTGAAATATATTTGTTTTCAAGGCTAACTTACGTAAATCATATTATTTTTCAGTTTTCGGTAGGACCAGACAGAATCTGCAGACATTTTGTGCTATTTCTGTGCAGAATTTTGTAAGAAATCTGCAGATTTATGAGCAATGATTTTGGGAGTATCTTAACTGAAAACCAAATAAAATTAAATAAAAATATTACCATTCATTACTTTTATTTCATGTTTAAAATGCACATATCCACATATTTTGTAAACAAAGCAAGTCTCACATATAATATATATCTACTAAAAGATAGAAAATATTATTTTACAAGCTGTATTTTAAATAATTAATAAATTTTTTATTTAATAATATTTTATTAATAAATACATTTTTAAATAATTAAAAAAATTAAAAACTGAATAAATGTCCATACACACATTTACACAACTAAACAATTAGACTCAATGATAAGCTAAAAAATCTGCAGATTTCTGTGCACACTAGTGATCCGCGGGCGCTGCAGATAATCCGCGGGTCGGGCAGGTTGGGTGATAAAAAATACATTATGATTAATTGCGGGTGGGTTGCAGGTGGATGTAGTGGGACATGGCAGTGGACCAGCAAAATAGCAGAGAGTGGAATTTGCAGAATGGGAAGATGAGACACTCAAAATAATGGATGCAAGAGTAAGTAAGTGCAAGAGAACTGTTCAAACTTTTAGTTAGAGGAGTCATCAGAGGAAAATCTGCTATCGTTCTGGGAGAAACAAGACCGCTTATTTACATGACTGCAATGCCTTGCGAGGAGAATCTTGTTTATTCATACAACAGGCGGTGCGACACTCATTCAGTGCAGCTGGCCGAATTTTGGAGGCGAGGCGGAATCGCCCGAATTTAGGCACAATAAATGCTATTCTGTTTTTGCACAGTGCAAAGAAAAAGCCCAAGTAAACACAACATAGCTGCCGTTTAGGCTGAAGTGGCACCTTTTTGTTATATTTTACCTGTATCTTTAAAAGCTCAAATGTATTATTTTTACTTTTCGTATTTGAAAATGTTGTCCAATGACAAACTTTTGTTTTTATAAATAAATATTAACTTAAAAACGTTTACGATTAAAGTATTATTTTACTATCAGAGATCCGCAGATTAGAGATTAAAGAATTAGAATTATTAAAGTGACGATCGGGTGCGGGCACATTTATCAGATCAAAGTATATGTGCGGGTGGTCGGTGGATGATTAGTATAAAGCCGCGGATTCAAGTGTCATTTCAGCTGATCCGTGCATCTCTAGTGCACCTAGATCCCGTCTATTTATCGGTTATCGTTCCAGGTAAGAAATTTAATTACAATAAATACATTTGTTTTCATGGCTTGTTCATGTAAATCATATTATTCTTCAATAATGAAAAGATCATATAAATTAATAATTGGTAATAAGTTTTCAGTTATCATGTGACAAGTTTAATATAATTACATTAAATATTTCAGTTTTATGGCATGTTCCCTTAAGTCATACTGTTATTCTTCAGTACTGATGTTTTTTTTTTTCAAAATGCCCCTAACACTTTTGTTGTCTTTAAAGTGTGTTATAAATAATCATGATATAATAAGTATTACTCATTAAGTATTACTCACCGCATCTGTCTTGCATAGTTGAGCTCGATCTCAGACCTTTCCTTCACAAATTTGGTGTATTTTTCCACAAAGTCGATTCCCCACTGTGTGTGCTTTTCCAGGTTATCAAACTGATCCTGTGAGAGAGAGAGGGAAATATGTTATAATATAAGTGAAGACTGATGTTTTGCCACCCTAACTCAACTGTTGAAATAAAAAAATGCCCCCCACCAAAAAATGCCCATGACAAATGTTTGACGACAGCAGCGAAGGTCAAAAGCAAATCTGTCATTGGTCTGTAGTCAACAGGAAGAGCCCACCCATACACTGACATGAGCTTCTAAGTCAAAAATATTGAAGCTTTCTCTAGTTTTCAGTATGTCCTAATGTGATGTTATTATAGTCTCCAGAATGTGTCTGTAAAGTTTCAGCTCAAACACCCATCAGATTGTTGATTATACCTTTCAAAATATTAAAATGCTCTGCTGTGAACACAATGTACCTGTTTTTTGTGCCCTGTGCCTTTATTGCTAGTTCTCCCCGCCCACTGTTCCCACGTGCCTGAGAATGTGTGCCTCAATCTCCGGCTGAGTCAGATAAACAGCACAGTGACAGACGTGAAGGAAGCAGATCTCACGTAATGCTTGTGAGAAATACTACAGTAAGAACTTTCCCAATGATTATTTGATGTATTTGTTGTGGAGCTAATTCAATCCTTTCTGCAACGATGAGTCAAACACAATTTACGCACACGTGTTTAACTTTGCACTGTTTTTGCATGCAAATGTGACAGGATACACATTAGTATCCACTGCTGTATGGATATCTGTTATGTTAATGTACAAAATAAACCTGATTTAACACCCAAAATCAGGTATTGAATTGTCTTCATTTATCATTTTACTGACACATGGCTGTGGTGATGAATTACATCGATTTTAGTCTTTATTACAAACATGCACTTAAAAAACGTTTTAAACTTGTAAAGCTCGTTCTTGATCACATTAGATGATATTGATGATCACAGAGAGATCAACAGATCTTTTAATCCCAGTTGTTTTGCGCACGTCCTGTCTTGTTGATATGATTATACGCATTACTACGGAAACATGTTAAAAAGCGTCTGTCAATCAATTCGGTGGGCGGGGAAACCACACTCCTACGTTGATGTCGGCCTCAAAATGGGAGGGATTTGGATCCTATTTTAACATCAGGAAATTTAAAAAATATATACTTATTATGTTTTTATTACTCCAATATGATTGTGGACTTGTGTTGTAGGTACATAGTTTTCAAAAAAACTTACAAAAGATGATTTTAATCATACAGTAGGTCCCATTTAAAGCAGTTCAAACCGTGTGAGGTCTAAGAATCAACGTTGGTTTTAAAATCTAAATGTAAGTCAAAATGTAAACAGACCTTCCCACATTGGGTTCTGTTCAAGAAACATGAGAAAAACGTATTTATTTTCTTTTTAGTTTTCTTTTTATGTACTTATATTTTAAATATTTATGCAGCTGACAGATTGTGTGTCAGTTTACATCGACTGGATTTTGCATTAGTGTAAATAAAACCAAATGCATGGTTTTGGATCATAAATGATGCTATTTTTTTTACACAAAACACAAGAAACCAGATTTGTAGACTGATATTTGGAAGTGAATACGTCATTTAGAAGTGAATAAGGGTGTTATTATGTTTCCAGGATAAGCAAATACTATTAAAAACATGTTTGTGATCCAACCACTCACATATCTTATAATCTCTAGTTATCTAGAGATCATAGCATACAGGTATGGTGTGTATGTGTGTATATAGAGTGTTCATGTTCCTTGCTGATTTCCGCTAAAACCTCTGTACGCGCACAGACCACAAAAAAATAGTCCTACATTCAGATGCAGTCCATTTTTACACCTCATCTATCATTAATCACACATCTGAGCATCTGAGATATGGTAGTCTTAATTTAGAAGCCTGGTGCATGCTGGGTTAAACAGGACAATGTTTATATGGTAATTCACCTCCACAAAAACAAATCAAAATCAATATTTCTAATGAACTAATCCCTATATAATCACATAAATACTACTCACTTATATTTACTTAAGTAAAATATTAAATCCCCTCTGATTTTTTTCCTTATAAAATTTTCTAAATGATGTTTAATAGAGTAAAGAAATTTTCACAGTATGTCTGATCATACTTTTCCTTCTGGAGAAAGTCTTATTTGTTTTATTTCAGCTACAATAAAAGCAGTTTTTAATAAAAAAAATAAAAAATAAAAATTTTAAGCTCAAAATTATTAGCCCCTTTAAGCTACATATTTTTTCAATAGTCTACAGAACAAACCATCATTATACAATAACTTGCCTAATCACCCTAACCTGCCTAGTTAACCAAATTAATCTAGTTAAGCCTTTAAATGTCACTTTAAGCTGTATAGAAGTGTCTTGAAAATATCTAGTCAAATATTATTTACTGTCATCATGGCAAAGATAAAATAAATCAGTTATTAAAAATGAGTTAATAAAACTATTATGATTAGAAATGTGCTCTTGTCCCAGTCCCAGTTAAATCTTGTCCCAGTTAAACGGGAAATTGGGGAAAAACATTTAACAGGGGGGCTAATAATTCAGTGGGTTTAATAATTCTGACTTCAACTGTAACCTTGATCAAACAGACTTGTCTGTAACTATTAAGTGCTTATTCAGATCTGGCTGGGTTTGGTTTGTTTTGGTTTAGTTTCTAGTTTAGTTGAGTTCAGTTCAGTTCAGTTCAGTTTGACCTTTGATTAGGGTTGAAGCTAAAATCCGCAAGGAGGTAGATCTCCAGGAACATGAATGGACACCCCTGACTTAAAGCATAAGCAAACAAACAACTAATAAAACACCATCACTTTCAAATAAAGCAGGAATTTCTTGCTGGGACAAATATTGTGATCAATCTTGTACAAAAACACAAGCTTGTATTTAAATAATACATGTGCATGAACTGTGTGCGTATTTATTATGTTTATATAAATGCATGCACAATATGACAATGTAAATATGATTTGTACAATGTGATTTGTAAAACGTATACATATATATTGGAATACATTATACTGTATTAAATATATATAATCAATTTACACAGTACATAAAAATTACGATGTACGTACGATGTATCGTAATAAAAAAATTAAAATAAAAAAAATAAAAACAATTTATACAGTACACATTTAGTGGAGGTTTATAATTTAACAGCACTAATCTGAATTGAATGAAATATCATATTTACACAAGTAACTTAAAATACTATTAAATTAAATTTAAACAAACAATAAAAAGCCAACATTTTGATAAACAGGAGGAATATCTTGCTGGGAAAAATATTACAAGATTATTTAGATTTTAGGCCTCACAAACAATAATCATAAATGAATATCTGATTAACATGAAATCATATTTTACACAATAAACTAATGGCATTACTGTAACTCATATCATATGTCATTTGTTTTAAACAAAAAAAAAACAGCCAGTGAACTATTATACACTATAAACAACATCAAGAAGTTCTTGCAAAAGTCCAAGCAATGCAAATCACATCAATAAGGAAGATAAAGATTCCATTTAGAACCAAAACAACAAAAGCCAAACATTTATGTTCCGTAAAAGATTTACTTTGAAAAAAATGTAACAAATCAAACCCTAGAAAACAAAACTTGAAGAACCTACAATGAAAAAATAAACTAAAGAACCACACAAAGTCACACAGTCTATTCAAAACAATACACTACATTGATGAATATACTGTACACAACACATTCACATTTACATTCAACACCTAACTCCTAATATAATAACACTACAGTCACCTTCGTCTGACTCCAGCATCCCCCCATTTTCTCTTCGACCATCTCGAAGTCTGAAACATCCAGACGGATAATCCCTCACGCTCGCTCCTTTCATAGGAGCATTAAATGCACTTTAATGCTCGTGCATCCGTTAGATTAGATTTCAGTTTCTCCTCGTGAACGAACACACACACGCTGAGCATTCAGACAGGATGAGACCTCAAACCTGTGTGTGTGTGTGTGTTTATGTGAACAGGATGTACATGTGGGTGATGATCTAGGTTTCTGAACTCAATAATATGAATGTTAGTCTATAATTTTAAGGTACAGCATCAACAGAAATGAAGTATAGCCATTTAGAGAAATGCTTCAGAAATATTTGAAGATCCAGTTAAAAACAATCCAAAACATATTTGGTTACACTTTATTTTAAGGTCCAATTCTCACTGTTAAGAAACCAATAACTGACTTTTAGCTCAGCTTTATAAACTACTATTGTGCTGCTTGTTAATAGTTATTAAGGTAGTAGTTGGGTTTAGGTTTTGGACTGGGTTTTGAATGTAGAATTAGATCATGCAGAATATGTGCTTTATATGTACTAATAAATATCCATATCTTAATAATATATGCAAGTAACAAGTTACTAGTTAATTAATTGGTACTTGAATTTGTTTTTTGGTGGTAATTATACTTCAATAACTGGATGAAAATCTGCTCACACTTTACAAAAACGCTCTATTGGTTAATGCAAATGTATTTATTAGCATGAACTAAGAATGAACAATCAATTAATTATTCATAGTTTAACTATTAGCATTATTAAAATCCAAAGTTGTGCTTGTTATTAGTTTGTGCGCTGCATATGGTGTATATGGTGATTCTTCACCATAAAGCAGTTCACCATTCTCGTAGATTTTTGTTGTGTAATTTGTCATGCTTTTTTTTGTGTTGATCAGCACATTGTGTTCTGCGTCCTAATTGGCTGTAGACCATTGTCAATCAATCTCCTCCGTTCCTGTACAGTACAGAATGCGTTCAGCTTGCCAAATCAACATGAATCTTCGATCGCTAGCAGTGTGACTCTAAAGTGCTGTATTTGTATGTCTGCAAGTTTTCTCCCCAACAAACCCCACAATGTTGACAACGTTCTGCACTGTCAAAATCACCTGCGGTAGCACTCAAGAGGCAGAGAAAGATGCTAACCTTCGCACAAAAAGTTGGACTTCTGGATATGCTAAAGGGCACGAGTGTTTAAACGAGAGAAAAGTGTGAAAATGTTAATGCCTGTCTGAGAAGTGTATAAAGTGTGTAATTAGGGCTTTTCTCAGCCTTAAAACATCTATAATGATTGTAAAAAATAAAGCTACTTCACGTTTCCCAGAGATGGGTTGCGGCTGGAAGGGCATCCGCTGCATAAAATCTTGCTGGATAAGTTGGCGGTTCATTCCGCTGTGGCGACCCCAGATTAATAAAGGGACTAAGCCGACAAGAAAATGAATGAATGAATGAAAGCTACTTCACGAATTTTGCCTATTGTGGGCTATTTTTATAACATAACTCCAAGGGCCCATTGTACTTAATAAATAGCATTAGGATTAGGATTTTGTGTAAGAAAATATAAAAAATACTAATTGATCGTAATTTTTAAGTTTTATACATATTTATTCATCTGTCAGTGTTAGTGAATGAAAATACAGTCATTGTTAGTTCTCACAGCAGTGCATTAACTATTGCTAAAAAGCTCAACTTTGTATTTTAATCATGCATTAGTAAATGTTGAACCACGTCTCGTTATTTTTAACAGCAATTTCAACACTTATTAACACATTATCAAAAACACCAGCTGTATTTTATAAACAGCTACTTTTTTATAAATATTTTTTACATCTAATAATGTAACTATACACGTTACAATGAATTTAAATCTATAAATATTGTTACCAATGTATTGGAAATACTTGTCTCATACTAGATTTTTGCAAAAAAACGTTGCTAGTTTTGTTGCACATTTCAGATTACAAATCCACTGGAGGGCGCTGTCTACATTTTCACGAATCTAAAATACATTAATAAAGGCATGACTGTATACTCAATAAATAGCTTTAGCGAAGAAGATGAATAAATTCTGTCATAAAAGTACTGTTTGTTTGTTTGTTTGTGTTAGGAAATACATTAAGGCCCAATCCCAAGTCTACCCCTTACCCCTTCCCCAACACCTCGTGAAGGGGTAGGGGTGGTCCAATTCTCTTTAGCTTAAAGGTGTAGGGGAAAGGGTAAGGGGTACCTTACGAGCTGAGATTTTTCAGGACCACACTCAAAACCAAGGGGTAAGACAATTTCCCAGAATACACTAATCACAATGGCAGTATAGCTGCACCCGAAAGTAAGGAGATCCACAAATTAGTATTTTTTTTAGCATTATTATGAATTTTTACAACAAACAAGCACATGTTTTAATACATTCATAATTAAGTAAATAATAACCATTATTTTAAAGTGTTACCAAACCAAAAATTCCTCACATTTTCCTACTTTTGTCTTCCATAAAAGAAAGAAATAACAGCATTGAGGTTTGGAACAGCGAGGCTATTAAACAATGACTTAATTTTTATTTCTGGTGAGATCTTTCATTAAGGCTATTAAACCAGCAATGGAAGAATATAGCTAAGAAACACACACACACACACACACACACACACACACACACACACACACACACACACCAACACACACTGCCAAAGTCCCCTGTCAGCATCTGGGTAATTCAAATGACCTAATGCGATTATCCAGGCTCATTTAAACACAGATCACCTCCTCATGCACAATACACTGCAGAGACAAGAAACGCCACTTTGAACACAGTAGTTTTAGGAGAGAATCTGCTGCGTGATTGCATATAGTCTTGCGGTTTCGATTACACAGAGATGGCGTATTACGCAATAAACGGATGCACTGGTGTCTAGCATTTTCAGCAAATGCAAACACAGACATTTGAGAGTCCTAACTATGCACAAACCAGTTCAACAAGCGTCTTTGAAGATGAAGCTGTTCATGTGGGCTGCTTTCGCAAATCTTAAGGCCAAAACACTGTGTAAAACCCTCAAACTTGACGTCAACTTGTAGGGACGTCCCCACGTGGAAAACCTGCTCAGAGACGGGCCTAAATAATAGGTTGTTTCACATCTACGAATAGTAAGAATGTACTTTTTGGCACAGTTGGTTTAACATTAAAGGTGACAGATAGGGTTGGCTTCATCCAATTTAGATTTAATTCCTGACTGCAGTTACATATTTAGCTGACATTTGCATGAAAAATAAGGAACACTTCAACGAAATCCACAAAAAAATAATATAAAATGACGAAGCAACAAAATAACTACAACTTTAAAAGAATCTGAAGTATAAATAAAGTTGTAATGAACTATTTTATTAACCAAAAATACGTTACATGCACTCACAAAACTATATCAAATTTGTAAACATTTTTAAAAAAAGCGGTCCTTTAGTTAGTCACTACACTAATGCTGGTAAACAATACAATACCTAAGTTAGCATAAATGAATGTATGCTAAGGCTGCACAGTATATCATTTCAGCATATATATCACAATTTATGCATCCGTTATAGTCAAATCACATAGATGCAATGTTGAGTTAGGATTATATTTGAGCAAAAGTCAGTTCAGAACACAAGATTTGAGGAATTACTGCAGAGTTCAACAACAACAGAGTGAAATTTTATAATTGAAATGTTTTGAGGCCTGAGAAAGATAAAAGTATTCAGGCACAAGATCCTTAGCCACTTGGAGGTTTAATAAAGATTTGTTGTATTGCATTATATTACTTATAAACAAAATATTCTGCATCCCTAACCCAATACCTAAACTACCTTAAAGGGGTGGTCCACTACAATAGCATTTTAAAAACTTTAGTTAATGTGTAATGTGGCTGTGTGAACATAAACAACATCTCTGAATGTAAGACACTCAAAGTTCAATGCAAAGGTAGACATTGGCTCTTACAGAGCTAGCTTAGCAAAGCCTACAACGAATGAAGTTTAAGGACTACCAAAAAAAACCTCTGGGTTAATGATGTCATAAACCCTTCAGGTTACATCCTGCACAGCGAATGGGCGTGGCCAGAGTCGCTTTAATGTTATAACGGAGACGCTTCTTGGTGATGTGGAGCTGATCTGCAAATCACAGAACATTATGTTAGCTGACCAATCAGAGCCTCTTGAGGGCAGGTCTTCAGCCTTTTCATGTTAGTGGAGTAGCTGTATCAAAGTAGGATATACGAAAAATTTACGCGATTTTCTACAAATAAAGCATGAGCACATATTGCTTTGCACCCCATAAACACAACCACACCATAAAAATACACTCTGGACCACCCCTTTAATAGCTATTAATAAGGAGAAAATTAGGAGTTAAATAATTATTTAAATTTATAATTAGCAAAAGTCATAGTTAATGGTTTGCTAAACGCGAGAAGTGAACGTTAACAAAGCGTGACTATAAATTCTTTCCAAATAGTGCTATTCAATCATTTGGGCAAATTGTAGAGACAGTATATCCCAATATATATCGAAAAATAATTGCAATTTCAGATTTTTCCCATATCATGCAGCCCTAATGTATGCTACGCTACATTAGTCAAACTTTCTTTTTTTGTTGTTACCTTACAACATTTGCTAATACATTAGTTAACGACTATAATGTGAATTTACAGTTAACCAAAAAAAATCTGTATTTCTTTCATTTTAACGTTTTATAATACACTTTAAATTACATTAGTTACCTAAGTAGCAATTTTTGTAAACTGCATTATAGTTAAACTAACAATGACAATATTTTTTAAAATCATTTCGTAATGTTGTATTGGTCAATATTATTTCCAAAAATTGACAAAAACTAAGAATTAAAGTATTTTTAAAGTGTATTGTTTAATAAACAGCTACATTTTTATTAAGGATTTTTTTTTTAAATCTAACAATGTAACTATTTTACAATTAAAAATAAATCTATAAATATTGTAACAAACGTATTGAAAATACATGTCAGTCTACATTATTGCAAAAATACACTGCTTTCGGTAAGTTTCGTTGCACATTTCAGATTACAAATCCAAAGGAGGCCGCCATCTACATTTTTGCGAATCTAAAATACACTAATCAAGGCACGTTTTGTTGTAGGATTCAGATACACGTCCATGGGAAGGTGCCGCTTGTTGTACAGATCAGCTGACCAAAACCCAACAATTAATGTTTCCAAAAGCAAACATAAGAGAAAAATGCACTACAACCACATAGCTTTACCTTGATTTTACATTACTTTCTTTTTTGCAGAAGCGTGCTCCACCGCACTCAAACCCAAGCTCTTTGCATGACAAATACAACGTACACAATAAGCTACCAAGAAACTGACCACACTAGAAAAGTAGTGTATATGAAGAGAAATAGGTGAATCACACATATTCGATTATAAATATTATACATGGTTAAGTTGTTTTGTGGTATTTGTTTGGTGTTGTGCAAAGTGAAGTAAACAAAAAGAACCTTTTATTAGATACTAATGCATTCAAAAAATTACTTTTTATTAATTGCTTAAACTACTTAATTAAAATGAGTTGAAAGAACACAATTCTTTAGGTTTTTTTGGGGGGGGGGACAATTGTTTTATGTTAAGTCCACTTAAATTTGTAAAACCTAATCGATTTGTGTTAGGACAACATGAAGGAATTGTGTAGAAGCCAGCAATTTTACAGTGTATGTCTCTGTAAATATCATTAGTGTGAAAAGGAACAAAATTTGTAAGCATCATACAGCCCAGTAACACACATTTTACTTGAAGTCTGCAGTCAAATGTGTGTTAAACTATGTTTCACAGCCTTCACAAAAATGTAAACTGAAGCAAATATTTCCATTGAGCCTGAGCTGTCATTGTTTGTTTCAATATTAAAACCCAAATGTAATGTTTCCTTTTTGATGCAGTAATCCAACACAAAAACATTAGCATATTCATTTACCCTCTGAGTTGACAACATCTTCGTCCACATGTCCCTGAATGATGAAGTGGCCCCCATATCCACTGTGCTTAATCCAGGTTTTACCAACTCGTAAAACCAGAACTGGTTCAGAATCGTCTGTCGGTCAATCCACGTTTGCGATTCTCCAGTCAAAACCAGAGCCCATCCGCCAGTATCCAATGCTAGTTCCAGTATGATAATGGTGGATTATAATCCAGACTCTGTCTTTACCCCACAGATTAAACCCCACAAACCAGCATAAAGCAGAAAAATAATGCACATCTGGAGCTGATCCAATGAGCGTCTGGATGCCAGATTTACAGTAGGGCTTCTGGTATATTCAAGCCAGACATCAGAGCAAATAACACCAGACGAACACAGCACACGAAAACTATACACACTGCCTCATGATCAATTTCATTTAACATTTTTACTAAACGTTACCAAATTGAACATCATAATAATCATAATACTTAAAAATTAGGTATTAAGATTTGGTTCTAATGTGCTTTCAAAACTATTTCCTTTGTAAAAACTAGTGATGTTCTCCAAATCTCTGAATATTGGGAAACGGAAAACTCTACACACACAAAAAAAAAACTTTATACATTTGCAACTAAAGCAGCATTTCCATCCCATGTGTTCAATAGAACAATATTGTCAGCTCCTGAAAATTATTTATAAAATAAAAACGGATGTACTACTGTAGCAATTCCATGCAAATTGGATGCGCCAAAAACAGTTGGATGTGCCAAAACGTTCTTCAGTTAAACAAAGAGAAAACTGTCATTGCATTTGGAAACAAAGATGAGGTTCTCAAGGTGAATACGTACCTTGGCTCAAGGGGTCAAACAACAAAAAATAAGGTCAAGAATCTTGGTGCGGCTCTGGAGTCAGATCTGATTTTCAAGTCATGTCAAAGCAGCAAGTAAATCAGCCTACTAGCATCTCAAAAACATTACAAGAATTAGATGCTTTGTTTCCAGTGAGGACATAAAGAAACTTGGTCAAGCCTTTATCAGCAGCAGGGTGGATTACTGTAATGGTCTCCTCACTGGCCTTCCCAAAAAGACAGTCAGAAAATTGCAGCTCATCCAGAACGCTGCTGCCAGGATTCTGACCAGAAACAGAAAATCAAAGCACATCACCTGTCCTCAGGTCTTTACACTGGCTGCCAGTTACATTCAGAATAGACTTTAAAGTATTATCACTGGTCTATAAATCACTAAATGGCCTAGGACCACAATACTGTACATTACAGATATGCTCACTGAATACAAACCAAACAGATCCCTCAGATCATTAGGATCATATAAACTAGAAATTCCAAGAGTTCAGTCAAAGCAGGGTGAATCAGCCTTCAGCTACTGCGCCCCACTGCTGGAATCAGCTTCCAGAAATGATCAGATGTGCTCCAACATTAGGCACGTTCAAATCAAGACTGAAAAGACATCTGTTTTGCTGTGAGTTAACTGAATGAGCACTGTGCTACAGTCAACAGATCACACTATTGTGTCTTTCTATTCTTTTTCATTCTATTAAAACCTGTTTTAACACATTTTAATCTGTTTTTATCATTTTAACGATAAATTAATTATCATTACTATTATCTTTTTTTTTATCATGATCGGTCAATACTGGCTAAAAATAGCTCGATCGGCTAATCCTGAAAAGTGCCGATCAAAAAAGCTGATCACTTTTATGTAAATTACTCGCACAACTTTTTCACACATGCATACACGGCGCACAGGTAAACAACAGCTGAGTGGAGCTTACCAGTGACAACATGAGTTCTCCCTTCTGGAAGTTTTTCAAAGTGTCCGATAAAGACGTAAAGCTAGCCGTTTGCAATGTATGTTGTGAAGTAATCCCTCGAGGTGGAAGCTAGCAACGGCATTTTAACACCCCTAACATGATTAGGCATCTTAGAACACGTCAAACAACTGCATATGATGGCCTACAGTAGCCTTAAGTTGTCATTTTCTAAAATAAACACTTGGTGCTTCTTCAAGATCTTGACTGTAGCCTATTTCTACAGTTTTGTTCAATATAGGTAATCTAGAGTTAGTTTCATTTCTAAAAATTGTGTAAAATTCACTAGATTATAGATAAAAGATTCCCATTCCCCTGCCATTCTGTGATCGGCAATTGGCAGATCATGATCTTAGGCCGTACTCACACTATGGACAGTTGCCTCGAACCGGGCCAAAGCACGCTTGTTCCCCCTCCCGTCTCCCCCGACGGCCCGCACTCACACTAATCGGGCCTGGGCACGCTTACGTCATCGATGCTGCGCTGTTCAATGAGCGCTCTCGCTCAGCACAGTGGAGATTTCTCTAGTTATATCGTTTCAGTCGGTTTGATATGCAGTCAAATATTTTGCCAAACAGTCCTTAGGGATGCGGTGACACACAGTCAGATATTTCGCCGAACAGATCCGCCACTTTTCACGCTCATAAACAGTCATAAAGCCCTCGTGCTGCAGGAATGAGAAGGTCTGCTGAAGGTGCGCAGCTGTGGTGCAGTGAGGGGTTTGCGTCTTTAATAAACTACGGCAGTTTGCGATCACTGAACAGTTAGAATGATTAATAAATCCATATGAAACAGTCCCTTAAAAGTCACGTCTCGCTTTCATTTTCGGGCTTTGTCACGTTTTGCACTCACACACAAGCGTATCGCGCCAAAGCCCAAGTGAACCATGCTCAGGCACACCTATTCCAACCAGGCCAGGGCTGGCCAAGTGAACCGTGCTTGAGCCTGATTCAGCGCACTCAAACGATCCAGGAAACAGGCCTGAGCACGGTACGGATGGCATAGTGTGAGTACGCCCTTAGTGATCTGTAATCAGCCCCAAAAATGCTTATCGGAGCATCACTACTTTTTGGTCACATCTATAACAAATGTTTATTGATACTTTTCTGATCCCATAACTCTGTGGAATAACAGAGTAGTTGTTAGACTGTTGCAATTTTTTAGTATTGTCAATATGCTCGTGTTTATTTAGGCCTATTATTGTGTGCACAATATTTAAATATTTATAACCACCTCTGAGGATAGTGGGGGTCGTGAGTCACTGGCATTGATATTTTGAGGGTCGTGGGCTGTAAAGTTTGGGAACCCCTGCTCTATTAGATGGCAGTCGAACACACACTCCAGCAGAGGTGATGGAGTCATTATGTCCACTGTAAAACTCCAGCAGTGCCTGCGTTTGCAATAACATCACGATGCACACAGCGAGTTGGCGAGGATTAATGAGGGTCACGAAGGGTCACCAGCTGACCCTGAACACAGACCCAACAGATTGCAGAGCACCTGCATCCGCTCTGAACTCGTTTGGAAGATGGAAACGACAGATCAGAAGGAGGTTGAGCACAAACACACACACACAATTGACTGTAGGCGTCTGAACCACACATGAGTTCGAATCAAAGCTCTGCCAAGTGGTGACTGAGCAACTGGATGGAAATATGGAGAGAATGACTCAAAGAGGAATTTAAAAGACGTCTGATATTCAAAACCCCCCTTTAGGGTCTTTTAGATGTAATATGAAGAGACAGTCACACTTTCATACATGCACACACCTGAAAGGTTAGCTGTCAGTCTTTACTTTCTTTCACAGCTTGAACCGCACAAATCATATGGACTACTTTAATGGAGTCTTTTGTGCTGTCATTTGTTATGAAATGGTCATGTGCATATGCTTAAAGCAGTTATGTAAGAATTTCAATGCATTATTCATGTTTTTATTGTTGAAGTGTGAATAGCTCTTAAGGAAACAAATAAAAGACTTCCCCTAACTACGAGTGAAAATGTGTTTACTAACATATGAAGGGGCATTTTTGCTGGGTAAATTTTGATAAAACTCTCTTCTGTTATATGAGCGATAGGAATTAGGAATGCACCGGATTTTCAGATGATGAAAATTACCTGCAGAAAATGCCATTTTCAATTTTTGGCCAAAAGGTGAAGCCAAATAAAGGCTAAAAGCGGGAAAAAATGAAGAAAATGATGCTCTATGAAACCCATTCATTTCAATGGACTAAATAGTTTAGTCAAATTTTAAAATAGCTAAAAATTTTGTGGATAGAGTGTTTCCTCTAGGATTTTTTTCTTGTGCGCTCTCAAATAAACGCTGATGAGTTGTGATTTAGGGCGCTTTTACATATACTTTGCTTCATTTGGTCCGGACCAAGGGCAATAAATGATACATTTAGACTGCGTTGTCGTCAGGGTGGCCAGAGTGAACTTAGTCTCCAGTTTTAAATATCTTTTCAATCAAAATAGCATACTTAGACTGGTTACCTGTTAAGTTTCATATTGAATTTAAAATACTGCTTCCTACCTATAAAGCTTTAAATAATGTTCACAAAAAGCTCCTGTTTATCAAACCAACCTTCTGTCTCGCTACAATCCAACCCACTCTTTAAGATCTCCAAACTCAGGGCTTCTGGTAGTACCTAGAATAGCAAAGTCGAGTAAAGGAGGTCGAGCCTTCTCATTTATGGCTCCTAAACTCTGGAATAGCCTTCTTGATAATGTCCGAGGCTCAGACACACTCTCTCAATTCAAAACTAGATTAAAGACCTATCTTTTTAGTAAAGCATACACTCAGTGCATCACTTAGCGGTATGATACATGAATGTGCTCCACGCAGGTTTTGCATCTCGTTTATATGCGCTATGAACTGCATCTACGCTAATTATTCTCTATATTCTTTATTTCCACCTGGGGATACTCATACCGAGGCCCTCAGACTGTGCAGCGCCACGGATTCGATCCAAGACCAGCGACGAGATGATCCCAAGGTTTCCATATCCTGGACCAGGCCGTATCCAGAGCAGCTGCTGTGGTGGTCATGGCGGAGTGGAGAGCTTGCGACTGATTCTTGTGACGCTCCATGGACAGACGAGTCTTCGCTAAAGGTACAGCTTTCCAGCCTCCGGCGCCTAGACTGCAGCTCTGCACAAGACGTTTGGCCATAGGAGAAATAGTGCCCAACTGAGCCTGCTTTCTCTCATTGTTTTTTAATTCTTCGCCTTCGCCAATTGGTGAAGTTTTTTCCTCAACGTTGCCGCCACTGGCTTGCATGGTTCGGGATCTGTAGGGCTGCTCATCGATGGATTTGCTCTTCAGTGTTTGGACTCTCAGTAGTGATTATTAAACCACACTGAACTGAGCTGAACTAAACCTAAACTCTGAAAACTGAACTACACTGTTTCAATTTACTATGATCTTCTATGTGAAGCTGCTTTGACACAATCTACATTGTAAAAATGACAATCTACACTGTAATCATCACTGACATCCATAGTAGGAAAAACAAATGCCATAGAAATCATTGTTTACAGGTTTTCCAACATTCTTCAAAATATATTATTTTGTGTTCAACAGAACGAACAAAGCTCAAACTGTTTTAGAACAAGTAAAAGGTGGGTAAATGATGACAGAACTTTCATTATTAGGTGAACTATCCCTTTAAATAATGACATAATATTCATTTTAAGGTGCACTGTTCCTTTAAACACACACACATGCCCTCTTATGATCATCGTGATGATGTCATCATGGACTCAGCATCAGAAATTAGGTCATGCTCTCCTCTATGTATTGAAAAAGCAGATCTTTTTCATGATAATTATTCTCAGTAGAACGCTGCAAATCAGCCTGAAAATAAAGCACACACTTTCACATAAACACAAGCATGAGAAGAGCGGTATGACATATATTCCATCATCCAGAAACACGCACACACACGCCTCCTCTCTCACTATAAATAGGCATTGTGTGCTCTGATGGGACACAGAGAAATCCTAGAGTTCACTCGTCTCTCATGAACTCATTAAATCCAGAGACTGAAGAGCAGAGCGCTAGTCAGACACCCAGATCCTGTCTGTAAAAACAACCAATCAGTACAACTGAAAGTGTTAAACTTTGCTGTCTTTAGCCATTTTAACCAATGATTTCTGTCCATGAAAGCAGTAAAGTCAATCCTTACACCTGCACAGCAACACTGTCAGAAATAAAAGTATGCAAGCAGTCCCTGGGGTAGTACCTTTCCAAAAGATACAAATTTGTACCTAAAAGGTCCATATTAATACCTCAAGGGTACATATTAGTACCTGCAAAGTACAAAATAGTTCCTCTTAAAATTTTTGGTAAATAATTATAAAAACCTACTGCCACCTAGCATTTCGGAAGCGTTATTGCAGAGCAACACAAACAGCATGCAGAAGTATAAATGCATAACTAAGCGCAAGGCAGGCGCAATGGATCATGCTGATCACTCGATGCAGAAGTATAAATAAAGGTTGAGTCTGAAACCGCCTACAACTCAGTAAGTACTGCATTTGAATTTAAACATACTTTTTTAACGGCCGAGTAGTATGTTCTATACAGTATGAATATGAAAAGTATAAATGGGATTCGGACATACTACATCCGCCATTTTGTCATGGTCACGTGAAGTAGTAAGTAGGAAGTCATCTGGGTACTTCTTGTGTACTGATTTTCGAAATCTATGAATTCGGACATACTACCCGGCTCGCATACCGATTTTAGCGTTCTGTATAGTATGGAAGTATGCGGTTTCGGACGCAGCCAAAGTCCCTTTAAGACAAGTCATTTCACTCGGCGGACATCTGTAAAATGCCTCTCGAGCAGTAAGCTCTGGCTTTCTGTCTGAATGGGGAAACATCAAATTCTCCAAAACACTTTGCCAAGCTTACTACTGAATTTCATATTAGGAATCACCAATAAAATTAAACAATAACTTTCTCTTTAGTTCATTTCTAAGCATTCAAATCACACGAAATCTGCAGAAACTCATGTCTATCCTCAGCCCATCCCCCCGGAGAATGATCAGTCTATATCGATGGCTCCTATATTAGAAGACGGGGCTTCATTCGCCATATGACCAGTACACTTTTCTCAATTTAAAACTATGCGAGTGACATGTCTTATGTATTCTATAGTCTTTGGTATAAATTAGCCTTTAGAACTAGCTAGTAAGTACTCCAGCAACCACATAGCAACCACCTAAATCACCCAAGTCAACTAAAATGAAAAATATCTTGAGGGTTTTGGATGTTCATGTACAAATCAGTAGCGTTTAAGGGGCCCAAAAAGAAACCTTTGAAAATGATACCATTATTGTAAATACCATAGATGTGAAGTACAAAAATGTGATTTTGTGGGATAAAAAGTAATGTCATGTGTGTTATTATATATAAAATACACAAACTGTTGGAGTACAGGACCGTAAATCTTTCAATAACAAATGACATCGCCACCTACTGGCCTGGCATGCACAATACCGCACATTTCTTTCATCTTTGCAGACCCACATGATTACACAGGAATTATTTTCACAAAGTTGTCATTTTGTACACAAACTTTCCAATTTCAGACGTGCAAACGCATCTCAAATCTGTTTTTAATTTTCCCTCCCGCTATGAACTCACCCTCAGCAAACACACAAGCTCACACAACATGATTCACTCAGGATCCGCATGAAATCTGGCCTTAATTTAGGCAGCGAGCACGTGCTTTGCTGCCCCAGGGCGCTGCTCCAATTAATCACGATGCTAATGAAGAACGCCACTCATTTATGCACATCACAGTTAGAGATCAAATGCTAAATATATTCGCTTTCTGACCAACACTTTCTGAATTCACAACCCCACACCACTGACCTCAGATCAGTCTGCTGCTTTAAATTTAGTAGAATATTTAGAAAATAAGATCTGGCTGATCTGATCCCAGACCACTGTTGTCCAATAACTTTCCTAATTAACCAAGCTTGCCTAATTAGCATACTTAATATACTAGTTAAGTCTTTAAACTGCACTAAGCTGAATACTAGAATCTTGCAAATATCTAGTAAAATCTGAGGTACTGTCAACATGGTAAAGAAAAACTAAATAGTTATTAGAAATGAGTTATTAAAACTATTATGTTTAGAAATGTGTTGAAAAAAATCTGTGAAATATTTGAAAAAGAATTCAAGTTTCACAAGAGGGCTGATGATTTTGACTTTAACTGCATACAGGAGCAATATAATTATGTTTTGTGGACAAACCACGTTCGTCGGTCTGTGTGGTGTGATTTGATTGAGAATGTAAACCTCAGTCTGGATAATAAGCGGATGGTTTTATTGCTGGTCATAAAAGGTTTACTCTGGACTGATATCTCACACTTTAGCACTTACACACACACACAGATGCTACTTATACAGATATGAACACTAGTAGGCCAACAGCGTATGTGTGTGTATGTGTGTGTTTGTAGATGAGGAATGAGGTTGTGTTTGTTAAACACAGGCAGATGTCAGGTCTACAGCCAGATCATTGGCGTAGATTAAGGAAATAGGACAGACAGAAGATTCCTGAAGGTGACCATAGGAACATGAAGCTACTCGGGTCAGAAAGGTCACTAGATGGTCAAATAAAATAAAATGGTACATAATGAAGTTGTTTTAAGATGTAAGATACATTTTAACTGCTTTTTTAAAATATTTTTTATTTTAATAACGTTATCAAAAAGAAGTAGAATGATATAAAATAAAATGCATATGGTGGTTAATTTTAGGACATTTTCATTAAAATGAACTAAAATACATTTGACGTCACTTAAAGGAAGTAAAAATAAATTAAAGATAAATTAAAAATAAAAATAAACCAAATTAAAATAAAAGTGAAGAGTATTTGATCACTTTTAGAAAGATTTTTTTAAAATACACAAACACTTGGTGGTCACTTAAGTTAAAATAATTGCTAAACTGAAACAGAACTTACTTGCGGTTACTTTTAGGAAATATAAAAATAAAATATAACAATAAAATAAAATTTAATTTAAATATTATATATATATATATATATATATATATATATATATATATATATATATATATATATATATATATATATATATATATTTAATTGTGTACAGTGTTAGTATATTTTTTAATTTTTATAAAGTTATTCCAAATAAAGTCAAATAAAATTAATCTCTTTTTTTGCACAAGAAATTTTCAATAAAATTAACTTTGATATATTTGACGTCACTTATAGGAAAAAAAATCAATTAGTGAATAAATAAAAAGAATAATAATAACAATAATAATAATAATAATAATAAATAAACAAATAAATAAATGTGTAAAGTATTTGCTCACTTTTAGAAATATGAAAATATTAATTAAATATTAGTCATGTTAGTCAAAATAATTGTTCAAATTAAACAGAAATTACAGTTATTTGGGAGAATGGGACTACATTTGATAAAAATAAAACAAAATAAAATAAAAACATGTTCATTTTGAGAGGTTGAAATATGAAGAATAAAAGTAATATTGAAGTTTAAAATAACAAATAATTTTTTAAATTGTGCACAATCGTTTTTATATATTTTTTATATTTTCATAAAGTTATAGAAATTAAGTAAAATAAATTACATCTTTTTTTTGGCATATGGTGGTCATCGTTAAGAAATTTTCAATAACATAAACTTAAATACATTTGAAGTCACTTATAGGAAATAAAAATCAATAAATTAATTTATAAAAATGTATTATGATAATAATAAATAAGTGAATAAATAAAAGTATAGAGTATTTGATCACGTTTAGCAATATAAAAATATTTATTATATAATATTATGATCTCTTAGGTTAAAATAATTGCTAAAATTAAACATAATTTACAGTTACTTGTGTGTATGTGATTACATGTGGTCAAAATAAAACAAAACAAAACAAGTGCATAAAACCCAAAAAGAAAAAAAAGAAAAAAAAAGAAAGAAAAAAATCTATATGAGTGCTGTGAACTTAATCAATTAAATACCTTATTACTTCAACTTAAATGAACTTATTACCTTCAACACTGAGTTCAAAACTCTCTTCAAATGAGTAGAATTAACTTTCACTCATTTCATTTGATAAAGTTGACTGTTAGGTTTTACAGTGTATGATGATTACTTCTAGAACGTTAATGAACTATAAATATATATTTTTAATACTGTAAATGTATAAAAAAGTGTAAATAAATGTGATGATTATTCTCTAATTACTCATGACAGGAAGAAGAAAACAGGAAATGAGTCTTGTTTTAGATCTGTAGTTCCATCACTGACCACTACTGAGCAGCAGAGAGCAACTCTAGTCACACTGAGCAAACCACAAAAGGTCGACTGACAATCGGTCTCTTTTGATCAGAATCTTCAGTCTGTTTGTAGTGAGCTTAAAACTAAATGACCAACAACTGGAAAGTTCTCCAAATCCCAAACACACACACCTGAGGGGTTCTAGCGGTGTTCATGAACAAAATTCCCCAAATGACACTCATACAGAAACCCTGATTCACACACGCAGCTAAAAACAAAAGTGCTTTGAAAAAACAAAAGAGAAGATGCACACACACACATGATCATGCAAACGCTTTTCATTTCAATTATTCGATGATGACAGTGTTTTTTCTCGTATTTGCATGTAGCGTGAGCATGAATGAACTCACTGGCATTAAATGAGACGGAGCTCTAGTTAACTTGCTGGTTTTTCTGTCTCTGTGGGATGTTAAAATAACATTCATCAGAATGGTGCTGACCTAAAAGCGGCTGACAGAGGAAGTGGCTTTGAGAAGGTGCAGATGTTCAGCTCTTAACACACGGGGTCACTGTCAGGAGATTATTAGTGCCGTTTGCACCACAAACGTGAGCCATACCTTGAAGAACCTTTTGAGAAGTCAGTCCAGTTAGTTGTGTGGATAAATAATCTACTTAATGGCTTAATTGGATTTAAAAACCTTCATGTAAACACCTCAGTCGATTCGAGATAGGAAAGGGTGATCAATTGAATAAAATAAAATTAAATTGTATGTGTAACGGTCAAAACAGCACGATGGGTTAGTGGTTAGCGGCACTAACCACTTGCCTCATAGCAAGAAGGTTGCTGGTTCGAGTCCTGGCTGGGCCAGTTGCCATTTCTGTGTGGAGTTTGGTGTGAATAAAATAAATTGGCCATAGCGTTTTGAGTGTGTGTGTGGGTGTTTCCCAATACTGGGTTGCAGCTGGAAGGGCATCCACTGTGTAAAACATATGCCAGAATAGTTGGTGGTTCATTCCGCTTATAAATAATACATCAGGTGGTCATTTTAAATTACAATAAAATTATAAATAAATTAAAAAGGGCATCACGGTGGCACAGTGGGTAGCACAATCGCCTCACAGCAAGAAGGTCACTGTTTCGAGCCTCAGCTGGGTCAGTTGGCATTTCAGTGTGGAGTTTGCATGTTCTCCCCTTGTTTCCTCTGGGTCCTCTGGTTTTCCCCACAAGTCTAAAGACATGCGGTACAGGTGAATTGGGTAAGCCAAGTTGTTCGCAGTGTATGTGTGTGAAAGAGAGAGTTTGGTTGTTTCCCAGTGATAGGTTGCTGCTGGAAGGGCATTCGCTGTGTAAAACATATGCTGGATAAGTTGGCGGTTCATTCCGCTGTGGCGTCCCCTGATGAATAAAGGGACTAAGCCGAAAAGAAAATGAATTAATTAATGAATAAATGAATAAAATAAAATGTAAAAATATAGCGTGAAGGGTGTATATGATCACTTCTAAAAAGTTCAAATAAAATAAAGTAAAATAAAATAAGGTGGTCATTTTAAAATACAATAAAATTAAATTAAATAAGAAAATTAAATAAATTAAAACATATAATGAGAGGTGTATATGATCACTTCCAAAAAGTTTAATAAAATAAAAAAATATATATATATATTGATAAGGTAGTCATTTAAAAAAAATAAAAAATAAAAAATAAAATGATAAAATAAAATAAAAAATAGATCAAATAAAATAAAACATATCCAGTGAGGGGTGTATATGATCACTTCTAAAAAGTTAAAATAAAATTAAATTAAATTAAATTAAAAAAAATTATAGAATAAAATAAAAATTGTATAAAATAAAATAAAGTTAAAAATAAATATAAAATAAAATGATAAGGTGGTCATTTTAAAATAAAATAAAATAAAACAGAGTGAGAGGTGTATATGATCACTTCTAAAAAGTAAACTAAACAAGTTAAACTAAACATATAGAGTAAACGGCATTTAACAGTCAAAATTAAATAAAATTAAAAAAATACAGAGTGAAAGGTGTATATGATCATGAGATAGAGAGAGAGAGCAAGAGAGTGAGTCAGAAATAGTGAGAGTAAGCAGTACATAATGATAATTCAAATAAAATAAAATGAATTATTAATCATAAAAATAGGGCGAAGAGTGTATTTGATAGTCACTTCTAAAAAGCTTAAATAAAGTTAGTTTATTTAATAATCTAATTTAAAATACAGTGTTAAGGGTGAATATGACGATCACTACTAAAACATTAAATTTAATTAAAATAAACTGAATTAAATTAAATTAAATTTGTCAATTTTAAATTAAATTTAAAAGCTTTATTATAAATTAATATATGTTATTTCTAACATATCAGTTTTAACTATTTATTTGTTAAAAACAACAATTATACTCATGAAACTCACCAACAGAATTTTTATTTGAGACATAAAAAGCACATGACTGGATTTGCTCATATTGGTGACATTAAATGCATCTAAATCTTTTATGTATTCTGAATTTGTTCTGGGGTTTTTTAATCGTCATGAGATGTTTTGAAGTTATGCTTATTGTGGAAAATAGAAGCGTCTCTCTCCTCCTTCAATGGCCTCTGTTCATTGTGGCTGGTGCTTGTAGGCGGTTTTGCATTCAGAGAGAAATATTTGTGTGAGACGTTGAGCAGTTTGTGTGCGTTTCTGAGTGTGTGTGTGTGTGCTTGTGTGAATGCCAGTCCATTGGTGGCTCACACAGGGTCTTTGTGCTGCAGAAAAAAGGCAGAACAGAGATACTGTAACCTCTTAGTCATGATCCACAGACAGGGTCACACACACTCGGATAGTCCCATCACCAACATTAGTGTTACTGGCATGAAAACGTTCAACATGAACTCAAACATCTCTACACACAGTAGCACATCATATAAAGTCGACTTTCCTGAAACAGCTGATCGTTTTAAAACACCCAGGAAAAAATAATAATCACCACAACCACTACAGAAAGCCTTTACCAAAACACAGCTAGCATCATTTATCAGCTATGCTAACAGAAAAACATCTACTGAGAGACATTGTCGGATGCTGAGAAATAACAAACTCAAAACTTGGTCTCTAAAACTCGAAACTTGGACTTTTAAACTCTAAAGCTAATTCGTTGATAATGCTAATTTGAGGGGTTAATTGGTTATATGGTTCGATGGCATGTGGTTGCTAAGGTAATCTAGATATGTTACAGTTTGTTCCTATGCAGTTGCTTGGCCAACCTGAGTGTGATCCCGTGTGGTTGTCATGGTAATCTGAACAATTTATAATGTGTTGTTATGCTGTTGCTGGGTAAAATTAGTGGCTAAAAGTGTATTGTTATGTACAGTTCCTGTGGTAATCTGAACAATCTATAATGCATTGCTATGCAGTTGCAGTGCAAATATGACTGGCTGTAAGTGCGTTGACGTGGTTATCGTGGTAATCTGAACAACCTATAATGTGTTGCCATGTAGTTACCGGGACAATCTGAACATTCTAAAATCCGCTGCTACGCAGTTGCGGGGGCCAATCTGACTGGCTTATAATTTGTTGCCATGTGGTTGCCGGGACAATCTAAACATTCTAAAATCTGTTGCTATGCAGTTGCCGGGACAATCTGACTGGCTTATAATTTGTTGCCATGTGGTTTCCGGGACAATCTAAACATTCTAAAATCCGTTGCTATGCAGTTGCTGGGCCAATCTGACTGGTTTATAATGCATTGCCACGTAGTTGCTGAGGTGATTTGAACAATCTATAATGCGTTGCTACGCAGTTGCTGGGAAAATATGACTGGCTGAAAACGTGTTGCCATGTGGTTGGCTGGTTGCTGTGGTAATCTAAACAGTCTAAAATGTGTTGCTATGCAGTTGCTGGGGGGAAGTGACTAGCTAATAGTGTGTTGCCATGTGGTTGCTTTGGTAATCTGAACAATCTATAATATGTTGCCAAGTAGTTCCTGGGCCAATCTGACTGGCTTATAATGAGTTGCCATGTGGTTGCCGGGACAATCTAAACATTTTAAAATTCGTTGCTATGCAACTGCTGGGCCAACGTGAGTGGCTGAAAGTGCGCTGCCATGTGGTTGCTATGGTAATCTGAACAACCTATAATGCGTTGCTATGCAGTTGATGGAATATGACTGGCCATAATTGGTTTGCTATGTTGTTGCTAGGGTGACCTGAACATTCTATAACATGTTGCTATGCAGTTGCTGGTGGAATATGACTGGCTAATAGTCCGTTGCTATGTGGTTGCTGGGGTGACCTGAACATTCTATAACACGATGCTATGCAGTTGCTCGGAAAATATAACTGGCAATACTGGGTTGCTATGTGGTTGGTGGGGTAACCTGAACATTCTTTAATGCATCGCTATGCAGTTGAACAGGATGAGTGGTTAATTTAGTGCTGTCTGAATGGTTTGCATTGGAGATGGTGTGTTGCTATGAGGTTGCTAGGATGACAGGGATACTTGATGGTGCATTTCTATATATTTGCAGAAATAATTTGAGCGTTTATAAGTGCAGTGCTATGCAGTTGCAGAGGTGACCTTATTGCTAGATAATGCATTGCTGTGTGGTTTGGGGTGATCGCAATGCTTGATAGTCTGCTTTTAGTTCTAATCTGTACTGGGTTGTTGCTTAAGTTTCTCTAACTAGTATGTGAGAGAGATAGAAACAGAAGAGCATGAAGGTGATTTGTATATTTACGCATTTCCTGTTGCATCAGTCTACAAATATATTTAAATGAAGTGGTTTTGGGTGGAGTCCTGTCTGTCTGTCTGTCACATCTGTATATTAAGTCCCACTCATGAATTTGAAGCTGGAATTTGAGTCAATTTGACAGGAAAGATGACACATGAACACACACACTCAAGTGTTTTCTCACCCACACACACTCACTTTCAGGCTTTGCTGATGTGTGCCAGAAATTCAAGGGTTCACGCTGACACAGGACATACACCCTGATAACCAAGAACTACGACAAAACTGATGAACAGACTGATTCATCAGGGTCAAAATAACTAATTGGTCATTGTCGAGTCAAGCACTTACTGAAGCATATTTGACAATTTCAGTACCAAAAAAACTTACATTATCAATCATTGACACACTCTATTAGCAAATATCATGGAGATGTTGCAAAATGTAATGTCTTACAATGTTCTAATGTCGAAACTTGTCCAAATATTCCAAATTAAAAAGTAAAACACAAGGCATAATTACATAATCAATCAATATGACTAATGCCCAATTGCAGAGATGGGAAGTACAAGGTACAAATACTTTGTTAGTGTATTTTGTGCGGCTTTTTCAACGGTTATCACACACTGCATGTAGGCTAGTTTATGAAGATTACAATGAGAAAGGCAAAGACGACTACGCAGAGGAGACAGTCGGCATGGGGAAATATAACTGTGTTCAAGGTATACCGCGGTTTGGAAAAGTCAAGGTTTTAAAAGTGATACAATTTTCTGTAATACCGGCCCTAAGGTATGTGTAAGATCTCCAGCAGAAAAGATATCCAACAATGCCATTTTAAATTGCAAAGAAATGTGTTTATAAAATTAATGAAGATAGCAGAAGTCAATGATTAATTTTCATTATTCAGCCTGACATATTTACTGCTCTAAAATATTTTTAAAAGTTCTCAAAATACAATATATTGTTCAAAAAGGGGGAAAACTTTTAGTTTTTTACCCAGACATTTAAAAAGAAGCTATTTTAGAGCAGTAATCACAACACTGTGATACCGTGAAACCGTGATATTTTTATCCAAGGTGATCATACTGTCAGAATCTTATTTACCTTATTCTCAGCTGACGAGCGGGCGCTGCCATTTGAATCTTTTTGTCTCGCGACTTCCGGTCACATTCACTTCCATTCATTTTTTGACGTTAACAACTGCTCGTTACGCTGGTTGATGTTGCAATTTAATATTTTCTTATTATATTATGCTACTTGGTCTGTGTAGTCATGCAAACATTTGTTTGTTGAGCAAGTAGTTTGGCCATTTTCTGCCGTTTATTATTCCTAGTCATTTCTCCCATAGGCGACTGAATCGGAAGTTCTAAGACAATCGCGAAAACAGGCGCACTTCCGCATTTTAGAATAAGGTCAATACCGGCCCATGCCTAGGAGACAGAGGGAGTCTGTGAATTTAACATGACTGATGCTGCCTTGTTTACACGGTAATAAGACACAATTTGATTGTCAGATCACATGTAAACAAGAGAGACACTTTCCAGTTCAAAAATATGCCGTTTAAATGCTTAAGCTAAACAGTCTTTTGCTTTGTACGTTCGATCAAACTGCGCAGGTTTTCTCTGGTCTTTCAGTCTAATACAGCAAATAAAAGTGTTTTGATTTGTACATTTAGTACTAAAACAATCAAATACTTCATAATATTTTTATGCATTGAGATTTATTTCCGTTGAGTTCATATTTCCTAATACAGAATGTATGATGTTTTACAGTTTTTTCTTGTTTTTTTATTGCCTATATATGATTTTACATTTAGGCATGTTAATCTACATTTTTTTTTTTAACAGATGTTTTACAACAACAAAAGTAACTATACTGGGCGATTCATGAATACAAATCTAATATAAAAGATCCTGTATTTATCACATGGATAAAAGATCATGCACATGTAGGTTGTAGTCACACCAGTATGTAGATTTTTGCATAGAATAAATATATTAACAGAATTGATCTTTATCCCTTACATACAATATCCACAATACCCTGGGGGAAAAAAACACTTAAATAACAGGTAAGAGCTGCTAACACAAAAAGCAGGCAAATACAATAAGTATCTATTTTAGCAGAAGAAAATGTATTTTCAATGTATTCAATACAAAAATATTCAGATATGAAATTTAAATAAAATCAATATATTTTTGGAGAGAATTCAGTGTAAAAAGACATTATTTGTAAAGATATACAGGCTATGGAATTATTTTTACAGTGTATGAACATGAATGGCGGCTGTTGTTTTTTTTATCCAACAGTCGCAAAACTACATGAAAAATGATGTCAGTTTGCATCAGGATGATGATATATAGGCCAAGATTTTAAGCAATGTTGGTGCCATAATGCAGGATGTAATGCTGCTTAGCTACTTCATAAAATTTAACTCGAGTACAAAAGTGTAATCAGTACTTCAACTTCTACCAGAATCATATTAAACATGAGCATCTGTACTTCTACTTGATTAAAGGATTTGTGTACTTTAGCCATCTCTGCCCAATTAATGAAAACTATTAACTAATTTTACCAACATCCAATCCATTTCATTCCTTTATATAAATTCAATTTAAAATTAATACGAAACAAATTTTGTTTTTATTATATTAAATATGAAACATTACATTCATGGAACTAATTAAAGAGGCACAGACAATTGAAATAATAAAATTATATTTAGAATTTAGAAGTGTTTTGTTGAAGAAATAGAATTGTATTAACATTATTTCTATATACATTGTTATCCATTCTTTTTGGGATTTGGTAACTCCTCTGTAACTACACAGCAGATACACAACATCATAAAACATTAATATTAGGTTAGATTTAGGTTGTGATGTCAGGTGCCCAAAATTCAACCTCTAGCCATTGTCTAAGAACAACGTTATTTTGATCTCTAATAATGACGTCAACTAATGTTGATATTTGGTTGATTTTAGGTTGAGTTGGAAAGTGACCAAAATCCAACTTCAAGCCAACATCGTAAACCAATGTCATATTGACGTCAAACACTGACATTTATTCGTCAGTTATGATAACAACCAAATAGCAATCACAATTCAACATCTGATAGACGTCATAGTTGTAACATCCACACATCAAGCTTTAACATTATAAGACGTTATTTTGATACGATATTTGGTTGATTTTCGGATGGATGTTGGACATTGAAGCCATCTAGATGTTGAGTTCTGACGTCAACCCAATTTTCATTTCCAAACAAAATGCAACCACCACACAACATTGGGGTACAACATCAATCTGACGTCATATTGACATCCAGTGCCTGCTGGGTAGACTAAGGATATATTTAAACAAAAAAAGGTCATCCACACTAAAATGACTGAAAATGCTTTTGTTCGTGTGTTTGTTCAATTTCACCTGCAACATATCAATCTGGCATTTATTTACTTTCCATCTCTTTGTATTATCGTGGCACAATGTCGAAGAAAATCACCCAAATCATTCACTCCATGTACATTTGCCTGCTTCTGCCACTGAACAACAGCTCCCAGAAAACATTATGTCCCTTAAAGAGAGGCGAAATGGAGCATGAACAAAATGACATTAATTTTTAATAATGCTTTCAAAACGGACAGCATCCAAAACAGTACAATGTCGTCCACCATATTGAATGCTGAATTGGTCACATGACTGTGCTATATGATTAAAATGTGTCATTGTTTCTGAAAGCCTCCATTTTCACAGTACACACTGCAATGTCAAAACGCCATTTTCAAATTGATCCACTTTAGAAAGCGGTTTTAAAAAGATACACTTTTGTTTCCTAAAAATGCATCTCAATGTGAACAGAAGGGGAAAAATATGCGTTTTTAAACCAGAATGTATTGGTGCGGACATGGGCCTAAAGTTTTAAAATTAATTAAGGCCCATGCACACTGAGACGTTTTTTGCTCGCGTTTTCCGTCGATGTTTAACGCCTCACGACAAAATAACGGGCGTCAATGTGATCGTGCACACCAACGCGCAAAACGCCAGGCGCAAAAGCATCATTTAAAAAAAAAAAAAACGCCTCATGCTCGTTTTTTTGTTTTGACATGCTGCGTCAAAACCTTCTCCACCAATCAGATTGCCACTTTTGTTCACATGCACGGAGCTGCTGAAGTTACAGTAAACAGCACTTGGAGGCGCCCAAGCGCAAAACTATCAATGCGAGCGCACATTAAAGTAGATGCCGGTGATATGAACGTTTAGCTGCTTCTTCATCACTAGAGCTGGAGCTGCTGCTTGAACCATCCATGCTTGTTCGAGTCACCAGTAACTTTTAACAACAAGCGTGTGAAATTCCTCTCCTCCTCTTCTTCTGTGTTATAAACGGGTGTCAGAAGCTTAAAGTTGTGTTGCGCCATCTAACGTCAAGGAGTGATTTTGCATACTCTTCTGCTTGACGCCAGTGAAAATCTCTTGGGTTTGAATACGGAAAAACGTCTCGTTAAACGATGTCGATAAACGCAAACGAAAAACGTCAAGGTGTGTAGGAGCCTTGTGAAACAAACTAATTATCAAATAAAAAATGAGATATAACACTTGGCAAGACATAATGCTACAGTAGTCTGGATTGAAACAACAGTGAACCATTGGGGCTTCACAATTTAACATTTCAGCATTGATATCGAAATGTGATCATTCGCAATAGTCACCTCACAAGATCTGCATAAGAAATTATACTGTTTGTAAGTTTAATAATAATTAATTGTAATAAATTATTATTACAGCAAAGACTTTGCACTATTTACACGTGATTACTCAATTACTGTACATGAATACTGTTAGGGTGCTTTCACACCTGTGAATCAATTCAGTTGTTGCGAAACAGGGATTAAAATCGTTACATTGTTGCTCTTTGTTCTTGGAGCGGTTCGTTTTCACACTGCAAAGTTTCTAATCTGACCAAAAGATTTAAAACAAGTCATCTGTGAGTACACTCTCCTTACATTGGTCAGAGTGTCAGGGTTTATTTTGCAGAGTCTCGCTTAGCTGTCAGGGGGGTGGGGGGGGGGGGTGGTTTGGTGGTGTTTGACAAGGTGTGCGCGACGTGTCTGAAGAGCGAGGAGAGATGCAGTGGGGAGGGGTGAGAAGAGTGCGCAACGTATTTGAGGACCGGGAGGGAGACGCATGATTATCACTCGTTTTTCGGGCATCCGGGAGACTCCCGAAACTTCCCGCCCTACTCATAATTCTCTCTTCATATAGCCGGATGCCTATTACATATCCATAAAACACTGTGATATAGCCGTGCTCGGATCATAGCGCTTTCTCACTGCAATCAAACCGCTCCAGAGTTCGTTTCAATCGAACCGAGACCACCTCATTCAAGCGATCTCGGAGCGATTGATTTGGCGCAGATCCCAGCGCGATTGCTGGTTTCACATTTGCCAAACGACCCACGCTAACTGGGCAAATGAGACAAAAGTGTAGGTGTGTAAGCACCCTTAGAGTCATCAGAAAACCATAAAACATTTTTTTAAAAACATTTTATTAATTTTTATTTTTACTTTTTCTTCACTCAAAATCTTACTTTTGCTATTTAAAATGAGTTGAAACACCACAACTATTAAGATTTTTTGGGGACAACTTAATTACTTTATGTTCAATCCACTTAAATTTGTAAAAAGGATTGAATTAACTTAATCAATTTGTGTTGGAACAACATGAAGGTAATGTGTGGAATAGGGTTGTAACAATACGGTTATAACAACCGGTAGTATGACGGTTTACCACGATTTGAACGTGCACGATTATCATACCATGAACAATCGCATATCAACGGTTTTAACCCTTAAAGACCGAGACAGCCACCCGCGGCTAAAAATAAGTATTGCTCTTAAATGTTTAATAACTTTTGATCCGCTGATCCGATTCATACAATTCAAAGATTGGCATAAAGAAGAGAATCTCAGCTTTCCAGTGCTGTATCACATAACAGGACATCGCGGACTTTCAGAGGCTCCGGAATCAGTGCGGTTACGTCATCAAAATTTGACAACGCTGATTTGACAAAGAAACGCTCGTCACTGTGTCTCCGGACAAACCAGACATGATACATTGATGCATTGTCCCTCCTCCATGCCCAGATTGGTTCAAACTCGCTATATCACAACCAATAAGCATAGGTTTCACTTTTGTTTGTGGACCAACACTAAGCTTTTTGAACAACACGGAATGAGAGATAGGCATACATTTCTGCGCGGCTAAATAAAACACAAAAAAAAAAAAAGTTTTGCATGAAATAATTCTCATACTAAGTACTTTTGCATCCACAGCAGCACAGAAACATGACAAAACAGTGACACAGCAAAGACAAACTGCTGCTCTTGCTGTTTTCAAAAGACACAAATGAAGGTGCAGCTGTTTGTCTGCATTGCAGACAACCATATCCAAATCCATATCCACAGACAACCATATCCATGCTGGCACATAAAACCTAAGGATGTTCCATATTGAATCTAGTTTCGTTATGTAACTATTTATAGTATAGTAAATATTTATATCTATTTTTTTACTGAGGATTTGCACCATGTTTATTTGGACTTTGACACATTATTTATTATTTTTTTTATTTGTTCATTGTACAAGTGGACACATTCTCTCACCTCAGCGGTCAAGATAAGGTCCTGAAAATCTCAACATGCTTACATTTCTTTATCACAACCTAGACTGAAAAAAACAACGCTTTAAATACATGTTTACAGCCATAAACTTGGTATTGCACTTTTGGTCTCCCATTTATCCTGCTTATAAGGAAGGACAGTTTAAGTTTACTTTTGTCTAATCTTAAAAGACCCTGCTTGTTTATTCCTTCTAATTTAATTTATTAAAATGGGAGATTTTTCAGTTTATTTTTATAAAAGACTTCTATAGTTCTATTAAAATGGTTCTTTCAAAAGTTTGTTGAAATAAAACCTTTGTTCAGTCAGAAAACGTGTTCTTATTCTTTTCAGGGTCTTTGCTATGAGAATTACTATTTAATACCGTATACCGCAAAACCGTCAAACCGTGGTATTGTTTTAGACGATTATCATACCGTAAAAAATTCATACCGTTACAACCCTAGTGTGGAACCCTGCATCTTTTACAGTGTTTATATAGTATTTATCTCTGCTTGTTTATTGTTATATTGCTGTTATATTTTTATACAGATGAACTTGCATACAGAATCAGCGTAATCAATCTAAATGTATTCATTCTTTCTAAATAGAGATGGTCAAGTCATGTGGTGAAATTGTAATCTTATCTTAATATACATGTCAGAATAACAAAATAATTGCAGAGCTAGATTTTTCCAGTATCGTGCAGCCCTATTAACCACACAGAAAAGTGATAGACTATATAAAACTGCAACCGACCAATCAGAATCAAGTATTCCAAACCATTTAAAAAGCTTTATACTACGGCAAATGTACTATGCGTACGAGTCGCTGAAGGTGACTTTACTCACACTGCTGAGCATCTTCATCTCCAGCAGCCTCTGCAGATACTCCTGTAAGGGGGTCAGAGGAACAGCGGACGGCGGGTCGGGTTCCTCTAGGAACCAGCGAAGCGAACCCACCGACCGCTGTCTGCTCAAGAAATCAAACAGCTCTTCGTGCATCATCATGAGTGAAATCCCCAGCTAATGGTACGGATAGAGAAGCAACAAGAACACTTTTCTATGACGGAGAGAAAAACAGTGTCTAAAATGTTGACCAGAATGAAAAGAAATGAGCTTCAGTTCTGAGCCACTGTGGAATGTGTGTGATTACCCATCATGCACCGGGAGATTAGGTGAATGGTGAACTTTGCTTTATGCCGTTTTTGTTATTAAGCCGATTAACGGCTCAAAAGAAACACACAAACATTGCAAAGTTGCATAAAGAATACACTTTTATCCAAACACACACTTACACACACACATATACAAATGCATACATACATACACATATATATAGACACACACACACACACCTTCAAAGCTCAGTCCCCAGACTGATTTGTGCAACACAAACACAATGTTCAGTCGCACTCATTGTTATATTTCCAGCTTTCATCCATTTTGTTCTCCAGACGACTGATCCTGTTTTATGATGTTGCATAATACTGTATGAGTCCCGACTTCAGCTCTGAGGATCTCAAAACCGAGACCTTCACAGGTAATGAAACTCAGAAATGAAACCAGGAGACGTGGCATGAACAAAATACACCACTGGACAATAGTTTCAGATTGTGTTTCATAAAAGAAGTGTCTTATGCTCGCTGAGATGTTTAAAAGTGATCAAGAATTAGAAACATTACAACCAGTAATGCTTTATTAACGTTATTACCAAATATTAGCAGTAATATTATTAAATTGCTAATAATGTTCCTGTTTTTAGATACATTTAGAGGCAAAATTATTATTATCAAGGTTATCAAGACTTAATATTTTGCAGGAAATGAACAAAGTGGGTGGTGGTTAGAGGTGTGAACCTATACTGGTCTCACGGTTCGGTTCGGTTACGATTATCTTGCATTCGATTCGGTTCAATTCGATATCTCGGTGCATCACGGTGCATTGACGATGCTTTCTATATACAGTGTTATATTTTATAGGGGAGGCTATAACAAGCTGTCTGTATAAACACACAGACACACAGCACCACACTGTCTTTCATTCAAACACATACACAAACATAGACAGCACCAAACAAATAAACAAACACACACACACACACACACACACACACACTTAAGCCCTCGCAACAGGGAGAGCTCGCGCTTAGCGGAGCAGAAAAAAAAAACTAAAAAAATAAGCACTTTTCCGATGGTCCCTTACCGAGAGCTCCTCTTAGCGCGAGCACTCCCTGCTAAACACATATTGCGAGGGCTTAAACGCAGCAGTGCTCGTAATGTCGAGCGAAAAAAAAAGAAAGACAGCTGTGAAACATAACCAGCTTTGTCTTTTTGTAGGAAACACACTTTAGATCTTTTTAGGGTAAGAGGTTTTTGAGTTATTGCCGTCTATAACTGAATGTGTGTCAGGAATATCGCAAACAAAGCGAACTGAACCGCGCTCATTTCTGGCGCCCCCCTGGATATACAGCGCCCTTAGCATATGCCTATGGTGCCTATGCCACGGGCCGGCCCTGAGTTGCCTGAGTGTTGTAAATACTCGCGCTCACCTCCCTCGCGACAGAGTGCATAGGAGATAAATGATGTCAGTACATAATAACCGGTTATAATTATTACAGAACCGATACAGAATTGTCCGCGTCTGCATCGGGGTGAACCGACGAAAAAATTCATTTTGACACCCCTAGTGGTGGTTCAGTGGTTAACACTATTGCCTCACTGCAAGAAGGTCGCTGGTTCGAGTCCCAGCTGGGTCAGTTGGCATTTCTGTGTGAAGTTTGCATCACTCCACACAGAAATGTGCTGGGGTGCTCTGGTTCCCCTTACATTCCCCTTCCAAACACATGCGATATAGGTCAAATTAATAAACGTAATTACCCTTAGTATGTGTGTGAATGAGAGTGTATGGGTGTTTCCCAGCACAGCACTGTAAAACCCAAAACAGTTAAGGTACCTCAAACCATTTTTGGAAACCGATTGCAACAAACCATTTAAGTTCCATAAACTAATACTAAAGAGTGCTGTGAACTTAATCCATTTAAGTAAACTGAGTATTTGAGCACTGTAAAACCCAATAAATGAAGAGAACTCAAACCAACTGAGTACTGTAAAACCCAATCAGTTAAGACAACTCAAACCGTTTGAGGAAACCGACTGCTACAAACCATTTGAGTTAAAAACTAGTCAATATGAGTACTGTGAACTTACTCCATTTAAGCTGAAACAATAAGGCATGTAATTAACTCTTTACCTTCAACACTGAATTCAAAACTCTTCTCAAACGAATATAATTAACTTTGTCAATTTTGAGTTAACTAGACTCATTTCATTTGATAAAGTTGACTGTTGGGGTTTACAGTGCGAGTTGGAGCTGGAAGGGCATCTGCTACATAAATCAAATGCTGGAATAGTTGGCGGTTCATTCCGCTGTGGTGACCTCTGAAATAGAGACCAAGCCAAAAGAAAATGAATAGTTGAATGAACAGAAAGAAGATTTAATAGAAAGCTTTTAGAACATCCCAGTGCTCAACATAAATGAGTACACGCCATTTTGAAAATAAATATTTTTATTCATTTCTCAGTCAATATAGGTCATATATTTTGGTGCATTTGAACAAAACTGATTTATTAAACAGATACATTTATTAAAATAATATTTTAGTCACCAAAAATCATAGAAATAGAAAAATAACACATGTAAATTTATGTGAAAAATTAGGTAAAAAAATTGAAACTACAAAATCAACAAACATTTATACATTTTTTTTTGTTTCCCTTGGATTTTTCTTTTTAAAATGTTTAATTTAATAATTTTCCCTAACATATACATTTAGGTGTACTAGTTTTTCGACAGTTATCATAAGTTATTTTGTTAGACAACTTCAGATTTGGCTGACAAATCTAATGTACACGTGCAAATATATTATTGCAAAGACTTCTATAAAATATACTAATCTAAATGAGAGATTTGAGGGGTGTACTCGTATATGTTGAGCACTGTATCTTTATGTTTGTTTATATTTAAAATGTATTTTCCTGGGCAGCACAGTGGCTCAGTGGTTAGCTCTGTCAACTAACAGCAAGAAGCTGGCTGGTTCAAGCCCAGGCTAGGCCTCCAGTTTTCCCCCACAGTCCAAAGACATGCGCTATAGGGGAATTGGATGAACTAAACTGGCTGTAGTAATAATAGTTGGCGGTTCATTTCATTGTGGCGACCTCTTATAAATAAGGGACTAAGCCAAAGGAAAATGAATAAATGAATAAATGAATAAATGTCCTTTCCTTTTCTTTAAAGCTTACCACAAACTTCTGAATTATATTTTAATGTACATTTAAATTGTAATATTATTTCCCAGTTCAGCTGTTTATTAACCATAATAAAAGCACCCCCTACAGAAACATAATAAATTGTAATTATTCTAAACTACTGAACAGTGGTGCACATAAAAAAAATATAACGCCACATAATGTCAATAAAACAAACAGTCTGTTCCCGTCTAAGCAGGACGTTCTTGGCCAGAATAGCAACTGTGCCCAGACTTTACTGTTAAACGTGCGGCTAGACTTGGAGGATTTGTTCTGTCAGAGTTCAGTTAGCTGCTGTCTGTCTTCTGAAAATACATCTTTATAGGAGTTTGTCCAGCCTTCAGAAATACAAACAGACACACAGCTGTTCCAGCACAGAGCACGTACATGTGTGTTTATTTAACTGTGACATGCTCAAGGTGTGTGTCTGTGTGTGTGTGTGTGTGTGTGTGTGTGTGTGTGTGTGCGTGCATGCGTGCCTTGTATTCCTTACATTGTGGGAACCAAATGTCCCCACAAGTACAGAAATGTCCCCGCAGTACATTTTTTGGTCCTATGAAAAAAAAAACGGCTCATAAATCCCCCAGAATCAAGTATTTTGAAAATGTTACAATGCAGATTGTTTCCTGTGAGAGTTGATTTAGGGGTAGGTTTAGGGTAGAGGATATAATATACAGTCTGTTCAGTATAAACATTATTACGTCTATGGGAAGTTCCAATAAATATAGCTGTACAAGTGTGTGTGTGTGTGTGTGTGTGTGTGTGTGTGTGTGTGTGTGTGTGTGTGTGTGTGTGTGTGTGTGTGTTTAATAGTGACAGGGAAAGTATACAGAGTATGTGAGGTATGTGTGCCAGCGGAAATCTGATACACATTCACTTACACTGACACACACACACACATACACAGAGAGAGAGAGAGAGAGAGAGAGAGAGAGAGAGAGAGAGAGAGAGAGAGAGAGAGGGAGAGAGAGCTTCATGTGCCAAACACACAGGCACTTTGAAACTTCCTACATGTGTTCTGATCTATTAAAAGGTGAAGAATTTAAAAGCGCTGTTTGAAACGCAGTTCACTTCCGTCACGCAGCAGATTTACAAGTGAACCTGGATATTCAATAGGTATTCATTTCAGGGTTTATTGAATGGTGGAAAAGCGCCTCTTTAAGAAAAGACCATTTGAGGGGAGGGGCTACAAATAAGGGCTTAATGATGTCAGAGGAAAAGTGGTTCAAGTGGTTGAGCGAAATTATTTTGATTTTATATATTTGCTTGTTTATTTAACAGGGAGACAACCGATGCTGCATACATAGGGCATATAGCATGAAGCTAATTTGCACCCCTCATCCCTGGTTAGGCTTTACATTCATTCGTTCATTCATTTTCTTTTCGGGTTAGTCACTTTAATAATCTGGGGTTGCCACAGCGGAATGAACCGCCAACTTATCCAGCATATGTTTTACACAGCGGATGCCCTTCCAGCTGCAAGGCTTTACATAAAAAAATAAATCAACAAATAAAAGCAATGCAACAAACATGTACAGTATATACAGGGCCACAAACCTAAAATGTAAGTCAATCTGCACACTAAAGAGAAATGTAAACCATGATAAAGTATTATTGTTGTTTAAAATATCTAATAAAGTTATTTAAAAGGGTGATGTTCCCTTTTACAAGCAGTAAAATAAGTATCTGATGTCCCTAGAGTGTGTAGGTGAAGTTTCAGCTCAAAATACCCCACACAAATAATGTTTTATAACTCTTCGAAACTGGCCATTTTAGGCTGTGATCCAATTTGGTGACTGTCGCTTTAAATTCAAATGAGATTGATCTCTTTTCAAAAGAGGGTGGAGCTACGGATGCCTGTGTGTCAGTATAGTGGCAGATTTAAAACAGCATTAACGTTATCTCTGTGAAAAATTTAAAATGTCAGAAGTGGCTTCTTAGAGTAAAAAAAAAAGGTATTTAAAGTGAAATATATATTTATTTTATTTAAATGATCTGAAATAAAAGTTATTTAAGTGGATTAAAATTATTGGTACATTATTAAAAACGAGACAACCCATGATACTTGGGTTAGAAAAAGAAAATAGTGCCAGTACAATGCTTTTTTTCATTATAATAATCTAGCGCATTAATTTCATCACCACTAAAACACTAAAATCTAAATGAAAACTGCGTATATTGAAACCACCGTGTCAAGAAGATTCCTGAAATGCATTTTACATTCATTTTTCTTCGGCTTAGTTTCTTTATTCATCAGGTGTCGTCACAGCAGAATGAACTGCCAACTTATCCAGTATATGTTTTACGCAGCGGATGCCCTTCCAGCTGCAACCCAGTGCTGGAAAACATCCATACACACATTCACACAAATACACTGTGCCTAATTTTGTTAATTCAATTCACCTACAGCGAATATCTTTGCACTGTGGGGGAAACTGGAGCACCCGGAGGAAACCCACGCCAACACGGGGAGAACATACAAACTACACGCCAACTGACCCGAGGCTCAAACAAGTCAATGCAATGTATAACTTGCATTAAACATATACTTTTAATGATAAATAATTACTTATTTACGAAACTGACAATCAAAACTGAATGGAAAATGAATTCAAGGAACATATTAAGCTAAATGTCAAGTAGAAAAGCAAATCATTTTCTGCAGTTAGTTTTGTTTCATTAACAATGCTTGAAGGCTTTTCGAGAACAAGATCTTAACTTTAACATCGGTTCAAATATTTTAATTTCATCCTGTCAGATCATGTGGCTCAAATTGCATCCATGGCAAACTAACAAATTGTTATTGATCACTTAGATTGATTTCACACACACACACACACACAGACACACACACTTCCCTGTCTCTATCTGTCTTCATAAATAGACTGTTAATGTTCAGAGTGTGATGAGAGAAGAGAAACCTTCTCATGTTAAGTGGCACTCAAACCTCAACCACACACACACACACACACACACACACACACAAAGTGCATCTAAACTGACAGCAATGGCAAAAGACTCAAGTTTGAGCATGCAATAATGATAAAAGATCAAAGGTTGTATGATAATCCACAAAGTCAGGTTGCAAATGTTAAAACTATATTTAGACGAGCACACTGACAAACACAGAGTGATCAGATTATCAAAAGCACTCAGATACAGTAAAAGGGAAGTAAGCATTCTTCCGCTCAGGGTATTGATAGCTAGCTAATAATCAGATTTAAATACAAGTGAAGTGCACAGAACCGCAATGCGTCTTTAATAACCCTGAATGGAGGATTCAACGGTTTAAAATAAATGTAATAATAATAATCAAATCATCCAGATCAGAGAGGACGCACTTAAATATAAATTAAATATTCCGAACATTTTGTGTGATGATGATGATGATGATGATGATGCAGTGAAAATTGAATAAAATGAACACTTATACATTTGTATAATGCTTGTTTTTAATGTTATCTTGCACATTGTTAAAACAACTATTGTAATATTATCATCGCTGTATATTGCACAGCCCTAATTCACACATAAATTGTACACATTAACACTAGTCGAGCTTTCTAGGTTCCTAATTCACATATAAATTGCACACAGTATCACTAGTTGAGCTTTCTATGTGCCTAATTGACATATAAATTGTACATAGTAACACTAGTTGAGCTTTCTAGGCTCCTAATTCACATATAAATTGTACACAGTAACACTAGTTGAGCTTTCTAGGCTCCTAATTCACATATAAATTGTACACAGTAACACTAGTTGAGCTTTCTATGTGCCTAATTGACATATAAATTGTACATAGTAACACTAGTTGAGCTTTCTATGTGCCTAATTGACATATAAATTGTACATAGTAACACTAGTTGAGCTTTCTATGTGCCTAATTGACATATAAATTGTACACAGTAACACTAGTTGAGCTTTCTATGTGCCTAATTGACATATAAATTATACACAGTAACACTAGTTGAGCTTTCTATGTGCCTAATTGACATATAAATTGTACACAGTAACACTAGTTGAGCTTTCTAGGCTCCTAATTGACATAAATTGAACAAAGTAACACTAGTTGAGCTTTCTAGGTCCCTAATTCTTAATAAATTGTACACAGTAACACTAGTTGAGCTTTCTAGGTTATTTTGGCGGCAAACAATGGTTACCATGGCTAATCTTTAAGGTAGCTTAGCCACAGCTGTGAAGTTAATAGGGTTGCCAGATGTTGGTTATTTGATGAGCGAGTTGCCAGATGTGTAATGTGAGCTGCAGGTGGACTGCATGGATGGAGCTTTATTGATTTGGCTCGGTTATTTCTACACAGTGAAAGACCAGTAAATTTCACTTCATGAGAAGCAGCTGAACAAAAAGATTGCCTCACATGTCTTTCTTTAGCTATGAGTTATGAGTTATCGTCATAACTGCGATATTTACACTCCTCTTTAAACTCCTTTACACTTACCTAAATGTATATTGTATGTGACTGTATGGGCTGCTTTTTTCACTCTACTTCATGACAAAAAAAAAAAAAAAGAATATTGAATGTTGTTCTCTATCCATGATGGGGCTTGCAGGCATTTAATAGATGGATCCTTCATTTCTGTCGTCTATGAAAAAGAATATGGGATTTATAATTGACTGCCATAGCTAGGTTTTCACTAAGGTAAGCGGGCTGTATGCACATGTATGTCATATGATAATAATATTAGGCACATTTAAAAAACAACAACTTCCAACAACTGTAAAGCAAAACAAATGCATTTCCTACAGGGAAACTTTTTAAAACGCATAATAATGATGCATGTTTAATACCTGTAATTATAAAAAATATATATTATTTGTACGTATTTGTCTACATATAGTGTAGATTATAATATACGAAATTGAGAGTAAATCTTTTTATGAACCATATTTCTAAAAATAAGATGGGGGGGGGGATTCTAATTATGGGCCATTAGAATCGTCCCAACTACCACCCCACAACAATCCAAAAACATGTCATAAGTGAATTGATCAATCTAAATTAGCACAATAGTTGAGCTCTTAACCAACAGTATATTGCTACATAGCAATTATAATCTGCCATCAGCTCTTCTAAATAAGGGGGAGATCTACCTGAGCTCAAACTCCCTCCCGTTTGCAGGGCGAGAGGGGAGCCGCATGCTCGAGGACCTTTTGAGCTCACTCCCGGGACAGCATGCCAAACTATATAGTAAAAACAGCTGAAAACAGTATGCGAGAAGTTCTCGGATGACCTACTACTTCTGGCAAGAATCTAAAGTACGCATCCGATAGACACTACGCTATCCCATGTTGCTTCCCAAGAGAATTCATGAATGGGAATGTAGTCACAACTGACGCAGGTAGCTCACGTGATTATGACAAAATGACAGATGTAGTATCTATAGTACAAGATTCATTCATTCTGCTCACATTCATACTATATAAAACATATTTTAAATGAATAACCAGAGTTTCTTCCTTTAATTATCTTCACCTTGAAGAATCCCCACTTCCACCCCTAATCCCGGTGGTTAGCACTGTTGCCTCACAGCAAGAACGTCACCGGTTCAAATCCTTAACAGGCCGGTTCTCCATGTTCTCCCTGTGCTTACGTGGGTTTCCCCTGGGTTTACTGGTTTCATCTCACAATCCAAAAACATGTGTCATAAGCGAATTGATCAACCTAAATTAGCACTACAGTCGAGCTCTTAACCAGCAGTATATCTCTACATAGCAATTATAATCTGCCATCAACTCTAAATTAAGGGGGAGTTCTTGAGATCTACCTCTCGCCCTTAAAACGGGAGGGAGCCCCAGGCTCGAGGATCTTATGAGCTCAGGGCTCTCTCTCGGGACAGCATGCCAAACAAGCTTTATAATCAATAATCAGCTAAATGTGAACTCTTGAATGGAAATATAAAGGGTTTCAGGCATATTTCTCATTCTAAATTCCTCTTCAACATCAACATTGGCTAACACGTCAATTTTATTAGCATAAACTACTTTTATTATGGTCAAGTTTAGTTTTCCGATAAACCTATATCAGATAAAGCCCATAAACTAGTCGTTTCTGTGTCTAAAACTTTGAAACGGGCACGTGTGATTACTTCCTTTTTCAGCCTCCTACTTCCTCTTCTACAAAGACATATAAAAGCACATAATCACTGCCTTGACAGGAAAAATAAAACCCACTAAGAATCCCTCACAATGAAATGAAAAGTTCTTCAAACTTCCTAATTTTCTCAGCAAACTCGGTGTTATTGCAAACAATGTCACAAAACAACTATAAACATGAGTGAACTCAGATCTCAAGTAATATTGAGTAACACAATAATCTCTCTGTGCTGCTTTGAACAGTTTTGCACAGTAGTCTAGACCGTACACGCCAGTGAAGCATGACTAAAATCGATATTTGATAGAAAGCACAAGGTTGCTATGACAATGCTTGGCATGGTATCTTTCCACTAAAATGAAGCTCTCTGATTGGACGAGAGCAGGACATGCAGAATGTCAGATTGTGAAAGAGGAAGTCATCCAAAAACAAGGACAAACATGGAACTAAGAAAAGAGAAGTTTTCACTTTAAAAAAAAAGGGTCAAATGTAGAGGAAAACCGTGCAAGTGTGTGTTTGTCAAACATTGAGTTTTGAGTGTGTAGCTGGCAGCCTATTACAATAATAACAACACATTACAACACTATGATAACACATTACAACACTAACACACTACCCAATATTTCCGCAGTAAACATTATGTAAAGTATGCAAGTATTCTGTAATGAATATCCAAACTGAATGCTTACAGAAATGCATGCATTATTACATACATGTTTATAAATGCAAGTGCATGATAAAAAAATGCTTCCCAAAAAGCAGTTCATTACAACTATCTATATATTCTTTGAATAGATTGCTAAAAATACTATGGCACACACCGGCCACTTTATTAGGTACACCTTACTAGTACCAGCTTGGACCCCCTTTTGCCTTCAGAACTGCCTTAATCCTTCATGGCATAAATTCAACAAGGTCTTGGAAATATTCCTCTGTGATTTTAGTCCATACGTCACCTAAATCACCTTTCTTCCACATTCTGATGCTCGATTTGAACTGCAGCATCGTCTTGAGCCTGTTTACATGCCTAAATGCATTGAGTTGCTGCCATGTGATTGGCTGATTAGGAATTCACGTTAATGAGTAGTTGGACAGGTGTACCTAATAAAGTGGCCGGTGAGTGTAGATACACTGTTAAAAGCTAAAACTTAAACGCATTACTTCAGCTTGTTACACCTTAATGAATTAATTAGTATCCAATCAATTTATTATTATTAGTAGTAATAAACATTCTTTTAGGTGTAAGAAGTTGAAGTCGTTTATTTAAGCTGATCCAATGGGGCTTTTACTCGGTGTAGGTAGTTTTGGGATTTTACAAGCTATTTTCCCACTTTGCACACAGCTGAAGTGTTTTTTTTTTTTTACTCTGGCAGACAAGAATGAGGACAGGAGTGATTGACATTGTGATGAACCAATTAGAATCAGTCTACAAATAGAAAGTGGGTTCACAGCCAATAAAAGGAACTGAGAGCTTTATCACAGTTTCCCAGAGTTACAAAGCTGCTATTCATGTTATTCATGAAAGATCACTGCGTTATCAACCTGACCTAATCTGAGATACTGTAGGTTTATAATGCTGCCAGCAGACAAGCTCAATCATTGCCAATTGAGCAAACTCTGAAACACTTTACAAAAACTGTGGTAGTACAATGGTGATACCCTGATAGTAAATGCATTTCATATATTCCATACTCATATTTACAATAATTACATTAGATATGAAAATGCCATGAATCTTTGATATACCCCATATTAGGGCGGCACGATATAGGAAAAAAATGACATTGCAATATTTAGTTTTTCTGCAATGTATATTGTGATATAAATATAGTTACACAAGATGACTCTATTTAAACTGAGTTCCTACACTGTAAAACCTGATGAGTTAAGGTAACTCAAACCATTTGAGGAAACTGATTGCAACAAACTAAAAACTAATCCTAATGAGTGCTGTGAACTTAAGCCATTCGAGTAAATGAAGCAATTTGAGCACAGTAAAACCCAATAAATGAAGAGAACTCAAACCAACTGAGTACTGTAAAACCCAATGAGTTAAGGCAACTCAAACCAATAATTTTATAAAATATTATTACCATTTTTAAAAAAATCTGCAGTTTAAATCGGAATTTTCAGCCTCGTTTACTCATTCAGTCTTCAGTGTCATGTGCTCCATCAGAAATCATTCTAATATGCTAATTTATTTCTCAAGAGTCATATGCTGCTTAATATTTTTGTGGAAATATTTTTCCCCTTGATTTATAGAAAGTTAAAGTAAATTTTAACCCATTTAATGCATTCTTGTTATATATATACACACAGACACATAGATACATATGCAGTTGACGTCAGACTTATTAGCCCCCCTTTAAACTTTCTTTCTTTTAAAAATATTTCCCAAATGATGTTTAAAAGAGCAAGGAAAATTTCACAATATTTTCTATAATATTATTTTTTCTAGAGAAAGTCTTATTTGTTTTGTTTCGGCTAGAATAAAAGCAGCTTTTAATTGTTTGAAAACTATTTTAAGGTCAATATTATTAGCCTTTAAGCTATATATTTTTTGATAGTATACAAATCAAACCATTGCTATACAATAATTTGCCTAATTACCCTAACCTGCCTAGTTAACCTAATTAAGTTAAGCCTAGTTAAGCCTTTAAATGTCACTTTAAGCTGTCTTGAAAAATATCTAGTCAAATATTATTTACTGTCATTATGGCAAAGATCAAATATATCAGTTATTAGAAATGAGTTAATAAAACTATTATGATTAGAAATGTGTTGAAAAAATCTGCTCTCCGTTAAACAGAAATTGAGGGAAAAAATAAACAGGGAGGCTAATAATACAGACTTCAACTATATATATTTCCCAAGCTGACTGCTAGTCTTTATAATAACTGACCACAGTTTTAACATTAACTTATGTTTTGCATAAGCTAACACTTGTTTGAAACCCCATATAGCAAATCTTTTCTAAATTCCTAGCAGTGATGCATGTTTTCTCACCTTTGCATATTTTGGGAGCAACACTCACAGTGCACACAAATATTTATTTAGCAACATCAACGGTCGCTAGGCAACAACAGGGGAAGAAGGAAACACCAAAACGATTTTAGGTCTTACACACACACACACACACACACACACACACACACAGCTAATAACGATGCGTCCGAAATCTGCTATGCAAATGGAACACACACACACACACTGACACACACAGACAGAAACCCCTATATGAAGGAACGGTCAAGCCCTACGACACATTCTAGTGGCTGAATACCAAGACTATTTTTACAGAAGAAGTAAACATTAATTTCAGTCGTCCCAACAGAGTCTTAAAGAAATGATTTGTGTATGAATCGTTTAGAACTGAGTCAACGGATTCACTGAAAAGATTCAATTCAAATGCAACAAACCAAAAGCAGTTTATTCCGCTGTGGCGACCTCAGATTAATAAAGGGACTAAGCCAAAAAGTAAAAAAATGAATGAAGTATATACATATCGCAGACGTTTGATAAATTACATTTATTTTATTGGTTGTTTATCTAGATCTAAAGAGAGGAAAATGACAGCAGTCAATCAGTCAGATTATCTGCGGAGGTTTTCAGTCCCTCATTTATACGCACCGTTGTGTAATGCAGAGTAGAAAAAACAAAGTGCGGATCCAAATGCAGCACTAACATATATTTAATGAAAGACTATAACAAAACTAAACTACACCTAAGACAAGGCAAAACATGCCAGGGGTCCGTTCTTTGTACGTGGCTCACTCAGCTGGATTTGGTTGTTGATGATTTGACATGATCCAGGATCTTTTCGTTCTTCAAAACTCATCTGAGACTTGTTGTCATAGCAACAGTTCTGGTAGCTCAAACCTGTTAGGAAGCAGGCTCATTTCAAATAAGCAGGGTTAGATCGGGTCAGTTCAAGCAAAGATGATAATGAAAGTATGTACCGAATGCTGATATTTTCTTATAGCAGTTAAATACACTTGGGAAAATAGCAAATATATATATATTTTAACTATATATTTTCATTCATTCATTTTCTTTTCGGCTAAGCCCTTTATTAATCACAGCGGAATAAACCGCCAACTTATCTACCATGTTTTTTTTACGCAGCCGATGCTCTTTTAGCTGCAACCCATCACTGGGAAACATCCACACACACACTCATTCACACACATACACTACGAACAATTTAGCCAACCCAATTCACCTGTACAGCATGTCTTTGGACTGTGGGGGAAAACCCTAGCGAACACAGGGAGAACATGCAAACTCCACACAGAAACGCAAACTGACCCAGTCGAGGCTCGAACCAGCGACCTTCTTGCTGTGAGGCGACAGCACTACTTACTGCAGCGTTGCGTCGCCCAAACTATATATACATATAAAGTAAAAAAATATATATTAATAAACTAATGCACTCTGCACTCCGAAATAAAAGTAAAAGACTGCCACCTGGTGGTTTAAAGAGAAAATTTATTGATATGAAATTTTTAGATACAAACGCCTAGATGCACAATATTCAACTTTTTTTTTTAAAAGGATAATAACTTATGCATTCATGCACGTGTTTTGATTGCTAATATGCCGGTAGGCAGACACCTTTCCCAATATCAAAATGCCTTTTTTGATGCAAATTTATTTATACAGTTATTCCTTACGCCGATTAAAAAACTTGAGTAGGCCTAGGCTACTATAATAAAGAAAATATTCTCTAAATATAGAACTAAATGCATTGATATGCATTGAAATACATGATGAATACTCGACACATGAAAGTGTGAAGCCTGCAGCTCACAACAAATGTGGAAAGTTGCATGTCATATTTAACACACCATTCACTGCTAATTCTATTTAATTTTGCTCACATGGATAATTGAATAATAATCAGATGATGTCATTACGCTGCTCTGCTGTCAGCCAAACATTGCATTGCTGATCATGATTTCGAGGATTTATATTTCTGTCCTTTACAACACACGCAGCGATCTCAGATCAGTTTATCCAGACATTTCAATCTGATTCGCGAACTTGTTTGAAGAACCAAATTAGCCAGACATCAGTTCAAAGATCAAAGATCATCAAGATCAAAAGAATCCAGGATCTGCCAAATCATTTTAGATCATTTAAGCAAGGTACAAAGAATGCACCCCAGGAAACACTTGGGTATCATGAGAGCAACAACAAAAAAAAAACAACAACAGACAATGATAGGGGAACACAAACTGGTATAAGTAGTTCAGGGCTCAACAATAAGGACTGCCTGATGGCCCGGGGCCAGCTCGTGAGACGCTCGGGACAGTAGACAGGATCATTACTGGCCTGATTGGGCCAGTGCTGCCTTGTCACCGTAACCCCGCAGAGCGAGTGGGTTACATCACTAAAGTTTAATTTGCCTGTGACTATTTGTCAATAGCATGCAAATACAGAATTGAGAAACACACTTCTCTGTGATGTCCTAAGCACTATATTACTTTTAGGTTCCTCTTATCTTATTGGATGTTGTAAGCACGTTATTTTTTTCCATAACAACCAGTACAGCAAAGAGACGGCAACATCAAATGATGATGCTAAAAGAAAAGGTTTGTTTTTAACTTCTTTAAAGCAGACATTGTGAGGGTACATCACGACAAAAAAAAGAGATGATGTTTTGTACAGTTTGCCATCAGTTTGGCAGGTCAGCCACTTTTGTTTTGCAATAAAATACCTGCAAATTTTCCATACCGCTACTTTTGTTTGCATAACACTTTGAATTTTGCTCATCATACATTAATTAACATTTTTATAATATTTAGATTCTAGATTCACACATTTTTTTAAAATTTGTGGCTAAAAAATAGCTATTTTTTTGTTGTTTTTTTTGTTGGACCAGTGAAAATATTGGCAGGGCAAGTAAAAATCTAAACCACTGGTCCGATCGGGCCAGTAGAAAAAATCCTTAGTGTTGAATCCTGTAGTCTTGTAATCAGTGGGAATAAACCGCAGCCGAGTGTGTGTCCAAATGACCCTCAGCTGAGGGAGGAGAGATTGGTGCAAAGCATCCCGGTAGTTATAGTTCATGTGGTGTGTGGGTAGTTCTCCAGTAATATCTGTAGGCTAGATCGCTGGTGATCGTGACACACATACTATTTTAAAGACTTAATGTTTGCACCTTGACACAGTACTCTAGTCTAAATTAGAATGAATTAGTTCTGAAAAAATCTGATTATTTTAACATTCATTACATAAACAAATGATTTTAAAACAGATAAAAGGGAAATGTTATAACACAACAAATATCACTATCAAAATACTCAACAATATCGCATATTTCCCAGCACTATTAACATAACTCCAACAGGCTCCGCCCCCTTTGTGAGGGAACTATTTAAAATACTGTGAGGTGTTTGAGTTCATTCAGAAACAGTGTTGACTAATACAGAAAATAACTCCCACTAGAGTGTCAGATCTATTTGGCCATTTCTGAGAAACATGACAACACATCATCAGACGTTTGAGTGTAAAGCAGGTATGTTATCTACAGCAGTCACGCAGGCCAGCTTTTATTAGAGGCTTTGTTAGTTACACTTAGTAATTTGTCTCATCTGTAATTTTAAGCACGCACACATTTGTGAGGTGCCACAATAAATGTCATATACAGGTACACCACATCTGTAACACAATCGGGAGTCGAACATTTCCGGAAAAAGTCCCACAAACAAATATGTGGACAAACAAGTCTAGTCTTGGACTACTGTTTTCATAAACAAAACAGTATTCATGGTTGAGCTGTTAATGTAATATTTCACAGAACTGCAGTATTTCACAGCTGAAACACACATTTAAAGTGACAGTTCACACCAAAAATAAAAATACATCATGTTATTGCTTACATATTATTTATTTGCTTCCTCCAGAACACAAAACAGCACTTTTATAAAAGGCGCACTGCTCATTTTTTATACAACCAAAGTGAATTAGAGCTGCTGAACTCCAAAAATGAAAGATATAAACATTATAAAAACGCCATAAAGGTAGTAAATATGACTCAAATGACCAATTATATAATCTGAGTTATAATAAGCAATGAGTTTAATAATAAAACTATGCTAAGGATGTTTCATGACATACAGCTGAAGTTAAAATAAGGGCTAATATTCTCACCTCATTCATTCATTTTCCTTCGGCTTAGTCCTTTTATTTATCAGGGGTTGCCACAGCGGAATGAACCGCCAGCTTATCCAGTATATGTTTTACGCATTGGATGCCCTTCCAGCCACAACCCAGTACTGGGAAACACCCATACACTCTCACATACACAATTAAACATTCATTCATTTTATTTTTGGCTTAGTCCCTTTGTTAATCTGGGGTCGCCACAGCGGAATGAACCACCAACTTATCCAGCATATGTTTTAAGCAGCGGATGTCCTTCCAACCGCATTCCAGCACTGGGAAACACTCATACACACTCATTCACACTACAGACAAGTTTAGCTTACCCAATTCACCTGTATCCTCCTTTGGACTGTAGGGTAAACCGGTGCACCCGGAGGAAACCCACGCGAACGCGGGGAGAACATGCAAACTCCACACAGAAATGCCAACTGACCCATCCTATTATGACATGCAAAACATAATCCTTTCTGACAATTTCTTTAAAATTTGAGTTATGAATTACAGTATCGCAATACTTGGCATCGTGATACTTCAGCTTGTATAGTATCGTAATATGAATTATTAGTATCGCAACAAACCTATAGCGCATGTCTTTGGACTGTGGGGGAAACCGAAGCACCCGAAGGAAACCTACGCCAACATGAGAAGAACATGTGAACTCTGCACAGAAATGCCAACTAGCCCAGCCGGGACTCGAAACAGTGACCTTCTTGCTGTAAGACGACAGTGCTAAAAGCTGAGCCACCATGCCATCTACTAACAAAATAATTAACATTTATCATTATCATTAACTAATAAAAATGAAGACAAATATAATATTTCTAAAAAAAGAAATATTATATATATATATTTTTTTTAATTCAAAGACAAAAGAACATACGTTTGTAAATCACTTTTTAGAAAAACATCTGCTAAATGACTAAATGTCTAATGCATTTACTAAAATGTAAACAAAGATTAAGCTAAATATAAATATTTTTTAAAATGTGTGCAAATTTCCAACAAATTTTATAAAAATTACAAATAAAACTTGTTAATGTCCATAAATGTTACAAATATCTAAGTTATAAAAAAATTCTGAAATAACATTTCATTTCAAAACTGCTGCAAGAACATTCTTCCAAACATCTCCTTCCATGTTCCACTGAAGACATAAAGCCAATGTTTAGTTTTGTAATTGTTCAGAATTATCATTTTCAAGTAAACTGTCTCTTTAAGTGTAAAGTGTGACCTACTTCAGGTGCACTCTTCCCTCATCACAGTTTCTAGCACAGCGCCACAATGCATCATGGGAACGTTTCTAAGTATTTCTCACTTTCGCCAATCTTCTCCTGTTCTGATTTTAACAAGCACTGATTTTAAGATGTCAATGCGTGACCACAGACACATGACGCAGGAAACATGCAGGCTCCTGTTACAGGGTAGAAGATGACCCCAACAGCAGGACAGAGAGGGTGTGTGTGTTTGTGTGCGTGTGTTTAAGTATAAGTGTGTGTGAGTGATTGATTGTGTGTGTGCATGTACGTATGCGTGTATGTTTTTACAGAAGGGAAAGGCCTGCCCGAGTCTCGCAGTCTATTTGCAGGTCGTGTTAAGCAGCATGGAATCCTTTTATCTTTGGGCTCCAGAAACAATCGTCTGGTCTGAGAGGAAACTAAACATCCAGATGATGCAAACGTCCAGCATATGGGACAGATTTAACCTGGACGTGCACGTCTGACTGTACACTTCACTGGTCTGAGCGAACAGCATGTGGCTACAGTTAAACAACTTGATCTCTACACCCATTGACACTCACACACACATAAAAGCAGAGAAAACACTAAGAATCTACTTGATGTCTGCATTCCCGCGCTTTCACACAAACACTTCATCACTTTCACTTATAGATGCACAATATTTATCAGATATTGACTGATATTGGATATTTAATTACGGTCATTGCTATTATTTAGCAGTCATGTACAGTGTTGGGTGTATTTAGTTACAAAGTAACAAGTCAATGTAATTAGATTACTTTTCTGGGGAAAAAAAGTTAATTAGGGTTTACTTTTCATTTATAGTTCATTAAATTACAGTTCCTTATAATGTACTTTCTTAGATCCTTAGATGCTGTAAATAAATCCAACAGCTCTGGATAAATCAATGCAGAGAAACAGAGGAATGTGTATTTTATACAAATGTATTATGAATTACATTCATTCGTTTTCCTTCGGCTCAGTCCCTTTATTCATCAAAGGTCGCCACAGCGGAATGAACTGCCAACTTCTCCAGCATATGTTTCATGCAGCAAATGCCCTTCCAGCTGCAACCCAGCACTGGGAAACACTCAATCTCTCACATTCACACACATATACTACGACCAGTTTTGTTTATTCAATTCACTCGCATGTGTTTGGACTGGAACTGGAGCACCCGTAGGAAACACCCACCAACATGGAGAGAACATGCAAACTTCATACAGAAACGTCAACTGGCCCAGCCGACAGTGCTAACTACTACGCCACCGCCCATAATGCGAGATCACATTTTTCAGCTAAATAATGTTTGTTTATGATTAAACATGCTTAAGAAACAGTAAAAGTCAGTAATTATGAAATTGCAATAAAATTTATTTTATTTGTTATTAGCTTTTTGAGCTAATAAAAGCTAATGAACGGTAAAAGCTAATAAAGAAAGCCAATAAAAGGTCCCGTTTGACTCAAAATAAAGGAAATAAAAGAGTTTCTTAAGTAGTGTTGCGTCTTTAAATTACTAATTGCATAATAAAGTTACTGTTCAGACACAGTAATTTAAAAAGTTATTTAAATACAATTTTAATGATGTAATTAGGAATTATATGGGATGGCATGCTGGTGCAATGGTTAGTGCTGTTTCTTCACAGCAAGAAGGTTGATGTTTCGAGCTCCAGCTGGGTCAGTTGGCATTTCTGTGTGGAGTTTGCATGTTCTCCCCATGTTGGCGTAGGTTTCCTCTGGGTGCTCTGGTTTCCCCCACAGTCCAAACTAGGGTTGTAACAATATACCGGTATGACGGTCTACCACGATTTGAACGTGCACGATTATCATACCATGAACAATTGCATATCAACGGTTTTAACCCTTAAAGACCGAGACAGCCGCCCGCGGCTAAAAATAAGTATTGCTCTTAAATGTTTAATAACTTTTGATCCGCTGATCAGATTCATACAATACAAAGATTGGTATAAAGAAGAGAATCTCAGCTTTCCAGTGCTGTATCACATAACATTCGCGGACTTTCAGAGGCTCCGGAATCAGTGCGGTTACGTCATCAAAATTTGACAACGCTGATTTGACAAAGAAACGCTCGTCACTGTGTCTCCAGACAAACCAGACATGATACATTGATGCATTGTCCCTCCTCCATGCCCAGATTGGTTCAAACTCGCTATAGCACAACCAATAAGCATAGGTTTCGCTTTTGTTTGTGGACCAACAATGAGCTTTTTGAACAACACGGAATGAGAGAGGCATACATTTATGCGCGGCTAAATAAAACGCAAAAAAAAAAAGTTTTGCATGAAATAATTCTCATACTAAGTACTTTTGCATGCACAGCAGCACAGAAACATGACAAAACAGTGACACAGCAAAGACGAAGTGCTGCTCTTGCTGTTTTCAAAAGACATTGCAGACAACCATATCCAAATCCATATCCACAGACAACCATATCCATGCTGGCACATAAAACCTAAGGATGTTCCATATTGAATCTAGTTTCGTTATGTAACTATTAATAGTATAGTAAATATTTATATCTATTTTTTTACTGAGGATTTGCACCATGTTTATTTGGACTTTATTTGGACTTTGACACATTATTTATTATTTTTCTTATTTTTTTATTTGTTCATTGTAAGTGGTGTTGTTTATAGTAACTGAAAATATATTATTTGGAAAAAGTCAAATTTGCTTCACTGTTCTATTATTTTGTAACATTTGTAACATACCGTATACCGCGAAACCGTCAAACCGTGGTATTGTTTTAGACGATTATCATACCGTAAAAAAATCATACCGTTACAACCCTAGTCCAAACACATGCTCCGCTTGTTAAGTTGTGACGTATCGTTGACGGATGGAATACTGTTTCCGGGTCCAAGCTGCTACTCATTTGAGTTGATAAAATATTCGTTTGACCACTCTTTCTTCATATCTTCACACATTAAAGTAAATTTTTTATAAAATCATGGTGTACACAACAGTCCCTGAACTTGCTGCATCACAAATAGCAAAATGTATCAATTTTATAAGTTTAACAATTAATAAATGTATTACTTTTTTTGCCATCGGATATTAGTCATGGATATATATATATTGCATTACATTGCTTTGAAAATGTTTATAATTACTATTTGACGAGTCTCCCAATACAGCTTGATAGAGCAATTGGAGCCGAAAGCTGCTTTTTTTTACGAAATGTCACACTTAACAAGCGGATAGGTGAATTGGGTAAGCTAAATTGCCCGAAGTGTATACGTGTATGTCCTGGTCCTCCAGATTGAAGGTTGAGCGTTGGGCTAACAACTCACCTCATTAAAAACTAGATGCTACGAAACACCAATATGGTGTGGCTAAATATCAACGTCGATATAAATGACCCTGGGAGTAAGTAAGTAATTAGTATTTAATTTAAGTATTTAACTTACTCAACACTGGTCATGTAGCATTAGCACTATTATTAATAAGATTTAAGAGTTATCTGTTTTAATAAGTTTTTTAAAAAATTGACGTTAATTTCCCTATTGACGTTAGAATACATTTCATAAATATAATATATTCATAAATATAATATTTAAGTACACAAATGAAATAGCATATGTTTGAAAATTTTATTTTAAGTATACAGTTTCTATTATATTTACAATTTTGAAATCTTTTATTAAACTTAAAATATTTCATGTTTGATTGTTCATGTTTCATATTTCATACTGCATAAACAAATACTATAGAAATGTATAATTTTAGTGTTTTTTAAAACTTTATTAGCAATATCAGAACATTATTTAGGATAATTTGCTTCCATCATATTTAAATATGAATTGTGCAATTTCAATTTTATTTCGGTCACCAAACCGAATTCCATAAATAAAGACTGTTATCGAACAGGTTTCCATAATCTCCTTCTCTTGGCTGTTTCAACATTAAAGCAATATTTGGACACAAAGTCCGAGGAATCAACTCAATTTACATATAATTATTTCCAACATATGCAAAATTGACATTCTACACCTCAAATCTCAGCAGCTTTCACACACACGTATTCATTTATGCCTTTCATAATCCTAACATAAATTCATACCATGCTTTAACCAGTCAGTATGACCAACACTGATTATCTGACATGACTATAACTTCATAACAATGTAATAAAAGTCCCTCAACAGAAATACACTCAGCTTAATCTTAACCTACCCGTAACTGCAGGACTTTTAACAGCGTCTCCCCTTTAAAAGTGTCCATGACTCCCCAAATCTTCAGTAGCCTTCACTACTACAGTAGCCACGCCCGGCAGGACAGCTGATCGCCCGATCAGTGTGTCCAAATCTGACTATGACAGATGTGTGTGTGTGTGTGTGTTTATATGTGTGCGAGCGTCCACCAGGCCTTATTCCCATAAGACTGAACATTTAGAAATATTTTTACACACACATAGAAGTGAAAGTCATGAAGTAAAGGTTATCATTTATGTCATAAACGGTTTTCTTTGTGTTATATCCTGTTTCAGTGGAGAACAGAGATTTATGGCGTTCTCAGCCGTTCACTTACTAGTATGATATGATTATGATCAGAAATGGCTATTCTTTAGGGTTCGACATTGTTCATACCTGCCAACACTCCTAGTTTTCCCTGGAGTCTCCCACATTCCTGACTCCCCCCACCTCACCCCTTCCCTGGTCTTTAGCTTTTTGGTACAGTCCGTAACACCCCAGAGTTGCCAATTTTGGTATAATATCCGATCACAGCGACCGCCCAAAAACCCAGTCCATAGTACAGTCACTAACACCACAAACATCACAATTTTTGAACCCCCACACGTCTGACATTTTCTCTAAAATGTTTGTATGAAATGCTCATTTAAACTTTTACTTATTAACAATTTATACATTATATAACAATATATACTGTTATCTATTTTATTATTTTCTATTATCAGCATTTTATAAAAAATATATACAATTTTATTTAAATTTGAGTGTATATATATATATATATATATATATATATATATATATATATATATAAAAAACTAAAACTATATCATGTATATTGGGAGATTGCAGGGAGATTGGCCAGCTTCTGCATTAAAGTGGACTGACTGAATATTTACTATTAAATATCTACTATTCGAAAATATACAGACAAATGTAAAATACAGTAAAACACCCTAAATCTGTTGAAACGCGTCGATCTGATGGAGGTTGTGTTTGCGGCTGGATATTATTGGGAGATCACTGACTGCAGTAAACAGCTCTGCCAACCCGTCTGAAGATTATATGCAAGTTTATTTTACATTTTACGGCAGAAACACCATTGAGCTTCAATAGATCCTCCTGTATGGGTGTGCGTCTGTTATATAACACTCACAGGACATACATTTGGACAACTACGCGGATATAATAAATAGTTTACACAAAGATACACAAAGAGGGACTTCACTTTGCCCAAAGTTTGTGAATCAACAGATTTATGTGTAGTCTTAGTTGCAGATACAATCATGAGACATGGGTCGGTATAAGTTTCTGGCGGTATGATAACCTTGGATAAAAATATCACGGCTTCACAGTATCATGATATTGTGATTACTGCTCTACAATAAGTTCTTTTAAAAAGTCTGAGTAAAATAACAAACAAAATTCCCCATTGAACACAAAACATTTTATTTTAGTAAACATTTATAACAATTTGGAACAGTAAACATAATCATTGACTTCAGCTGTCTTCTCTGGTTTCAAAAACCCATTTATGTACAAAACATAAAAAAACATTAAAATAAAAAAACTTGCATATACTTTAAGAACGTTAAACAGAAATTTTTAGCGGTTTTACAACCTTAACCAGTTAAACTCTGCTGCTATTTTGGGATTTCCACCTGGATTTTGCCTACCCAAATCTAAAACCTTACCAAATCCACATTGGTATAACTTTAAAGAAAACCCTTTGAATTTTCATAAAGCACTATTGAAAGTGTTTAAAATAACTTTATATGTTGTCTGTGTTATAATAAAAACATAAAAAAAGAGGCGCTTTTTGTATTTTTTTTTTTATAAACTCAAATTTGAAAGTGTACCTTTTAGGTTCTGTGTGGTCTAGCTTGCTGTAATTAATTTAGGTGGTTCCTGCAAATGTCTGTAATCATAGGAAAGAAGAAAAATGTCTCTTCCATAATCTATGCAAAAGTTATTGTATTACAACTGATGAGAAGTGCTGATCGATTATTGTTTTCATATTTCACTATTCTTTGGTTTGACCAAACTTAATTCACTGTGTTCGGACCACGTCAGACATATATAAGGATTACTTATGCACATCACCTCAAAAACAGAGGAGAATAGCCCTGAAGCGCACAGCATAAGGTAAGAGATGACAGCTGTCTGTGCTATCTGGGGCTGCTTATTGATCATAAATACATTGTTTTCATTTCTGCGCCATGGAAACACCACGATTCATTCGGCACCTGTTTGATATGTGAATATAATTCAGTAAAAAGAATGCTAGAACTGTATGAGCACCGGCAAGAGCTTTCATTTGAGCTATAACTTGTACATGTGTCATATATGAACCATATGAAAATGAACCAATGTAAAATACCCAGCTCGGGTATCAAAATACTGTGTATTAAAGTGTAAATAACTTTTGCACAGTAGAATAAAAACCAATGTAAAATATAGATTCTACACTTTCAAACGAAACCACTTACGGGGGTCTGGTGCAATGCTAGCCCTTTAAATCTTAAAGCGAAAGTCGATGACGTCACGGACCCGGTAACCTTTCCAAACCATGGTAAACCTTGAAACCGTTATCGTCCCATACTAATCATAAGGCTGTTTTTGCGCAGAGATTGAAGTATCAATCAGAGAAATGGGAAAAAGTACATTACTTCGATCCTTTTAATTAAGCATATTAATAATGAAATTCACGAATTATAGTAAAATATTGAGAGTTAATTTTAAGCTATCTTGTGGCCCACCTGCAGGGTCACTGAGGCCCACCGGTTGAGAATCCCTGGCTTAAGGCTGATTTATACTTCTGCGTAAAGCGCACGCATATGGATTGGCCATCACCAGCACTGACACACACCTCTCAAAATTCATAACTACACGTCACAATGATGTTTTATCGCAAGCTCTGTGATTGGTCAGCTTGGTAGCGCTGATGAGTATGGGTGAGGGTGAGAGCCATGAGTATGGGTGAGAGCTGATGAGTATGGGTGAGGGTGAGAGCCATGCGAGCCCGTTGGAGCGATTGTTTACAAGTGTCAAGACTCGTGAAGGAGCTCCACATGGAAACTGTTGTTCTTCAATTCTGTGCTTAAATTCCACTCAGCATATTGGTTGCATCTTTTGCACAAGCAAACCAAACTGATTTAGATTTGCTGGTCGAAAAGTTGAGCAACTGATTCTGCTGGAGCCTCTCAAATGTGCTGCAGTTATGAAATGCGCTTCTCCCTCTTTGTTTCTGTCTCTGAAACAATCACATGTTTTGCCACACTTGACTTCCTCTGTGAATGGATGCATTTGTGAGCTTCCAAGCGGAGGGGGAGCGCACACACACATACACACACACACACACACACACACACACACACTCCTCTGGAAAGCCACAAAGCTCTTGTTTTCTTACTCAAGAGCTTGTTCTCGAAATTAAAGCATAGGTTTCTGAGATTTGAACTAATGCAATCAAATGCACCATAAAATCTACAAATCCACAGCACAAGTATACAGACACACTCACAAAGAACACGGAGAAACACGTAACATATCACACAACAATTCAACCTGTAAAATATGTAAAATATGTAGAAATTCCACTTGGATGGATGGATGGATGGATGGATGGATGGATGGATGGATGGATGGATGGATGGATGGATGGATGGATGGATGGATGGATGGATGGATGGATGGATGGATGGATGGATGGATGGATGGATGGATGGATGGATGGATGGATGGATGGATGGATGGATAAAATGACAGAATAAATGATGGGTGGATGGGTGGATGAAATGACCAAATAAATTATGAATGGATGGATGGATAACACAAAACAATAAAATATAAATGAATGGATGGATGAAACTAAATATTAAAAGGATGGAGGAATGAATGGATGGATGTATGGAATAGAAGAATACAAGATGGATGGACGCATGGATGGATGGATGGATGAATGGATGGATGGATGAAACAAAAGAATAAAAGATAAATTGATGGATGGATGGATGATGAAACCAAATAATAAAGGATGGAGGAATGAATGAATGATAAATTAAATGACGGATGGATGGATGATGGATGGATGGATGGATGGATGGATGGATGGATGGATGGATGGATGGATAAAATGACAGAATAAATTATAAATGGATGGGTGGATGGATGGATTGATGGATGGATGGATGGATAATATGACAGAATAAATGATGGGTGGATGGATGGATGGATGGATGGATGGATGAATGGATGTATAATATAAAAGAATAAATGATAAATGGATGGATGGATGGATGGATGGATGGATGGATGGATAGATGGATAATATGACAGAATAAATAATAAATGGATGGGTGGATGGATGGATGGATGGATGGATGGATGGATGGATGGATGGATAATATGAAAGAATAAATGATAGGTAGATGGATGGATGGATGGATGGATGGATGGATGGATGGATGGATGGATGGATAATATAACAGAATAAATGATATATGGATGGGTGGATGGATGGATGGATGGATAATATGACAGAATAAATTATAAATGGATGGGTGGATGTATGTATGGATGGATGGATATAAGGTTGCATGGATGCATGGATGGAAAAAATTACAGAATAAATTATGGGTGGATGGATGGTTGGATGGATGGATGGATAAAATTACAGAATAAATAAATGATAAATGGATGGGTGCATGCATGGATGGATAAAACAATAGAAAAACCTTTTAGATGGATGGATAGATGAAATGAAAGAATAAATGATGGATGGATGAATAGATGAATAGTTGGATGAAACAAAAGAATAAATGATGAATAGATGGATGAATGGATTGATGGATGGATGGATGGATGGATGGATGGATATATGCATAATGTTACGCCAAATAACAGGCCATCATTCCAAACAGGGGATGTCATCAGAAAGCACCACCGTATTGGAAATGATGTCATCAACTGGTGCCAAAAGTACACATGATTCATGTTTACCGCAACAGAAGCAGACAAAAGCAGTCATTAGAGTGGTTGGGGGAGTATTGTTCCTCAGCGCAGCATTGTTTAGCTCACAGAGGAAACTCTTAAACCTATAATATGGCCTACGAGAGTTAAACCCTCCTGTTGCAAAACACTGCCATTGAGTCACTCTGGGCCTCTAACACAGCACAGTGGATGAAAAAGCTGAGGCACATTTTCAGAAAGTCGGTGCAACACAGCCTCTCATGAGGATGTTCGACTTCACTTCCTGTCACGCCACTTCCTTCTGCTTACATTCACCACAAAAAAATCATGAAGTAGTTCAAAGCGAATATGTGTGTCAGAGCTAGAACTGACACAACTAAGTCAATCAAATTCAAGAAAAAAGGATTACAACGTGATGCTAGCAGCATTTCAGTGTCAATACTAGAACTGGGCATCGATTCAGATTACCCGATTCAATTTCGATTTCCAAGCTTTCGATTTGATTCTTGATTTGATGAATACAGATTTAATTTAACTAGTATTTAAAATTCCAAAACAGAATAGAGCGAATATCATTTTACAATTGGCACATTAATGAACAATAATTTAAGAGCTGCAGACTTGTTTTTAATAAGCTACTGCACATATTAAACAAACAACATTGAAAAACAAATCGAAAGATCTTTAACTCTCACACAGAATAGCATGCTTATGATATCTGGCTTATTCATTCATTCATTTTCTTTTCAGCTTAGTCACTTTATTATTCTGGGGTCGCCACAGCGGAATGAACTGCCAACTTATCCAGCATTTGTTTAACGCAGCGGATGTCCTTCCAGCTGCAACCCATCACTGGGAAACATCCATTCACACTCAATCATACTCGTACACTATGGACAATTTAGCTTACCCAATTCACCTATACCACATGTCTTTGGACTGTGGAGAAAACCGGAGCACCCGAAGAAAACACAGTGAGAACATGCAAACTCCACACAGAAACGCCAACTGACCCAGCTGAGGCTTGAACCAGCGACCTACTTCTGGCTTATTATATTTTATTTAATAACACAGCAGAGTAATATTGTGTTACAGATAGGTCTATTTAGTGAAGTTTATTTATAAACAAATTCCAAGAGGATCATGTGTTCACAGCTGTTCCAACTTTAGCTAATAACATACTATTAATTATTATAAATAATTATTAGAGGCAAAGCAGTAGCGCAGTAGGTAGTACTGTCGCCTCACAGCAAGACGGTCGCTGGGTCGCTGGTTCGAACCTCGGCTCGGTTGGCGTTTCTGTGTGGAGTTTGCATGTTCTCCCTGCGTTCCCGTGGGTTTCCTCTGGGTGCTCCGGTTTCCCCCACAGTCCAAAGACATGCGGTACAGGTGAATTGGGTAGGCTAAATTGTCCGTAGTGTATGAGTGTGTGTGTAAATGTGTGTGTGTGGATGTTTCCCAGAGATGGGTTGCGGCTGGAAGGGCATCCGCTGCGTAAAAACTTGCTGGATAAGTTGGTGGTTCATTCCGCTGTGGCGACCCTGGACTAATAAAGGGACTAAGCCGACAAGAAAATGAATGAATGAATAATTATTAGACGATCCTTAACTCACTATAAATAACCAGACTTTTCTCATCTCAATAGCTTCATCTTGAAGAACCCCCCACCCCCACCCACCCACCCAACCTTACTTTCCCTCCTTTCAAATGGGCGACACGGTGGCCAGGGATTAGCGCTGTTGCCCCTGATGTAGCAGTAGCACTATGTCCCTAGTTTAATTCCTTTCTAAACCAGGCGACATTTCTGTGTGGAGTTTTGCTTGTTCTCCCCGTGATCGCATGGGTTTTCCCCGGGTCCTCCGGTTTCCTCCCACAGTTCAAAATCAAGCACCCTAAACAATTAATCCAAAATAATTTAGCCAAACTCTGAGTACACCTTCTCAGCATCTATATCTGACACTTAGCTACAATAAGCAGAAGGGGAGTCATCGAGGTCTACCTGAGCTCAAACTCCCCTCTCGCCTTGCAACGAGTGGGACCCCAGGGCTCGAGGATCTTATAAGCTCAGGGCACTCTCCCAGGCCAGCACGCCAAACTAGCTTTATCATCAATCATCAGCTAAGTGTGAACTCTTGAAATGATTTTATTATCCTGACCTGTAATGTTAAAGCTTTGCTGACAACATCGACATCATCATATTTTTCTGTAAAGATACAAACATAGTTGCTTGCAGTGAATGTGCTCCTAAATGAATCACACATGGTCATCCATGACACTTCTTATCTTCGCAGACATTTCACAGAGTGAAAGAGACGAGCGGCGCTTTTATTCTCACTAATGTAAGCTTTCTGACATGAGGATGAACTGTGTGTGATTTACTGCTATGACATCACTGCTAAAGCATGACTGCACCGGCATTCACCATCCACTGTGTGCTTGATACTACATAGACACACACACACACACACACACACACACACACACACACACACACACACAGGCATACATACCACATAGATATACAAACAGTCACACACATACACATACACAAAACGCACACACACACATGAACACACACATACATACACGCACAAATGAACACATACATAAACATACATCTATGATACTACATAGACACACACACACACACACACACACACATACCACATAAACACATACACGTATAACAAGCACACACACGCACCAAATTCAGTACACACACATACACAATACACATGCTCACACACTACATACACATGCACACAAACCTGCACATACACACACACACACTTAATGGCGTCTCCACCAGCATATCTGTCTTTCACTTTTAACAGTGCTGTTGCTGCTCACAGGACGAGCTAATTATTCTCCTTACACTGGAAAGCACTTACACTCCATATATCCCTCTCTCACACACACACACACACACACACACACACACAATGACACCCGCAGGGACTGTAAAGTAGGCTGGAGATACAGTTGAATGTTTTTTCATTACAGAGTCACTGCAGGACGACACACTCAAGGGTAAAAGGACAGAAGTGATGTAAAGGTGCAGTGTGTCCTTGATGCTGACCCTTTAAATTATTTCTCTGAAATTCCTGATTTTTACATTTACAGCAAAACATTCAACTTTCTTTTAGTATTATAGTATTATTTTGTATTATTTATTAATATGAAAGTTTTATTTATTATGTGCATTCATTCATTCATTTTCTTTTCGGTTTAGTTCCTTTATTAATCGCCACTTCGGAATGAACCGCCAACTATTCCAGCATATGTTTAATGCAGCGGATGCCCTTAAAGCAACAACCCAACACTAGAAAACACCCATACACACTTGCATTCACATGCATACACTATGGCCCATTTAGTTAATTCAATTCACCTATACTGATTGTGTTTTTAGGGGAAACCGGAGCACCCGTAGAAACCCACGCAAACATGAGGAGAACATGCAAACTCCACACAGAAATGCAAACTGACCCAGCCGGCACTCAAACCAGCGACCTTCTTGCTGTAAGGTGATCATGCTACCCACTGCGCCACTGTGACGCCCACTTCATTACAATGTTATATGAAACTATTATAATACTGCAATAATAAACTATTAATAAACATAATCATTATTTAGTGAGATTATTATTATTATTATTATTCATTCATTCATTTTCTTGTCGGCTTTGTCCCTTTATTAATCCGGGGTCACCACAGCAGAATGAACTGCCAACTTATCCAGCAAGTTTTTACGCAGCGGATGCCCTTCCAGCCGCAACCCATCTCTGGGAAACATCCACACACACTCACACATACAGTCACACACTACGGACAATTTAGCCTACCCAATTCACCTGTACCGCATGTCTTTGGACTGTGGGGGAAACCGGAGCACCCAGAGAAAACCCACGCAAACGCAGGGAGAACATGCAAACTCCACACAGAAACGCCAACTGAGCCGAGGCTCGAATCAGCGACCCAGCGACCTTCTTGCTGTGAGGCGACAGCACTACCTACTGCGCCACTGCCTCACCATTATTATTATTATCATAATAATTCACTCATTCTTTTTCCCTCGGTTTAGTCCCGGATAATCAGTAATCGCCACAGCGGAAAATACCACCAACTATTCCAGCACATATTTTATGCAGCGGATGTCCTTGCAGCTGCAACCCAGTACTGGGAAACACCCATACACTCTTGCATTCACACACACACACACACACTCATACACTACTGCCAATTTAGTCACCTATTGCACATATCTTTGGACTTTGGAGGGGAAACCGGAGCACCCGGAGAAAACCCACACAAACACGAGGAGAACATGCAAACTCCACACAGAAATGCCAACTGACCCACCCGGGACTAGAACCAGTGACCTTCTTGCTGTGATGCGACAGTGCTAACCACTGAGCCACCATGCCACCCTTAATATCAATATTAATATCTGTTAAATATGTAAATGTAAAAATTTATTATTACATTATTATTATTATTATTAGCATTAACAGTATTTCACATAATCTACCACAAGCAAACATAATAGAAGTAGTAATATCTAAAGGGTAGAGTATGTGAATTATACTGTGTACTTTAAATGATTCTTTTTTTTTCATTTTACAGGGAAATAATACAATTTGGTTATTCATTTTAATAATTTATGTTAATAATTCTAATAAAAATAATAATAATAAAACATATAGAATATTTTATATATATTTATAAACATATAAACATTTATTATTATTATAATTTATATTTATTATTATTATTAAATGATTTATTATTGATAATAATAATTATGATAATTGTATTATTAATAAATATTATCAATAGCATATATAACAATTCATATAATAATTACAGATATTCATATAATCTTTTACACTCTGAAGTAAACAAAGGTTTCAAAGATTTTACTGTATTTTGCAATTGTTTATTTATTTATTTACATTTTTTTATCTTTTTTTATGATGTTATGAAGAATGTTTACGCTGCTCTTCTTTTATCCATGAATGAACATAGACCCTAAAATCCTACAAAAACACCAGGTTTAACATTTACGACAATTGAAACGCACATAAATGTATGCAGAGCCTTTCTATGCAGCACATTTGAATTCAACACAAGTGCAACACATTCTCCGCACAAAATAGATGCTGATCATTCTGGGGGGTTGTTTTATGTGGTGTGGTCGCAGCTGAACTTGTTTGGTCGTTGCATTCTGTTGTGGTTCATTGGCTCAGAAAAACTAGTCATGCAACACACGCACACACAAAAGCTAATAAGTGAAATTACAGGGTATATAGATTGCTATTCTCCAGCTGTAATAAACAGGAGAGGCTAATAACATTCCAGCATTCCTCAATGGTGCTCCAGATTTTTTTGTAAGCGTCCAGCCAATAGCCTTTCAGCATCCCACACTGTCTCTATGCCACTTGTTTTTTTTACTGCTCTCCTTTATGAATCGACTCCCCGCTGATTCACTGAGTCAACACGAGTGAATCAGCAGGGATCAAGCACTGAATCACTGAGATTAAACGATCAGCGGGAGTCAAACACACAGTCTGAAGCACAATGAAGAAAATACAAGGAAATAATGAATAATGAAAAATGAAAATGGAGAAAACGGTTCACCTGCTACAGAAAACTGGATAGGTTTAGACAAGGAAATAATATGATAAAAAATGATAACATCTAATTAGTGGTGTGTGTGTGTGTGTGTGTGTGTGTGTGTGTGTCACTGAGCGCTAAATAACACAGTGTGCTAGTGATATGTTTACCATATTAGTGAAATTTACTGCAAAGTAGGACACATAATAAATTGAGATTGAGAGTATTGTGATTACAGTATAGTGCTCAGCACACCCCTCACAGATCACGCTCTTAAATGAAAATTTTCTATAGGATGCTTTACAATACAGTATTATATTTGCGCATGTACATTAGATTAGTCAGTATCAAATGTAAAGATTGGGCTAATCTAACAAGATAACGGTTCAAAAATTAGTACACCCAAATTAATGTTAAAATATTACATACTTATGAAGAGAAAAAAAACATGAAATGTAATTGAAATACTGCAGTTTGTAATTATATATACATTATTTTGTAATATTTTGTTTAAACTAAAATGTTTCATCTTTCTATTCCTAAAGATGTTAGGTAACTAACACTTATTTTAATCAACTAAACAATTTATTAAACTTTGGTTAAAATGCACCAAAATATTGATTCATTCATTCATTCATTTTCCTTCGGCTTCATTCTGATTTATCAGGGGTCGCCACAGTGGAATGAACCAACTATTCTGGCATATGTTTAATGCAACAAATGCCTTTCTAGCTGCAACCCAGTACTGGGAAACACCCATACACACTCATTTATACACACACTCATACACTGCTGCCAATTTAGTTCATCCAACTCACCAATACCGCATGTCTTTGGACTGTGAGGGAAACCAGAGCTCCCGAAGGAAACCCAAATGAACATGGGAGGAACATGCAAACTCTACGTAGAAATGCCAACTGACCTAGCGGAGATTAGAACCAGCAACAATTTTGCTATGAGGTCAGTGCTAAACACTGAGCCACCGTGCCACCCATATACATACATACATACACACACACACACACACACACACACACACACACACACACACACACACACACACACACACACACACATTCATAAATATTCACTGAAAAAAAGTATAATAATATTCATTTTCATAAATACTCATGTATGCTTTGCATTTTATATGCAATCCCCATTTTAGAGACAGGTGCGATAAATTAACTTTATATTAAGTGTCAAGCATTTGTCTGTTGTGTATGTTGGTAGTTTATCAAAAACTGACCAATCATGTCGGCGCCAATAGCCTAGTGGTTAGTGCGTCGACACATTAGCAACAAGGTGCTCACGGCGACCCAAGTTTGATTCCCGGCTTGAGGTCCTTTGCCGATCCTTCCCCCATCTCTGCTCCCCATACTTTCCTGTTTGTAAAATCTCCCCTGTTCTATCTCAATAAAGGTGAAAACCCCTAAAAAATTATACAAAAAAAAAAAAAAAACTGACCAATCAGATGACCAAAGAGGCCTTACTTTTATTATACCCACCCCCTTAGTATGGGCTGTTCTGCTATTGGCTGGAGTGACCTAAAGTGGAAACTGAGCTGAAAATAAATACTAAATGTGGAGGTTACAAGAAAAAAATTATGAAAGAGAATAAGAATTATATTATTCGCAGAGGTGTTCATTATAGTGTTTTAGAGTCTAATTGTTTGCACCTTGGCATATTTTGTTTTTGCCTTTAAATTTCATTAGATCAAGAAATATCTATTACACGTTTCGTTTAGTATAAGAATTTAGATCATTAAATCATAAAAATTAAAAAAAATGCTAATAAACATTGTTGAAACAATGAATAAATCATATAGTTCAACTTACATTTTCAGCTTTCAAGAAATAGTGAAATACGTGTTCTTGAATGACCTGAGAAAAAATAAACTGGCAGGACACTTTCATTTTGGGGTGAACTGTGCCTTTAAGAGATATAGAATATGGTAACCCACAATAACAAATTAATATAACTTATAAACAACTAGTTATTAGTTGGTATGTGTTACATAATCTCAAGTCTCAAGTTATAACAGATATAATTTTAGTTAACATTGACAACTCTGGATCTCGTGCTTATATAATAAACATCTGCAAATGTATTCTTCAAATATATCAGTGAGTTCCTACAGAATATACAGGGACATTTTTATGAATAAATATATATTTGTGGCCTAAAAAGACAGCTTTTTTTAAAACTTGTGGCATAATTTGCTTCAAATCTTGTGTTTTGCTGTGAAAATACGCAGAAATTGTGTTTTTTTTTTATCTCAAGAAACATTTGACACAAATTAAACTGCTGGAAGGACTGACTTCAGAGATATGTTAGCATACAATTGTGAACACAGACATAAGCTAAATAAATAAAATCACAAACATTAGCAGAATGTACTATAAAACCGCACACTACGACTCTTACTATTTCTGTTCGTCACAAATATAGTCTCTTCATTCTCCCTGTGCAGCACAAAGGACACCAGTGGTATTAAATTTGTGCTGATTTTTTAACAAAAGGTCATCACGTGCTTGCTGAGGGTATCGCTTTAATTTGCTGAATAGAGAAAACACAAGAGAAGACACTCGGACCTTTGCGTGTGAGATAAGTGAACGTGTTGCGTGAATGTGTGTGTGTGTTTAAGTGTTTGTGTATGTTGGATTGGTGCCAGTGGGCATCCACTACATGGCAGACGGCAGCTTACGGTTGTGACGCATTATATTGGCCTCCTCATTTACTTGGCTCTTTTATGTGTGTGCGTGTATGTATGTGTGTGTGTGTGTGTGAGTCATGCACTAGTCAGATAGTGAATGCACCAACATTTTTCCAGTGTGCAAAATGTTCTGACCACTAAAATTAAAACTCAGACAAAATGAACACAAATGAACATATTTTACTTTATTCTTCATTTAATTCCAAAGCTGCATTATAAATCTGTGTCTAAATCTGACGGAGCCTCACCTCACCCTCTTAATTCGAGGACAAAAGTCAACCTTGAGTATCCCGTTCACACCAGGGATGATAAATATGAGGCTAATGATCAATATATAGTACAGATTTACTAAATGGGGTCAATTAGCGTGAGAGCAGTGATAAGATAAAGTGTGTGTAATCTCCTAATAGCGCAGGAGCGAAATGGGAGACAACATGCGACGTACAACATTTAATAATGGCACAGATTGCAGTAATCTTGTTAGTGAACGTATAGTAAACAAATTATAACAACCACAAAAAGAAAAGCTTTCACAATTCATATTAAATTCTCTCCTCTTATTAATGAAAAATAAAACTACTATAAAGTCATATTATGCAGCAAGGTCGGTCACAAATCTGACTTTAAATGTATAAATTTCCGCTCTTTGTGTTTAGTATATCCCGACAGTCCTTGCTAGGATAATAGGATATAATGGTAAAATATAGGACAATCCCTGCAAAAACAGGTGGGTTGTCATGTATGAAGTGAATTGTTTGTCGAACAACAGTTTTGCAAGGGAACGAAAGACATCTTTGCAAGGGAACGCAAAAACTTTTTTTAAATATGTTTACCTATCACTCGTTTTTTTTTCTCCCACCTATTTTTTGTCTTCCACCCATTTTTTTTCTCCACCATCACATCCCTTCCGGATCTACGTAGTTTTCTGATGAGTCTAATAGTATTCATGTACAAACGTTGTATCAAAATTTCACGATACGGTAACACCTCGGTATGAATGGCGCGGTACGGTATTTATTGAATCATTTAAAGGAAAAACAAAACTATTGAAGAGACTCAAAAAAAGTGCGAGAATGTTCAGGTTACCTCAACACTGAACAGATCAATGACATACAAATTATCTATCTGTAAACTTTCAAACAGGAACTTAAATTATTCAATTTTAATAACAAAAAATATTAAACCATGTAAAAAAAACACCACTCGAAGGGACAAGCCATGAGTGAGATAGAGGTCTCTTGGGGGTACAAGTCAATGTCTCCATCAATCTGAGCAGTGTGCTGTGTTCTGCTGTCCACTTGACTAAAAGAATCCCCATCATGTTAGTCGTATTCCCCGACTTGTATTTCTGCACAGTCTGGCAGTGCCTGCATACCCTTTTTTTCTGTCACCTTTTCTTCTTTTTTGTTACTTTTCAGAGAGAAACTGAAATGCTTCCACACATCTGATTTAAAACCCGCTTTAGGTTCGACCCTTTTTAGCTCTTTTTCTTTGCCGCTACACCACCGCAGCACCCTCCATTTCTGCATTACTGGATCTGTAGCGACAACAGACCGCAAAGGATGATGGCCACGCCTGGGCTGATGAAAATTGTAGTTTCCGCTACCTCCCATTCGCTCCATTCGCCTGAGCAAACTTTTCACCAAAAGACCTATGATTTTATTGAGTCACAACCACGGTAATATTGAAAGAAATTGCAATTGAGGTATGATGGTATTTACAATATTGTTACATCCCTAATAATCACAATGCAAAACAAAGCTTTTCTTACCTTGCTTTGTCTCATTCCTATTCAGAATATCGAAAAATTCTTAGAGCAAGTAAAAAAAATTGATTTGTTTTCACTTTCAGAAGAAACAAGTCAAAGTTAAGAGTATTTCTTTGAAACAAGCACACTTATCTGCCAATGGAGTAACTAAAGTATCTTGTTTTTGCTTTGAAATGTGGATATTTGGACTAGAAGCCAGACAAATAATCATTTTTGTTTGCATAAATTATATAAATCCTGTATAAATATATTATCTTGAGATGTGATTATTGTGTATGTGCACATTGTGATATCGAGGCTGAAAGGATATATTGTTCAGCCCTCTTTGTATCTTGTATTTGATTGCATACTATAGTTTTAAAAATAATTGCAAAATAATTTAAGGACAAACATTTAAATGCTTCTAAAAAACATTTTAAAGGGGAGCTATTATGCAAAAATTACTTTTATAAGGAGCTCATGTGGAAACAGCTTCTAATGGTATAAATTAATTAATTCTATTTTTTATAATCACACTCGGTGAAAACAGACTGCAGAAACCCTTTGACATTCTCCCTTTGTAAGTGTCATCAGAGTGGGAAAGCCCCGCCCATTAGTGACCATCTCTTCCTCATTAGCATGACGTTAGTCTTGTTTTTTAAACTGCCACTATGCTGACACATAAGCATTTGTAGCTCCACCCTCTTTTGGAAAGAGCCCAATCTCATTTGAATTTAAAGCGACAGTCACCTTAACACCACAATTAAAATCAAAGCCTAAAAGAGGAAACTTCAAAGAGTTATAAAACATTTTTTGTGTGGTGTTTTGAGCTGAAACTTCACATACACACTCTAGGGACATTACAGGCTTATTTTACATTTTGTAAAAAGGGGCAAAATTGGTCTCCTTTCAAACGTAAAAAAATGCATATTATATGCGAATTTTGGAAATCATTATTAATGGGAACATCAAGAAGAAATGTCTGAAATATTTACTGAGGAGCTCAGTTGATGAGAATATATTTTTATATGATAATAAGATAAATTAACACTCTATGGGAACCTATTTATTATGTAATAAAAATGTTAAATGTTTTATTAAAATGTAAAGAAACCACGAATAACCTAGATGCTTTTAAATAACAGGACAAACCAGTGAACAAATCTTAACCACACCATCTCAAATGCTGTTTAAGAGTGTGTTTACATGTCAAAAATGTGCCAAAACGTTTTTAAAACTTTAAACGTTTTTACTTTGATTTATTAAAAAAATAAGTGTTCAAGTTTGCATACAAATCACTATGTGATACGAATGGATGCACAAAAAAATAACTAATAACGTTGAATTATGCATCAGGCCAGTTGATGATGATAACACTATTTTCCACTGAGCAGTACCGTTTGGTACTGTATTGACCTTTTTTGACCATTTATACAATTGTTTTTGAACTTCAAGATTCACATATTCCTATAGGTCAAATTACCATGAATAATAAACAGCAAAAAACTGTCAAGTACTTGCATGTAGAATAGATATAAGAAGAAAATACCTGTTTGTAACATCAAGCAAAACAACAAGCTTTTTTAACAACTAAAAATCAATAGAAGTCAATGAGATGGGAAGTTTCAAGCCAAAAATATTCCAATGGCTGCGTCCGCTTGTACGTGAAGAATAAGGTCAATAAATAGTTTGCTATTATTTCTATTGGTACCTTTGGAAGATATGAATAATACCAAAATAGAAACCCTAACAGTTTTTGGGACCCTTTCGTAACGGTATATAATACAATAGTTCAGGGGTCACCAACCTTTTGGAAACTGAGAGCTACTTCTTGGGTATTGTTTAATGTGAAGGGCTACCAGTTTGATACACACTTCCTAATAACAAATTTGCTCAATTATTATTAATAATTAACGATATTCATCTATGTGAAGACACTGATCATGCTAATGATTTCTCAAAATAGTTGTCAACAATGATTGGAAACAGATGTGGTCTGAATATGTTTTTTTTAAATATATAACTTTGTCATTTTAAATTTTACACCAATGCAAGAGTGATTTAAAAAGAATAGCTACAAAAAATATTAGATGCAGCTTACTAGTATGTGCGGGCACCATGTTGGTGACCCCTGCAATAGTTAATACCTAAATGCCACTTGATGCCAATAATAAACTCTGCACATATACATTTACAATAATATAATCCACCATTGTTATACATTCTTGTTTTGGTAGTCTAATCTTTAGTTGTATTTTTAAATCGCTGTGAAATAGACTAAACTCTAAAATCATGGCAGTATAATAGTAAATATATCTAATGTAGCTGATTCTCATTGTGTGAATAGAAGGACAATAAAACGCACAACAACCCAGAGTCTAAAAACCACATTACACAGATACAGTGCAGGTCAGTGAGCTACTGTCATGCAGTCTATAAAAGCTGATCAATACAAACAAAGACTGTGAGGATTCAGTCAGCGATCAATCGGGCTCCGGCATGAGGGGTCTCTCCAACCTGACCTGCAAAAGGCCCATTAAACCAGACTCTTCACACAGACACTGACATCTATAGGAGCCTCTAATATACCATTCAGAGATATTGTATCGCACTCTTCACAATACGGATCGCCCATATGGTTAACACAATACAGTGGTGATAGCCTTTTAAGAGGGCACCAACTAGAGCTGTATGATTTGGTGAAAATATCAATTTTTCTGTTTTGATTTGCGATTTAATTTTGTAATCAAGCTTCAGCTCAATAATCTGTATCATAGCTTTTTACTGCGAAAAATGCAGTGCGTTAGTTAAAAAAGGAATGGTAAAGCTCTTAGTTTATATTAGCAAACAACTCTTAAATTGTACTTTGCTTGCTACTAGATTGAGTGTCACTGGCAACACTTTTAGTTGACTTTAGCAAGACGCTACTCTTATAGCTGCTGTGGTGCTATTTTAGGTGCTGGTTGTTGTATTTCCTCATGCTGTGGCAACAATTCAGCGATAGCTCTTACAAATTACCTGGTTTTGTTTGGTGTTTGTGACTTATTCTCATATTACTGACGTGCTGTTTTTTTATATTAGTTATTTTTGAGGATCCTCCAAATCCTCGATTCGATTACATTTTCGATTCTAAAGTCGCGGTTCCATTCGATTTTCGATTATGAATAATTAATTAATTAATAACTAATTAATTATTTGTAGCCTACCGTTTAAACTACCTGACCTGCATGGTCTTTGTTTTACCCGTAAACAAATCATACAGTAAATGAATAAAGGCAAGATGCACACATAATTACCACCTGTCAATCACTTTTTCTGCAGGACTCGTGAATAGGCAGTGATCTGTGTTGTTATAATGGCGTCGTTAAAAAAGTCGCACAACCAACAGGAACCAGCCAACAGTATCTGAAGTGTTCGCTAAAATGACTAAGTACAAGTGAGTGAAAGATTGAAGCAGTCTACTGACCCGCTGACTGCCTGGACCTGCTGTCTCGAGCGCATGGCTGTGTGTGCGTCTGTGTGTGTGTGTGTGTGTGGTCACTGTTTTCAGCGGTAGTGAGGAAGGAGGGCTGCTCAGAAATGCTAAACGCCAGTGTGGATGTGGATCGTTATCGTTATAAAATGCCCTTTAAAAACTAACACCTATTAGTGTAAACAGGGCCTGAGTGTGTATTTTTCGAGAGTGGATTTGCAACGGGGGCAGGCGGAGCGGAGGATCGCGATGCTGGTGTTGTCTATCGGCCTAACCCTAATACATAGCAGAGCTTGCAAACTGTGTTTTTTTTTTTTGGTCGACAACACGAACGTTGTCAACATAACTCACTGGAAATCCAAAATGCTTACACACCAGCGCCTTCATTGAAAGAGGAGAGGGTTTAAGTTCTGTCGACGGGTCTCCTGCGTCTGCAGTTTAACAAGCACTTCAACAAGTTTTTTTCCCGCTTGGCAAGCCAAGCTGACGTGACATGGGGGCGAGGCAGCATCGACGATTCTGTTTTTTTATTCGATAATCGAAATTGAGCATAAATTTCAATCGATTTCGATTTAAAATTGAAATCGTGACACCCTTATTAGTTAGTCTATTAATGCTTCTGAAGCGGCAGATGTCATCATCCCACTGGTTCGTGCTTACCTGTTTGTTTGTTTTATTGTGGGCTTTCCCCGTAGTTTGGTTGCGCAATTCTGATTGGGCAGAACGAAAGTGTGCTCACTCAATTGGCTAGTAAGACTATCACACACAAACAGCAGTCAAGCATTTGCTCTGGGTGAGGGAAGTTAAATAATATACATTTCATATCGAAGCCTCTTGCGATTAGCTAACTGCGATTCAAATATTCGCACAGCCAAAACATCTATAATGAAAATCATCTCTGTGTGTAGGTATAATGTGTCCACAGTCATATTGGCGTGATATAAACACAATAAGTCTCTTTTTTTAGTTTCCTGACGTTAGAATAGGACCCAAATCCTAGCGATTTTGAGGCCTACCACAGCATGACGTAGGAGCGGTTTCCCGCCCTCCGATTGATTGACCACCATGTTTCTATAATAACATGTATACATATGTCCGCAGAACGTTTTTATGCAAATAAACTGGGATTAAATTATCTGTTCCAACTCTCCGTGATTTTTTAATAAGTTTAATACATGTTTAAAACAGAGCATGTTTGTAATTAAGAAAGTAGAATCACTATGTCATTCATAACCGCGATAATCACCACGGCCGCATGGCGTCAGTATACGTGCATATGTATGTGTGTGTGTGTGTGTACTGCAAATGGCATTTGTGTGTGACTCATCATTTCAGAAAGGCTTGAATAAACTCCACCACAAATACATTAAATAAACTCACTTGGTTTTTTTGACTAATGAGCTGTTTTCAGCTTCATCCGTGTCTGTCTCTATCACTGACGACTGTTTATCTGATGTAACACATGAGAAGCAGACACACACATGGGAAGAGTGGGCGGGGAGAAGCAGCTCATTTGAATTTAAAGCCACAGACTACAAAAACAGCAACACTGTACTGAGACAGCAAAATGGGGAGATTCTAGAGGCTATAATAAATAATCTGATGGGTATTTCAAGATCAAACCATCTTGTAAAATGAGTGAAATAGGTGCCCTTTAAAATTAAGGATGTAAGACTAGCATTTTTAATGAAAAAGGGATATTGCAGTGTACTGTAGTATTAAATATCCAGCAGTACTTTCAGAAGAGGATGTTTACAAAGAGCAAGCCAAACCTTATTTATACACAACAAAAGTATAATGTCAAGCTGTTTTAAGCAAGTAAAAGTTTAATTTAAATTAACAATTATTTTTATTTTCTATTATAATTATAGTGCTGTTTAAAAGAGCAGTATGTTAATTTTCACTGTGTTTCCTGTTTTTATATATTCCATATTTGTATATTTTATGTATAGTTATTTATATTCATTTTAAATTAAATATTTTATATTTATATTTATTATTTTACATTTAATTTATATGCTATTTTTTATTTTGATTTTATTTATTTTTATCAATATTTCATTTTTTAAATATTTTTATTAGTATTTTATCATTCTTTATTTATTTTAGCTTGGATGGAATCAAAGCATTTTTTTTATCCTTTTTTTTTTTTTTTTTTTTTTTTGAGGTCACTATTAGCTCCCTAAGAAATTATTTTTCATTGGCAACAAAACATAACACGGTTGTCCAAAGACTTGCCTAATTAACCTAATTAGCCTAGTTAAGCCTTTAAACTGCACTTTAAGCTGAATTCTAGTATCTTACAAAATAATTTGTATATTATTATGTACTGTCATCAATGCAAAGACAAATTTGTTATCAAAATGATGTTTAAATAAATGTTCTCTCGCATGCTAAATATTTGAACAAGAATTTAAATTATTCAGGAGGGCTAATAACTTTGCCTTCAGCTGTGATATAATAATGCAAATAACTAATCCAATTTTGATCTTAAAGCTTAACGTCATCACACCGAGTATCCGTGACATGCTATGATCTCTTATGTCAAAGTGATGTTACAGAATCTGCGTCCTTACACCAAAATTTGCATTGCATCGACCCACAACACACAAGGCAGGCAGTGTGGCTGACATTTCCGCACCACAACCGATACGGACTAAAAATACCCCCGAGGTGCTTGGACAAGTACAACAGGCCCGCAGAGATGAACAGACACTCCGGTGATAACAACTAACAGCAGGCAGAAGAGAAAAGGCCAAGATGGTTCACGTCCAACGACACAGGAACACAAATGTAACACTAAACATCTGAAACAATATCACATCACAAAGCAAAAGGAAATCCACTAGAAAGAATATCAATGCATAATTAAATTAGCTAAAAAATCCAACAACACGTGAACACAAATATAACACTAAATATCTACAATAATATCACATCACAGGGCAAAATAACTGCACTAAAAAGATTATCAGTGCATAATTATATTTGCTAACAAATCACATAACACATAAACACAAATATAACAGTAAATATCTGCAACAATGTCACATTACAAGGCAGAAAAAATGCACTAAAAGACTATCAATGTATATTTAAATTAGCTAACAAATCCAACAACACATGAACACAAACATAACACTAAATATCTACAATAATATCACATTACAAGGAAAAAACTGCACTTAAAAGACTATTAATGCGTAATTATATTAGCTATATACATATTTAAGTACATATTACAACCGTTTTATACTTATTTTTTGAGAATATATTATTTACATAGCTTATGCAGTGTTGCTGCATATATAAACTGTGTATATTTATAAAAGAAAATACATATATAAATGTACTGCATATAGTATAGTGAGATGTTATGCACACTGTACATAAATCTTGGTCGCCTTAAATTTCTAAGCTGAATCAAATTACCCCTTTGAGTCCATTGAACTTATATTATGTTAAACTGGCTAATAGCTTGGATAACTTATAAAATTAAGTTAAAACATGATTAACTTAGTTTAATAAGTTACAATAAACTAAAAACATGCTGTCATGTAGGGTTGTACTGTTTACCGGTTCTATGGTAATATCGCGATAGTATGGCTCCAAAGTACTGACAGTGCCACTGTAGCTTGTGAACTGTGGTATCGTCATTAATGGTTTATCTACAATAGGTAATGTTGCATGTGGAAAAGTCACTAAAATGCTTATACGTTTGTGCAATAATAAATCATTTTATTGAATAGTCTGTGGAGCACTTTAAGGTTGCAAAACCGTGTTGAATTTGCGCCCTTTATGGTAGCCTATTGCACGTTTTCTAACGTTTTAGTTCGAGAGCACATCTGAATCGGTTCATTTCTGTTCCTGCTATATGATTTATTAGCACCTTCAACAATCTCTTTAAAAGAACAACTCACAAAGTGAAAATTTTAAAATTACCTTGGATTGTTACCTGATAAGACTGAAAAAAATTAATAAAGGAGAAACCTAATATGGCAACAGGAAACATTGAAACGATTTTTAACCACTTCACATGGTCTCATTTTGTTGGAAAAATGCACTTTTGTAATGAATTTCACCCAGTATAATTTGTATCTTTTATTTAATGTATTTTTGTTGGTCAGTTATCTACAAAATAATCAAAAAGAGTTAATGAATTAGATGAAGTGGGGTGCAAATAATTCTTTTTGGCCTCAGGGGAATTATGAATTACATTCGAGTGGGCCTGTTACAACATAAAATATAGTATTTCAGACAATGTTCTTTATAATTTGAGTTATGAATTACAGTATCACAATACTACTTGGTATTGTGATACTTCAGCTGGTATAGTATCGTAAGATTAATTGATGGCATCACGACAACCCTACTGTCATGACTAATTGTCCATGTTTTACAATGCAGTTAATATGCACTCATTATGCATACAATAAACATTTTGTTGCTTATTTACTTATTTAATACAAGTTGAATCAACACAATTCTTTAGTTTTTTTTTAGGGGGGACAACTTAATTGTATTATGTTCAATCCACTCAAATTTGTAAAAACGATTAAGTTAACTTAATTTATTTGTGAACCCAGCATTTTTTACTGTGTATATAAACACTATGTTTTTATTTATATTCTCAATATATGTGTAAAAATGACAGAAATGTACTAAAATTAAACACATTTGGGCTGTCAATGAACATATAGATAGATAGATAGATAGATAGATAGATAGATAGATAGATAGATAGATAGATAGATAGATAGATAGATAGATAGATAGATAGATAGATAGTAAATTTATCATTTATTTTTATAATAAAACAGCGTTTATTTCGATAAAGTACAGCAAAATAGAGTGTATTTCAATTCTATATCGTTTTATTTAATTATTCCCACCATAAAACTAATTTTCTAAACACGTTGAATATTTATAGATACACAATCCATACTAATATACCTATTTAAACATAAATATAAAGCATAAAATATTTTGAGATGCAGATATGCTGTTGCTGGGCATCATATTTGCAATATAGCCAATAAACACAGACAGATTCTCTAATATACACTCATGTAAACCCTGTCAGTATAAGATGTGCTGTAAGATCCAGTGGCTGTACATTTGCATTGACGTTCCCAACGCCGTTTGCTTTACAGACGTTAAACCGTTAATCGACAGCGGTATGAAACTCACCCATAGCTCGGTTCCCCAGCTCATGGTTTCTCGGTCTTCACGTAAAAATCCACGATTCGTGCGTTTCTGATGAATGTTTGTAGTCCAAACCTCAGCGGCGGAACAGAGCCCGTGTCTGTCGCTCCTCGGGTCCGCGCGTGTGTGCGTGCGCGTGTTATGTGTGTGTGTTTGCGTGGGGGGTGTGTTGTGTGTGTGTCTCCCGGGGTTTAGCGTAATGTGTATCTCTCTCACTTCTTCCTGATATGAGAAAGGCGCCTAAAAAGCGGCGGTTTTGCACGCACGTTTCCTCAAAATGTCACGGATGATGTTCAAATGCACGCTCGTTCATTTGCGCGCGCTCTCAGACGCAGAGCTCGGCCACGCGCCCCCGGTGACAGCTGCACTGGCGGGAGCGCGCACGCTGTATAACGGGAAAAGATTGGTGAGGAAAAAATCAATATAAGTGACGATCATTCAATCGCTGGACAGATGGCGAGCATGTTCATAACAAAAAGAGCTGCTATTTTATTGTGTTATTTAACAAGGTCTTTTATTTCCTGTGATGTCCCTTGTTTCCGTTTTGTGTGCTGACAAGTGTTGCATGAATAGTTCATAAATATTTACGATTGTGTGACATTTGTTAGCCTTAAATATTTGTTTAACAAATGTCCTAATGTTTCACCATAATTTAAAAACAATCACATTAGCACATAAAGCAGGTAATTAAATATAATTAATGTTGAGTAAATGCATTTTAGATTGTCATGTTACTTAAGTGATCATCTCTCTTCATAATGGCAGAATCTGTGTTTGTTTGTCATATTTAGCCTATATGTACTGTATTAAATATATTACAGATCTGCTCTGCATTGCACCGTCATAAACTATATTGAAATGCACATCTGACAGCAGCAGCAAAGCTTAGATTACAGAATAAAAGCTTACAGCGCCATCTAGAGGACACCATCCGCCAGTGTTTTTCTACAGAAATTGGGGAACATTGTGTTCAGTAGCCAGCCTGGTAAAAGGGTTGGTATTATTTTCTCAAAAAGTGGACCTTCTTGCAGTTTTTCGCCTCATTTTCTATTTAATTATGAGATTAAAATAATTTATTAGTGACATGTATTTTTAGCTGAATTAGCTTGTTGGACGGTCATCATAACCACACTTTTAGATACCAAAATATTTCCTAACTATTTAGAACAAAGAAATATGACTAATATTTGTTTTTAAAATGGAAATGTATTACATCATTGCAAAAAAAGGTTTAAAAACTGTAGCCTTATGTCATTTATTAAGCAATTAACAAACTGGCCAGCACATTTAACTGTCCTCACTCAGAATCTGGCCAGTTAAATAATAAAAACTGAATAACATCAACAATAATAATAATAATAATAATAATAATAATAATAATAATAATAACATGAATAATATTATTAATAATAATAATAACATGAATAATAAAATAATAATAATTATAAAAATAATTATAATAACATGATAATAATAATAATAATAACAATAATAATAATAATAATTATTATTATTATTATTATAACATAAATAATAATAATAATAACATAAATAATAAAATAATAATAATGATAACAATATTTACATAAACATGATAATAATAATAATTATTATTATTATTATTATTATTATTATTATTATTGTTATAACATGAATAATAATAATAATAACATGAATATTAATAATAATAATAATAATAATAATAATAATAATAATAATGGGGCGATGCAGTGGCGCAGTAGGTAGTGCTGTCACCTTACTGCAAGAATGTCGATGGTTCGAGCCTCGGCTGGGTCAGTTGGCGTTTCTGTGTGGAGTTTGCATGTTCTCCCCACATTTGCGTGGGTTTCCTATAGGTGCTCCAGTTTCCCCTGCAGTCCAAACATGTGATACAGGTGAATTGGGTAATCTAAAATTGACCCTAGTGAATGAGTGTGTATGGATGTTTCCCAAAGATGGGTTGCAGGTGGAAGGGCATTTGCTGCATAAAACATGTGCTGGATAGGTTGGTGGTTTATTCCGCTGTTGCGACCCCTGATTAATAAAGGGACTAAGCCGAAAAGAAAATTAATGAATAATAATAATAATAATAATAATAATAATTTAGAGTCTCTCTTGTAAAAGTGCTTCACAATTTTTTTATTGATCATGTTTTCTTTCAAGAATAAGGTCCAAGATTTACTTGTCAAATGTTTTATCCTTTTAAAAACAATACAGTAGCGAAAGATGACTCTGCTTATGTCAGATGTTCTCTTGCACAGCTGGATGTTGGACTCTTGAAAAATAATCTTTTGCATTGGCCAAAACTGATTCACTGAAGTCACACCAGGATTCAGCTTGGTCTTAAAGCCTTTTCAAAGTGTTATTTTCACTGTTTGTGATGGCAGAGCACTGAGCAGTCAAAATTGAAAAAATATGAGCTCATGTAGGGACATATTCTGGATGTTTGTCAGTAAGTGGGGAAAGGGGGGGGTCTTCCTAACCCTCTGGCTACGGGCCTGATAACTGTTGAGAATTCAGAAGATTATTCAGAAATGGTGACTTTTAAGTTGTAAATAAAGGCCAAAGATGTTCATAGGAAAACACAATTATTAAAATAGAACAGGCCTTAATTGGCATTTCAATTGTTCTACTGTCACAGCTCCTCTCTTTTCTTTCTTTTTTCACCAATAACAATACCAAACCTGAAATTTGAGGGTGTTGTGCTGTCATGATCAAGTCAATAGGCTAATAATAGCATGTTTAAAGTGTTTTCTCATCCGAATCAATGAATTAAAATAGTGCCAATAAAAATTATATAAAGTACTGTAATAATTTTAGAAAACAGTAATAATTAAGCGAAAAATAATGAATCCATTTCTTGTAGCAGGTGCTTTTTTATCCTAAGTGACAAATGAGCCACAAGCATTGTAAAGGAACAGTTCACCCAAAAATGAAATGGTGGTATCATTTACTCACACTTTTATGGAGCTCTTATTTTCGGTGAAAGACTTCATTCATTCATTCATTCATTCATTCACTTATTTACAAAGCTCACTTATATTGCCAAAAACATTAATGGGTGTCGATTTTCCATTGGTCAACTATGTATTGTTTGCAAAACTGGAAGATTTGCACCTGTTGAAAAAGATTATCTGTGAAATTTTTAAACGGGTGTATCATATGATACTGTTGTGATGAGTCAGAAGGCATTGAATCCATTTGCAAGCTTTATTAAAAGCACACATACATACAAACACAAAGGGGCAATCCAGGAGACAGAACATGGGACAGGCAAAAGATCAAAGGCAGGCAGATATCTTACTGGTCAGAATAACAGGCTGGAGATCAGGGGCAGGCAGATGTCTTTCGTAGTCGTAGAACAAGCACAAGGTCAGAACACAGATCAGTCCGAAGCAGGGAGTATGGAACGCTCAGAAATGACAGCCAGGCAAATCAAGACTTCGCAATGAACCAGAGCGTGAGTGCGGTATATATACACGGGAGTTGATGAGCTGTACCTGGACCGCAATCAGTGCCAGGTAGCATCGGCATCGCCCTCATTTACAACAGATACTAACACAGCTCAAATACACAAAAAGTTAAACTGCAGCGCCATCTAGTGGACTAAAGTGTTGACAACCTACAAAGAACAGATTTTGATCATTATTTTTTTATATGTACTGTATTAAATATATTACAGATCTGCTCTGCATTGCACCGTCATAAACTATATTGAAATGCACATCTGACAGCAGCAGCAAAGCTTAGATTACAGAATAAAAGCTTACAGCGCCATCTAGAGGACACCATCCGCCAGTGTTTTTCTACAGAAATTGGGGAACATTGTGTTCAGTAGCCAGCCTGGTAAAAGGGTTGGTATTATTTTCTCAAAAAGTGGACCTTCTTGCAGTTTTTCGCCTCATTTTCTATTTAATTATGAGATTAAAATAATTTATTAGTGACATGTATTTTTAGCTGAATTAGCTTGTTGGACGGTCATCATAACCACACTTTTAGATACCAAAATATTTCCTAACTATTTAGAACAAAGAAATATGACTAATATTTGTTTTTAAAATGGAAATGTATTACATCATTGCAAAAAAAGGTTTAAAAACTGTAGCCTTATGTCATTTATTAAGCAATTAACAAACTGGCCAGCACATTTAACTGTCCTCACTCAGAATCTGGCCAGTTAAATAATAAAAACTGAATAACATCAACAATAATAATAATAATAATAATAATAATAATAATAATAATAATAATAACATGAATAATATTATTAATAATAATAATAACATGAATAATAAAATAATAATAATTATAAAAATAATTATAATAACATGATAATAATAATAATAATAACAATAATAATAATAATTATTATTATTATTATTATTATAACATAAATAATAATAATAATAACATAAATAATAAAATAATAATAATGATAACAATATTTACATAAACATGATAATAATAATAATAATTATTATTATTATTATTATTATTGTTATAACATGAATAATAATAATAATAATAACATGAATATTAATAATAATAATAATAATAATAATAATAATAATAATAATGGGGCGATGCAGTGGCGCAGTAGGTAGTGCTGTCACCTTACTGCAAGAATGTCGATGGTTCGAGCCTCGGCTGGGTCAGTTGGCGTTTCTGTGTGGAGTTTGCATGTTCTCCCCACATTTGCGTGGGTTTCCTATAGGTGCTCCAGTTTCCCCTGCAGTCCAAACATGTGATACAGGTGAATTGGGTAATCTAAAATTGACCCTAGTGAATGAGTGTGTATGGATGTTTCCCAAAGATGGGTTGCAGGTGGAAGGGCATTTGCTGCATAAAACATGTGCTGGATAGGTTGGTGGTTTATTCCGCTGTTGCGACCCCTGATTAATAAAGGGACTAAGCCGAAAAGAAAATTAATGAATAATAATAATAATAATAATAATAATAATTTAGAGTCTCTCTTGTAAAAGTGCTTCACAATTTTTTTATTGATCATGTTTTCTTTCAAGAATAAGGTCCAAGATTTACTTGTCAAATGTTTTATCCTTTTAAAAACAATACAGTAGCGAAAGATGACTCTGCTTATGTCAGATGTTCTCTTGCACAGCTGGATGTTGGACTCTTGAAAAATAATCTTTTGCATTGGCCAAAACTGATTCACTGAAGTCACACCAGGATTCTACTTGGTCTTAAAGCCTTTTCAAAGTGTTATTTTCACTGTTTGTGATGGCAGAGCACTGAGCAGTCAAAATTGAAAAAATATGAGCTCATGTAGGGACATATTCTGGATGTTTGTCAGTAAGTGGGGAAAGGGGGGGGTCTTCCTAACCCTCTGGCTACGGGCCTGATAACTGTTGAGAATTCAGAAGATTATTCAGAAATGGTGACTTTTAAGTTGTAAATAAAGGCCAAAGATGTTCATAGGAAAACACAATTATTAAAATAGAACAGGCCTTAATTGGCATTTCAATTGTTCTACTGTCACAGCTCCTCTCTTTTCTTTCTTTTTTCACCAATAACAATACCAAACCTGAAATTTGAGGGTGTTGTGCTGTCATGATCAAGTCAATAGGCTAATAATAGCATGTTTAAAGTGTTTTCTCATCCGAATCAATGAATTAAAATAGTGCCAATAAAAATTATATAAAGTACTGTAATAATTTTAGAAAACAGTAATAATTAAGCGAAAAATAATGAATCCATTTCTTGTAGCAGGTGCTTTTTTATCCTAAGTGACAAATGAGCCACAAGCATTGTAAAGGAACAGTTCACCCAAAAATGAAATGGTGGTATCATTTACTCACACTTTTATGGAGCTCTTATTTTCGGTGAAAGACTTCATTCATTCATTCATTCACTTATTTACAAAGCTCACTTATATTGCCAAAAACATTAATGGGTGTCGATTTTCCATTGGTCAACTATGTATTGTTTGCAAAACTGGAAGATTTGCACCTGTTGAAAAAGATTATCTGTGAAATTTTTAAACGGGTGTATCATATGATACTGTTGTGATGAGTCAGAAGGCATTGAATCCATTTGCAAGCTTTATTAAAAGCACACATACATACAAACACAAAGGGGCAATCCAGGAGACAGAACATGGGACAGGCAAAAGATCAAAGGCAGGCAGATATCTTACTGGTCAGAATAACAGGCTGGAGATCAGGGGCAGGCAGATGTCTTTCGTAGTCGTAGAACAAGCACAAGGTCAGAACACAGATCAGTCCGAAGCAGGGAGTATGGAACGCTCAGAAATGACAGCCAGGCAAATCAAGACTTCGCAATGAACCAGAGCGTGAGTGCGGTATATATACACGGGAGTTGATGAGCTGTACCTGGACCGCAATCAGTGCCAGGTAGCATCGGCATCGCCCTCATTTACAACAGATACTAACACAGCTCAAATACACAAAAAGTTAAACTGCAGCGCCATCTAGTGGACTAAAGTGTTGACAACCTACAAAGAACAGATTTTGATCATTATTTTATCTTTTTTGTTTGTTTTTTGGACTTCTGTGCTTAATGTTCAGAAGAAAATCTAAAATGGGACTCAATCAAACACAATAGGCTGCTTCCATTTTAAAGTTTATTAGGAAAATATGTAAAAACAATTATAAAACATTAAAATAAAGTACAGTAGAAAGAGAAAAACGAGTCGATTATATATGTGCATAAGAAAAATTATAACGTTTGATCTGAACTGATGTGTGTGTGTGAGAATGACACAGAAACACAAATGCAGATCCAGTAGTTGAGCCACTTAGTAGTTTGTGTAACAGTAAACACTGTGTTGTCCAGGATGGAGACTGAACCCCGTCACATAGTGGAGGTTAACGTCATGTTTTCTAAAACAGAATAAATGTTTATTCACAAACACTAAAACACAGCACTGAACACATTCTTGAGTCTGACTGTGTGTGAAAGAAACTCACCTCATCCTGGAGCTTCTCCTGTGGACCAGAACGAGACTCATCAGCCGGATCACGAGAAACTAAAGAGAAAACAAGACATAGTTCATCACAGGTCAGACAATCTGTTTTACAGCCTGAAGACAACTGAAGACAATGGTGATTATGATCATGGAAATAAAGGTGTCATTTGCTCTTTGTGTCACTGATAGTTCATCTAATACAGTGGTTCTCAAACTGTGGTACGTGTACCACTAGTGGTACGCGGGCTTCCTTCTAGTGGTACGCAGAGGAATGAAATATGTCATGTACATGCTACACACATTTCAAAATTTATCAAAATAGATGTTTATAATATGCCATATATGACATATAGCCTATATTTCTGAGGTAATCTGCCACATTTTTTTTTACTTTGCAGAGTTGTACCTGCTTTACTGGGCCTACTATGCTACTGTATTTCAATACTGCTCATTTTGGTGGCACTTGGAGAGACAATTTTTTTCTGAGGTGGTACTTGATCAAAAAAGTTTGAGAATCACTGATCTAATACTTACAATCATACGATTCCTTTTTGCTGTGTCGTCTCATTAGTTTCTCTGTGTTCATCTCTCCTGAGTCGTTAGATTTTGGTTTGCTCTTCAGGTTCTTGCTTTTTCGATGATCAAGCTGTGATTTCTTGGGCATTTTTAAACCTGTGTTTTACTGTCTACCTGTTTAAAACAAAAAATGAAATTATATTTAGTTGTGAACCATCTGTAGTGAAATGCATTGATTCCTCACTGGTGTCGACACAACATTCATTCATTCATACATTTTACTTCAGCTTAGTCCCTTATTCATCAGGGGCCGCCACAGCGGAATGAACCGCCAACTATTCCGGCATATGTTTTACACAGCGGATGCCCTTCCATCTGTAACCAAGTACTGAGAAACACCCACACACTCTCATTCACACACATACACTACGGCCAATTTAGTTCATTCAATTCACCTATAGCGCACGTGTTTGGACTGTGGGGGAAACCGGAGCAACCAGAGGAAACCCACACCAACACAGGAAGAACATGCAAACTCCACACAGAAATGACAACTGAGCTAGCGTGTCAACTCAACACAACATAATCATGATATAAATTTGGTTTAATTGACAGTCAGACTTTTGAAGCACATCTGAGATGGCATGAAACAGAATGTAAAGTCTAAAGACTAATTCTAAGAATATAATTAGATTTTCAAGACTACAATTTAGGTCAGTTTGATTCATTACCGCAATTACATATAAACCAATCAGCTGATTTATGGCAGGTTGTTTATTTTTATTTAAAAAAAAAACTGTTATTTGATGCAACAGAAGAAATTCAGTTTGTTTCTTTACAGATATTACAAACCTGCAAAAAGTGTGAGCACCAAAAGTACTGATACGGTCACACTCTGCATTGAAACATTTTCAGCAATTATTTATCATTCCAGCCATAAAACGATGTCTAATATATATATATATATAAAATGGCTATTGAGTTAGTACTACAATACCTTTCTCTAAATGTCAAGTTTAGTCAATATTTAAAATCTTAAATTATACTGAGTGGCTGCAATTATTGTTTTTACACATTAATAAAATAACATATTTGTAAATATTAGAAATGTAAACTGTAACAACTGGATTGGGGCATCAGACATACCCTAGCCACCACTAGGGTTGTTGTGTTTGTGATTACAATGACAAAAATACCAGATGTAAACAGCAATCAAATGGCTTCTTCTTAGTCAGAATAAAGCATGAATTACAAACACAAAGACCCCAGCCACCCCAAGATATTTTCTGTAAAATAAAATTCCAATTTAAATTAAGTTAAAGAAATGATATTGATAAATCTTTAACGTGTTGATTATTATTATTGCAAGTTACATCAACAATTAAAAAAGTATATTTATTAATGGATAAAGTAACAAAAATCAATGTTTGTCTGTTTTATCATCTATCAAATAAACTGTAAAGTACAGTGAATTATCCGGAGACTACTTGCAACTTCAACTAAACGTTCATATATATATATATATATATATATATATATATATATATATATATATATATATATATATATATGCTGTATTGGGTATACACACACACACACACACACACACACACACACACACACACACACACACACGTGTGTATGTGAAAATATGAAAAAACACAGCTAAGTTACTCACCGTGCGTCAATATCAATATGTTCACACAGTTCAGGACGGTTAAGCAGCGTCGATCTTGGCGAGAGACCTGTCCTGTGGGCGTGCGCATAAAAGATTGGCATTTCAGAGCATTTCTCCGGGAGAAACTGTCTCGGACTAATCAATCACTGTATAAAATAGTCTCGGACTTATTGTATATTCTAATTCTTGACAAAGTCGCTCAAAGTCATGTGTTGGTTGGTTCACAGAAAACAGAAAGCCACGCCCTTTCCTGTGCGCGCAAAAAGGGGCTGCTGTACTGCTGCTGTACTGTTTTTGTGAAGGAAAAGTTTATAGCCTACTTGAGTGTGCAACAGAAGAGTATGCAAGCTTTAAGACTGCTTCCTCTTTAACAGATCATTGTGTTGCAGTCATTCCCCCTGTCAGTCAACCACACATCATTAACATTTCTGTCGTATTTATTGTCCTACCTTTTTTGGAGAAACAGCAGCAGGTTAATCTCATTCATGAGTCTTTCATGCAGAGAAATCTCCTCAGGTCTTTGGATAATTTTGACGTCCAAACGTGTCTTCAGTATTGTTGTTGCAGATGAAATATAACACAGATAATGCGATTTAAATATTTTCCAGTGGCTAGATATTGACTAACAGTCATTCAAACATCTTTACCGAAGCCTCTGTACAGGAAAGTTGGTCTCGCGCGTTCATATGTTTGTAGTTTATTTACACTTATCACGCGTTTGTAGTTTCTAATCGCATTTACGCCCGGTAAGAGTATGGACGCTTCTACACTTAACAAATCTTTTCAACATACTATGGTTTAGGAAATACTAATTCTATTTTCAAAAAAACTATTTAGGATGCATGGTATGCGCGGATTGGGACGCAGCAAATGTGACATTTTGAGGAAAAAAAAACGTGCGTGCAAAACTGCCGCTTTTTATAGACCTTTTTCTTGGAACCAATTACCCATTATGCTTTGCGTGTATGCGAAGAACTTGCTGTCGAAAGCTGATGCGTATAGAACTTTTTCTTGACACACAAATTACCCATGCTATTCGTGTATGCACAAGGAAAATGCGAAGAACTTCCTGTCGGCAGCTGATGCGTGTTAACAGTCACAGAGTTTTCCCCTCGTTGTCAGACGGCATCTTCTGCTGTTTAAATGAAGCCATCGCTAAAGTCAACATTTTCTCTTTATTTCAAATATAACCAGCCCAAACAAATGTAGTTCACCAAAATGTGACACACGTAGCCTGTACTGTCCACTGATCCACTGATTTAATAGCTGTGACAAAGTGAAAATATAGGCTAGTGTCATTTTGAAATGACAGAAAAACACAAACCGTGGTAAATACAACACACGAAATAAAACACAAACGGCTCGCGATTCAGTGGCGCCCCCAGAAAATTTTCTTAGGGGTGGCCAGAAGAGGCCGCACCAAATCTTGGGGTCGCAAAAAAATCTGAATTCAGTTTAATGTTATATTTGTGTTTTTGGTAAATGTAATAATGTAGTTTTTATTCATTTAATTAATTCTTCTTGAAATATTGCTATTTATTCCTTGAAGTAATTCAGGAAGTACATGTGCAAACCAAATAAAAATCTATGTTTAGTTTAAAAACACTTTTCATATATATACTGTATAAATAACTTTTTACGTGCTTTTATTGTACATCATACGGTATATGCCATGTCTAAAATTAATGAAGATTAATGAGTTTATTATTCCCAGTGATGGGTTGCAGCTGGAAGGGCATCCGCTGTGTAAAAATGTGCTGGATAAGTTGGCAGTTCATTCTGCTGTGGTGACCCTGGATTAATAAAGGGACTAAGCCAAAAAGAAAATGAATGAAAGAATAATGAGTTTATTAATAACCCAAACAAATGAACAAACTGAACAAAAGGCATTACTATACACACTCACTATACCTAATAATATCATTTATCCATATTGCTTTTTGAGCCATTTTATTAATGCAGCTTCTTCTATTCATATACTGTATCTTAAGGTAAATATTAAATTGCCATTGCCGTCTATTGAAGGTGTGTGCGTGCTGTCAACAACGATCGGGAAGGGTAGTGGCGGTTCTAGTTTAAATGACACCCTGGGCGAACTCATGTTATGAAGTCTTACCTCCCTGACTCATTATCCCTCCTTTCTGCTTTAAAGGCATGCTTAGTGAAAGTAACATCATCATCATCATCATATTATTATATAAACTTTAGTCGACTTTCACCTCTGCACAATAGGCTATTACTCCGTTTGAGCCTGGTTTATACTTCTGCGTCAAGTGACCGGCGCAACTCACGGCGCAGGCAACGCGTGTGGCTGTGCATTTATACTTTTGCGCGCTGTCTCTGTTGGTCTGCATTAACACTTCCAAAACGCTAGTTGGCAGTGAGGTGTAAATGTTCCTCTGTGTCGAGTTTCTTCGCTTCTGTTTTGCTATTCTGAACACTTCCTGGATGTACAAGTGACTCAAACTCGCTCAGGAACCGGCGGACGTGCAACAACTTTAACTATGAGGTAAACACAAAACAAAACTTTCCATCCGGAGCTCCTACACGGGACTCCACACTTGTAAACAATCGCTCGCGCCATTCGCGCGGCTCTCGGTTCCGCCCAGACTCGTCAGCGCTAGCAAGCCGACCAATCACAGAGCTTGCGCTACGCGTTGTTGTGACGTGTAGTTACAATTTTTTAGAGGTGCACGTCAGTGACGACGACGGCCACGGCGAAGGGCTATGCGTCAGCGCCGTAGCCTACGCCGGTGTTTGACGCAGAAGTATAAATCAGCCTTCACGGCGCATGAGCGGCGCGTATTTTGTCGGCGTGCATGCAAACAACCAACCGGGATTCACACAGGAGTGCGCGAGGCGCGCGGGAATGGTTTTCTGCGCGCATGCGTCAGTTTGCTTTCACCAGCATTTAGCATTGAACCAGCACTAAGGGGGAACGACAATGACAATGGCCACCCCTTGGGGGCGCCCCTGTCGCGATTAGAATGAACAGCAAATCAGCCAGCAGAGTATCAATAACAGACTTTTATTAGTCATTTTTGTAAATTGCACGACTTTAATACCTGTTAAGTTTCATGCCAGTACTCTGGTTTGCGCGCTCTCTCTCTCTCTCTCTCTCTCTCTCTCTCTCTCTCTCTCTCTCTCTCTCTCTCTCTCTCTCTCTCTCTCTCTCTCACACACACACACACACACACACACACACATTTCCACATTTTAGGTGCTTTATTGGCATGACAAATAATTGACATTCGTATTGCCAAAGCAGTGCAGCGTCGCTGCGTACAGACAAGACAGTGCAAAAAGGGCAGTAGTGCAAACAAATATGAACATAAAATATAATATAGAAATAAAGAAAAAATTGTAAAAAAAAAAACAAACAAATAGATTAATAAAAATAACAATATACCAGTAAAACTAAAAAGATTAATAAAAATAAAAATAGATTAATGGTCATTTGTGAAACAGGATAAAAGTGATGACAATAATATCCACAGTAGGTCCACAAGTAAAGAGTTCCAGTTGTGTGTTGGAGACAGTGGAGCGGATCATTGTGGGTTCCTCAGACAGTGGTAGGAGTGCACAAACTGAGCTGCTAACACACAGCAGCACACACACTCCCCCAGTAGGATGGGCAGTTTCTCATTGTTCGGCAGGGACTCAAAGTTTTTGTGTGTGTGTGTGTGAGTTTCAGGTAGGAAGGAAGTGCAGTTCTGTTTCAATCGGCTGCTGAGGGCAGTGTGGGCACAGCCGCTCCTCCACCGGCAGCCATGTTTGTCTGTGCCGGCCCGTCTCTATAGCCAGCTGGTGTCCGCTGAGTCTGTATCTGCTCAGGGTGTTCCTCAGACCTTTATCTGTCACTGTGTGAAGATAGTCTGCCAGAGTATATTGTCTCTTCAGGGCCAGATAACACTGCATTTTGCTTTGCAGTTGTGTTTGAGTGTCCCAGTGGTGTGTGTAGCTGTTCTCGATCTGGTGTGTGATCTGAGTCAGTGGCAGGAGTGTGTTCAGCTCCTCAGGAGACGTCTCAGAGACCCTGAAGCTCTGGGCCAGCTGGGAGAGTGGGTCTGCTCTTCTGCTCAGTTCTCTGTCCTGCAGGGCTTTATAGTGGTATGAGTCCGGGTCGCTGAGTTTGAAGTGCTTCCAGAATTTGACAGCTCTTTTCTGTATCTTTATTATCAGAGGGTATTTCCTAATTCTGCTCTGCATCCGTTGATTTTTGTGTGCCGGTGGACGTGTAGGATGTTCTTACACAGCTCTGTGTGCAGGGTTTCTATCGGGTGTTTGTCCCATTTGGCCAGATCTTGTTTAGGGTTTGTCAGTGGACCCCACACCTCACTGCCGTAGAGGGCGATGGGCTCGATGACGGACTCTAGGATCTTCAGCCAGATCTGGACAGGGATGTCTATGGGGCATTGGCGTTTGATGGCGTAGAAGGCTCTGCGGGCTTTATCTCTCAGCTCATTCACTGCAGGATTAAAGTTTCCAGTGGAGGTGATGTTCAGGCCTAAATAATTATACTGTGTTGTGTGTGTTATCTGATTGGTGCCTAGTGTGAATGTGTGTTGTGTTCCCTGGGGTCTGGTTCTTTTTTGGAAGGTGATGATTTTGGTTTTGTTTAGGTTGACGGTCAGGGCCCAGGTCTGGCAGTACTGGTCCAGCAGCTGCAGGTTCTGCTGTAGGCCCTGTTCGGTTGGCGATAGTAGCAGCAGGTCGTCTGCGTACAGCAGGCATTTGATCTGAGAGTCGTGGAGATCGAGACCCGGAGCGGTGGATCGCTCCAGACTGAGCGCCAGCCCGTTTATGTAGATGTTGAATAGTGTTGGGCTCAGGCAGCAGCCTTGTCTCACTCCACGCTCCTGGGAAAGATATTTTGTTCTTTTTGTGCTAATTTTGATGCCACATTCGCTTTCGGTGTACATTGATTTAATAAGGTCATATGTTTTTCCTCCTATACCACTTTCAATCAGCTTATAAAGTAAGCCTTGGTGCCAAATTGAGTCGAAAGCTTTTTTAAAGTCAATGAAGCATGCATATATTTTACCTTTATTTTGGACAGTGTGTTTTTCAATTAGCGAGTGCAGTGTGTAAATGTGGTCAGATGTGCGGTATTTTGGTAAAAATCCAATTTGACTTCTGCTTAAGACATTATGTGTCGTGATGAAGTCCAGTAGTCGGACATTTATTAAACTACAGAATAACTTTCCCAGGTTGCTGTTCACACAAATCCCTCTGTAATTATTGGGGTCAAATTTATCTCCATTTTTAAAGATGGGTGGCGCAGTAGGTAGTGCTGTCACCTTACTGCAAGAATGTCGATGGTTCGAGCCTCGGCTGGGTCAGTTGGCGTTTCTGTGTGGAGTTTGCATGTTCTCCCCACATTTGCGTGGGTTTCCTATAGGTGCTCCAGTTTCCCCTGCAGTCCAAACATGTGATACAGGTGAATTGGGTAAGCTAAAATTGACCCTAGTGAATGAGTGTGTATGGATGTTTCCCAAAGATGGGTTGCAGGTGGAAGGGCATTTGCTGCATAAAACATGTGCTGGATAGGTTGGCGGTTCATTCCGCTGTTGCGACCCCTGATTAATAAAGGGACTAAGCTGAAAAATTAATGAATAATAATAATAATAATAATAATTTATAGTCTCTTTTGTAAAAGTGCTTCACACTTTTTTTATTGATCATGTTTTCTTTCAAGAATAAAGTCCAAGATTTACTTGTCAAATGTTTTCTCCTTTTAAAAACAATACAGTAGCGAAAGATGACTCTGCTTATGTCAGATGTTCTCTTGCACAGCTGGATGTTGGACTCTTGAAAAATAATCTTTTGCATTTGCCAAAACTGATTCACTGAAGTCACACCAGGATTCTACTTGGTCTTAAAGCCTTTTCAAAGTGTTATTTTCACTGTTTATGATGACAGAGCAGTCAAAATAGGACAAATGAGCTCATGTAGGGACATATTCTGGATGTTTGTCAGTAAGTGGGGAAAGGGGGGGGGGGGGGTCTTCCTAACCCTCTGGCTACGGGCCTGATAACTGTTGAGAATTCAGAAGATTATTCAGAAATGGTGACTTTTAAGTTGTGAATAAAGGCCAAAGATGTTCATAGGAAAACACAATTATTAAAATAGAACAGGCCTTAATTGGCATTTCAATTGTTCTACTGTCACAGCTCCTCTCTTTTCTTTCTTTTTTCACCAAGATCAGTCCCAAAGCTGAAATTTGAGGGTGTTGTGCTGTCATGATCAAGTCAATAGGCTAATAATAGCATCTTTAATGTGTTTTCTCATCTGAATCAATGAATTAAAATAGTGCCAATAAAAATGATATAAAGTACTGTAACAATTTTAGAAAACAGTAATAATTAAGCGAAAAATAATGAATGCATTTCTTGTAGCAGGTGATTTTTTATCCTAAGTGATAAATGAGCCACAAGCATCGTAAAGGAACAGTTCACCCAAAAATGAAATGGTCCTTATCATTTACTCACACTTTTATGGAGCTCTTATTTTCGGTGAAAGACTTCATTCATTCATTCATTCACTTATTTAAAAAGCTCACTTATATTGCCAAAAACATTAATGGATTTCGATTTTCCATTGGTCAACTATGTATTGTTTGCAAAACTGGAAGATTTGCATCTGTTGAAAAAGATTATCTGTGAAATTTTTGAACGGGTGCATCATGTGATACTAACACAGCTCAAATACACAAAAAGTTAAACTGCAGCGCCATCTAGTGGACTAAAGTGTTGACAACCTACAAAGAACAGAATTTGATTATTATTTTATCTTTTTTGTTTGTTTTTTGGACTTTCGTGCTTAATGTTCAGAAAAAAATCTAAAATGGGACTCAATCAAACACAATAGGCTGCTTCCATTTTAAAGTTCATTTAAAGTTTATTAGGAAAATATGTAAAAACAATTATAAAACATTAAAATAAAGTACAGTAGAAAGAGAAAAACGTGTCGATTATATATGTGCATAAGAAAAATTATAACGTTTGATCTGAACTGATGTGTGTGTGTGTGTGAGAATGATACAGAAACACAAATGCAGATCCAGTAGTTCAGCCATTGAGTAGTTTGTGTAACAGTAAACACTGTGTTGTCCAGGATGGAGACTGAACCCCGTCACATAGTGGAGGTTAACATCATGTTTTCTAAAACAGAATAAATGTTTATTCACAAACACTGAAACACAGCACTGAACACATTCTTGAGTCTGACTGTGTGTGAAAGAAACTCACCTCATCCTGGAGCTTCTCCTGTGGACCAGAACGAGACTCATCAGCCGGATCACGAGAAACTGAAGAGAAAACAAGACGTAGTTCATCACAGGTCAGACAATCTGTTTCACAGCCTGAAGACAACTAAAGACAATGGTGATTATGATCGTGGAAATAAAGGGTTTGTCATTTGCTCTTTGTGTCACTGATAGTTCATCAAATACTTACAATTTACATCAAATTCCTCTTTGCTGTTTCGTCTCATAAGTTTCTCTGTGTTCATCTCTCCTGAGTCTTTAGATTTTGGTTTGCTCTTCAGGTTCTTGCTTTTTCGATGATCAAGCTGTGATTTCTTGGGCATTTTTAAACCTGTGTTTTACTGTCTACCTGTTTGAAACAAAAATGACATTACATTTAGATGTGAACCATTTGTAGTGAAATGCATTGATTCCTCACTGGTGTCAACACAACATTCATTCATTCATTCATACATTTTCCTTCAGCTTAATCCCTTATTCATCAGGGGCCACCACAGCGGAATGAACCGCCAACTATTCCGGCATATGTTTTACACAGCGCATGCCCTTCCAGCTGCCACCCAGTTCTGGGAAACACCCATACACTCTCAAGTTCACACACATACACTGTAGCAAATTTAATTCATTCAATTCACCTATAGCGCATGTGCTTGAACAGTGTGGAAAACCGGAGCACCCAGAGGAAGCAAACACCAACACAGGGAGAACATGCAAACTCCACACAGAAATGACAACTGACCCAGCCGGGACTAAAATTAGTGACCTTCTTGCTGTGAGGCGACAGTGCTAACCACTGAGCTAGCGTGTCAACTCAACACAACATAATCATGATATAAAATCACAGTCATACACTTGAAGCACATCTGAGATGGCATGAAACAGAATTTGAAGTCTACAGACTAATTCTAACAATATAATTTGATTTTCAAGACCACAATTTAGGTCAGTTTGTTTCATTACCGCAATTACATATAAACCAATCAGCTGATTTATGGCAGGTTGTTTTTTATTTTTATTTTAAAAAACTGTTATTTGATTCAACAAAAGAAATTCAGTTTGTTTCTTTACAGATATTACAAACCTGCAAAAAGTGTGAGCACCAAAGTACTGATACTGTCACACTCTGCATTGAAACATTTTCAGCAATTATTTATCATTCCAGCCATAAAATGATGTTTATAAAATATAAATATAAAAATGGATCCATAAAATGGCTATTAAGTTGGGTTAGTACTACAAACCCTTTCTCTAAATGTCAATTTTAGTCAATATTTAAAATCTTAAACTATACTGAGTGGCAGCAATCATTGTTTTTACACATTAATAAAATAACATATTTGTAAATATTCAAAATGTTAAGTGTAACTGAGTGCCAGTCTATAAACATTTAAAGTAAAATAGCTGGATTGGGGCATCAGACATACCCTAGCCACCACTAGGGGTGTTGTGTTTGTGATTAAAATGACAAAATACCAGATGTAAACAGCAATCCAAAGGCTACCTCAGAATAAAGCATGAATTACAAACACAAAGACCCCAGCCACCCCAAGATATTTTCTGTAAAATAAAATTCTAATTTAAATTAAGTTAAAGAAATTATATTGATAAATCTTTAACGTTTTGATTATTATTGCAAGTTATATCAACAATTAAAAAGGTATAATTATTAATGGATAAAGTAACGAAAATCAAGGTTTGTCTGTTTTATCATCTAAATCCAGAGACTACTCTCAACTTCAACTAAACGTTCATATATATATATATATATATATATATATATATATATATATATATATATATATATATATATATATATATATATATATATATATATATATATGTATGTATGTATGTATGTATGTATGTATGTATGTATGTATGTATGTATGTATGTATATGTATATATATATATATATATATATATATATATATATATATATATATATATATATATATATATACATGCATACATATACACACACACACACACACACACACACACACACACACACACACATATATATATATATATATACATATACTGAATTGGATATACACACACACACACACACACACGTCAAAGATACGTGTGTATGTGAAAATCTGAAAAAACAGCTAAGTTACTCACCGTGCGTTAAACATGTTCACACAGTTCAGGACGGTTAAGCAGCGTCGATCTTGGCGAAAGACCTTTTCTGTGGGCGAGCGCATAAAAGATTTGCATACCTTTCTGAGAATATATCATATATTCTCAGAACGGACCAATCAATCACTGTATTTAAATAGTCTCAGACACTACTGGATATTCTAATTCTTGACAAACAAAGTCGCTCAGAGTCATGTGTTGGTTGGTTCACAGAAAACAGGAAGCCACGCCCTTTCCTGGGCGCGCGAATGTAGGAGCGTGCATTAAAACATAATCAGTTGCTGTACTGTTTTTGTGAAGGAAACGTTTATACTTGAGTGTGCAACAGAAGAGTATGCAAGCTTTAGAATTAGGACTGCCTCCCCTTTAACAAATCGTGGCTGCGTGCAAAACAGCCGCTTTTATACCGGCATGCACAAAAATTCCAGGGGTTTCATTACCACGACGTAAAATGGGCGTGGCTCGGTCGGTGTTTGGGAAACGCCCCCTTAAAAAAAAAACAATACTGAGAGGTCACCGATCATGCGCAGTACAGGTTCTTTTTTAGCGCGGTCATTTCAAACAGGATGATTATGGATAAAGAACCTACCGCGGTGGATAACGAAGGAAAAAACAATCATACAGGTTATTTTTTTGTTTTTATAATCTTATATTTTAAAGATTTCATTAGCATAACCGGCTGACCTCGTTTTACTCCGTTTTTCTGTCTCTGGGCTTTTGTACTTCCATTTTAAACCAAATAATAATGGTTGTGGTAAGATTAACCGTGTTTTTGTAGTTTAAAATATGGTATTCAGTCATGTTTAAACAAATAAATACCACATTTTCTGTAATAAATCGTGGTTAATTTTTCTTTCTCGATCTTAGTTAATTAACATAACTCATATTTATTTTCTATTTTTATTTAAAGTCATCATACACAAAACAACTGGGATCAGGACAGGTATCTGATGTTACTGTATATAATATAAAAGTGATCATACATGAAACCCCTGAGATCAGGACAGGTATCTGATGTTACTGTATATAATATAAAAGTGATCATACATAAAACCCCTGAGATCAGGACAGGTATCTGATGTTAACTAATATAAAAGTGATCATACATGAAACCCCTGAGATCAGGACAGGTATCTGATGTTAATGTATATAATATAAAAGTGATCATACATGAAACCCCTGAGATCAGGACAGGTATCTGATGTTAATGTATATAATATAAAAGTGATCATACATGAAACCCCTGAGATCAGGACAGGTATCTGATGTTAATGTATATAAAAGTGATCATACATGAAACCCCTGGGATCAGGACAGGTATCTGATGTTAACTAATATAAAAGTGATCATACATGAAACCCCTGAGATCAGGACAGGTATCTGATGTTAATGTATATAATATAAAAGTGATCATACATGAAACCCCTGGGATCAGGACAGGTATCTGATGTTAACTAATATAAAAGTAATTATACATGAAACCCCTGGCATCAGGACAGGTATCTGATGTTACTGTATATGATATATAAAGTATTTGACACAAAAGCCGTGGGATCGGGACAGGTATCTTAAGTTATAACAGTATTAATGTAATCTGAGCGGTATCTTAAGTTAATTTGTTTAATATAACATACACTGACTTCACATGAAACACCTGCGATCAGGACAGCTATTTTGTACTGCATATAAAAGACATTGGACACGAAACCCCTGCGAATACGTACAGGTATCTGAATCAAACGGCTGTTTTCACAATCTGCGCATGATCCGTGACCTATGCAAATTCACAGATAGGCCACGCCCACCCAATGACGTAGTAGCGGTTACGCTGTACTGAAACCCCTGGAAAAAAGTGCCTGCCCTTTTATACCACATTTTGAAAGTGAAACCACCTCATATTCACTGATTATAAGTTCAGTATTTATTACATGACAGTCTCTTCTTTACATTTATAACACATTTAGCTCTGCCTTCTGGTCTGTTGTTGAATATTGACTTCAATTCTGATTATAATCTAATTATTGTATTTATTTATTTATTAGATTTTTATTTTAGCCTTTTAACTGGAAGACGTGATTAGATTTGTGAGAAATTCAGTTTTTGTTTAAAAAGTGAAGCACACTGTGAAAAACATACTTAATGCTTTTAAAATTCCCTTAAATGTTGAAACAAAAACGTTCACAGAAAGCTTATCTCTTTCAAAAATCAGGTTTATCAGGCATCCGACTATAATATGAACAAAATATAAACAAAACAAATCGAATAAAGCATGAGCTGACAAAAATACAAATAACACAATTCAATAGTTATTAATGTTGTACTGTAGGCTATCATAATGGCCAGGTTGACAAATATATTTAATATAATACAAAGTAAATTTTTTATAGAAGAACATTACAGTACACAAGCCTCATAAACAGAGCAAATTTATACTGGTGTCATGTCTTGCTCTATACAGTGTGTGTGCAAAAATATCCAATAGTATCTGGATGCAGCCTTTATGCTGCAAGCTGAGACTGCATCACTCAGCGATGCAATGTCAGACACAAGGCAGTCAAATGAAGCGAGTGACGTCACTCTGAGGGATAGGGTTGGGGGTGGGGTTAGGTGAGGCCATTAAAAAGCATTTGATGCAGCTCAGACTGCACTGCACCAGGTCTGCAAAATAGATCTCCTCTCAAAATATCTGACTGTAGCTTTATTTTGGCAAAATCATTGAAAAAGTTGTTTTTAGCAAGTTCTTAAACTTCAGGGGATGTTTACACAATTTTCAATCTGGTTTAAGAGCATATCATAGTACAGAGAGCGCCCTTATCAAGATAATCAATGATATCCACCTAAATACAGATTCAGGTAAATAACAGTGCTGGTATTGTTCGATCTCAGTGCTGCATTTGACACTGTCCATCACAGCATATTTCTGGATAGGCTGGAAAACTTAGTTGGGATGTCTGTCACGGTCCTTAAATGGTTCAGATCTTACCTTGCAGGGAGAGGTTACTATGTCAGTGTAGGTGACCATAGGTCAAGGTGGAAACCCATGACATGTGGAGTCCCACAAGGCTTGATTCTGGCACCTTTACTGTTCAACCTTTACATGCTCCCTCTTAGCCAAAAAAACGAGAAAGAACCAAATCTCCAAATATGCTGATGACACTCAGATCTACCTAGCCTTACTGCCTAATGACTACAGCTATATTGACACCCTCTGCCAATACATTGATGAAATTACCCAGATAGCAAAATACACTCGGGCCAGTTCCGGCTAGATTGTCGCCTGCCGGAGACTTACCCCTCGGCCCAACTCCGGCTGCCGGACTCGGGCCGGATGCCTGTGGACTCACTGCCCGATTCCGGCCCGAATCAAGCGGGCCAGATGCGGCGGCCGTAAGCGAGTCGACGCTGCGCATCCGCGTTAGAATCGGCGCGAGGGTAATGTGCGCTGCGGCCCGGAGCTGGCGCGACTCCGTATTTATACACCTTATAAAACCTTTTAGTATTACATTGGTACTTGATATATGGTATTACAACCATTTGAATTTATACAACAGCAAACACAGGCTATAATGTACACACAAAGTGTAAGCACTGCGTTTAACCTTTGAATAAAGTGCAAACTGCATACATATTCTGTAACGAAAATAATCAGACAAATGACAAAATAAATAAATGTTAAACGTTTATTGATGGCAAGAAAAAAAATAGTACTAAAATTTTATAAATAATTTTGTAGTGCACAAGAATATCAATATAAAAACAACAATAAAACAACACAATAAAGACACACAGAAAGATTTAAACAAAAAATCTAAAAATTACACAAACACAGATGTTTTTTAAAACAACCCTGTTTTCCCAATAGACTTGAATTAAAAATTTGTACAAACAGCTAAATTTTATATAAACCTAAATATAGAAACCAATTTAAGATATAGCAAGAAACATCTTAAAAATACCAATGACAATCCGTAAAATATCCAAGTCAAACTTGTAAAAAGTACTGCAGAATTCTGAAGAAACATCTTGAAACATTTTTTAATAAAACATTAAAATAATAATAAACAAACAAGTCAAACTTATTTTTAAATAAACTTGAACAAAATCAATTGCACAAACAGCAAGACATGAGTGAGATGATTATACATTTCATATATATACACGTCTTGTGCAATTTTATATTTATAATTTTATTTGTATCACGTTTATTAAAAATGTATCAAGATGTTTCTTCAGAATTTGGCGCACACACATACATACATACATACATACCATACATATATACACACACACATACACACATATATATACATATACATATATATATATATATAAATGCAAATGAAAGAAACAAATTGTTCAAGTATCAGGGAACATCCTAATACACTTAAAATGTTGTTTAAAAAATAAAACAAAATAGTGATGTAGACATTTGACACATTAGCTTTCTCTTATTTCTTCCTCCATCCCTGTCAGGGGCAAGTTGTAGCTACCTTGTAATGCATTTTTCCACTTCTTTATCAGTGGCGTGGTATGGACATTTGTCCTCACTCCATCTGTGATTAAAAGATAAACAGATAATTAGTAGTGAACAAGTACTAATGTAAAAAAAAAAGAAAAAATTAGGAAAAAAGTAGGCTACCTACGAAGCAAAAAAAAAAACAATAAAAAAAAACAAATAAACATAAAACACTTTGAAATTAGCAAGAGCTTGAACTTACCAGTTTCTTCATTTGTTCGGGCTGCTCCTTTAGTTGATTTTCAAGCTTTTCCAAATCAAATTGGCCATAGGAAGGTCAAATGTGTTTACATCTGGAATTTCATCACGTCTGTTTTGGTTTTGTGAGAATCAGGCCCAGCTGCTGCTTTATGACGTTGCATGATTTTAAAACTTCAGTCAGTCGTGCTAAAAAAGAAAAATAACAGATTAGTATAAATCAACCTGTAGCTTATTCTCATACAACTTCTGTAAATACAACAGTGGGTTAGACACTGCTGATATTCTCTAGTTGATCTTTACTTTCTAGCTGCATTAAACCTTAACAAATTTAGTGATGTCTTCAATTCTTACAAAGACATCACGAGATGCAATAAGTTCTGTCTTGATCTCAAACTGCACTAGAACAAAGACTGTAAATGTTCATAGGTGTACTGCAGGAGTGTCCAAACTTTTTGGGCCGAGGGGCAGATGCAAAAAAACAAACGTTGTCGCGGGCCAAATTTTACATACATCACACAGACACGTGTATATATATATATATATATATATATATATATATATATATATATATATATATATATATATATATATATATATATATATAAATACAGTTTAGTCAGAATTGTTAGCCCCCCTAAATTATTAGCCACCGTTTATTTTTTCCCCAATTTCTGTATAACGGAGGAGTTAAACATTTTTTTCCACACATTTCTAAACATATTAGTTTTAGTAACTCATTTCTAATAACTGATTTATTTTATTTATTTATTTTATTACTTTATTAAAGTGACATTTAAAGGCTTAACTAGGTTAATCAAGTTAACTAGTCAAGTTAAGGTAATTAGGCAAGTTATTTTATAACAATGGTTTGTTCTGAAGACTTAAGGGGCTAATAATTTTGACCTTAAAATGGTTCATAAAAAAATTTAAACCGCTTTTTATTCTAGCCGAAATAAAACATGTCTTTCTCCAACACCATTTGGGAAATATTTAAAAAAAAATAAATAAATCAATGAGGGGCTAATAATTCAGACTTCAACTGTGTGTAGATAGATAGATAGATAGATAGATAGATAGATAGATAGATAGATAGATAGATAGACAGACAGACAGACAGACAGACAGACAGACAGACAGACAGACAGACAGATCATAACAAGAACTGCTGCTTAATTGAATGCATGTAATAGCGACACCCGGTGGTTATTTATTGAATTACGTTCATTTTTGTATAGCGGGCCAGATTCTATTGATATTTATAAAAAGCCTGCATGTAACTAGATTAATGGGATTATTATTCTTTCTAAAAATAATTTTTAGTACTGCTTACCTTCTAAATGTTATATTAACCTCTATCACTTTATCAATAAAAAAGGTAGACACACAAGTGCACTGTTAAATAATTTAAAACTAATAAATGTATAAAAAAAAAAAAAGTTTAGAAAAAATATATAAATGTCACAAATTACATTACTTATTTTATTATACTTAAATATTTAAATACTTAAAAAAGTGAAATTAGGCATTAACTCGAGCAGCTGTTTTCCCACGCTAACTGTCTCTTCTTCACTGATGGTTGCTTCTTTTCAAATATATACGCTCATATTTGCTATAACTTTGCATGAGAACATCAAGTTCAGCTGGAGAAAGAAATGGTGATCTCTTTTATAAGATGTTGCCATAGTCACTCGTAATGTCTGCGCTCCATTGATAATGTCTTTTTATAGTCACGGTGTGCGCGCTTAACTCTGAGTTGGTCTACTCGAAGGTGATTGACCCAACTCAGATCAGCTGTTCTGAAACCGAAAACTCTGAGTTTTTAATCTCTCGGTAAATCAACTCAGAGTTCAAGTTTAAACTCTGAGTTGTTTGAACCTCCTTACTGAAACAGGCCCCAGTTTTGCACAAATTTATGTAATAGCCTATATTTTGATGGAAACATAGCTATTGACACACAGAACAAAGTCACGTACGAGGCTTGTCCTTTTTTTCATAAATAATTAGCTTAACCTTCGACATGCACTGTTACTAGATTAATGGGATTATTAAACTGTCTAAAAATAATTTTATTATTAATTAAAATTATTAATGCCTTTTTATAGTCACGGTGTGCGCGCTTAACTCGGAGTTGATTGACCCAACTCAGATCAGCTGTTCTGAAACCGAAAACCAGAGTTTTTAATCTCTCGGTAAATCAACTCAGAGTTCAAGTTTAAACTCCAAGTTGTTTGAACCTCCTTACTGAAACAGGCCCCCCATGTTTTGTTTAGTTTGATAACAGAGGTGTCTCTGTAAAAATGCACAGATCTATAATGAAAGCATTCAATTACTTTAGAAACTGTTTGTGCTCATTTAAGAGAAAATAAGCTGTTTAAAATAAAACATGCAGGACGGAGATGTTTCATATTATTAGTGCATTTGTCTGTTTAAACATACACCCGCTCCTCTGTAAATGGCGCGTACAGACGCTGATCTGGGATCAGTTTATTGTATGGAGCGCATCTGTCAGTCAGCGCTCATACATGCATTCACTGGTTCAGAGGTTGCAAAGTGAAAGGCGACGATCAGCGCACATAGATGTAAAGAAAGTTGGGTAGAATGGTAAAATACGGGAGAATTTCGGCAAAAACGGGAGGGTTTACGTGAGTGCAGTGAACAGGAAGTGTTTGTGGAGAAACAGTTTTGCGAGAGAACGCAAAACATATTGCGAGGGAACGCAAAACTTTGCGAGAGAACGCAAAAACTTAGAAATATATATTTTCCTCCCACCCATTTTTTTCTTTCACCCATTTTTTTTTCACCCAGCCAATTTTTTTCTACTCCACTACGTCCCTTCCGGGTCGCTTTAAAGGTCAAACCACAAAAAAATGTCTAGAATCATTGTGTGATTCTAGAGTCAGATCTGAGTTTCAGTAGTCATGTCAAAACAGTCAGTAAATCAGCATACTATCATCTCAAAAACATTGCAAGAATTAGATGCTTTGTTTCCAGTGAGGACGTAAAGAAACTTGTTCATGCTTTTATCAGATTACTGTAACGCCCTCCTTACTGGCCCTCCTAAAAAGACAGTCAGACAATTGTAGCTCATCCAGAACACTGCGGCCAGGATTCTGACCAGAAACAGGAAATCAGAGCACACATCCTGTCCTCAGATCTCTACACTGGCTCCCAGTTACATTCAGAATAGAGTTTAAAGTATTAATACTAGTCTAAAAATCACTAAATGGCCTAGGACCACAATACTGTACATTACAGACATGCTCACTGAATACAAACCTAACAGATCCCTCAGATCATTAGGATCATATAAACTAGAAATTCCAAGAGTTCAGTCAAAGCAGGGTGTATCCGCCTTCGGCTGCTGCGCCCCCCACTGCTGGAATCAGCTTCCAGAAATGATCAGATGTGCTCCAACATTAGGCACGTCCAAATCAAGATTGAAAACACATCTGTTTAGCTGTGAGTTTACTGAATGAGCACTGTGCTACAGCCAACAGATCACACTATTGTGTCTTTCTTTTCTTTTTCATTCTTAATAACCTGTTGTAACACATTTTAATCTGTTTTTAATAATTTTTATCATTTGTTTTTATTTTCTTATACTTGTCTCTTTTACTCCTGCCAGTATGAGTTAAACAAATGAATATTCGTCACCTACAAAGTATTTTCTGTATTGCTCAACAGATGAGACTCCAAGTGGTTTAGCAAAAGTAATGTTATTCCACAAAAACAAAAATCCCAGAGACCAGCACAGTGAAGACAAGATCAGGAATAATAGAAAGAACAAACAAACCTGCGAAAGGCCATTTCTACAACCCAGGCTCACTCTGATTACGTACCCATATATACATATCTGGAAAGAACAAAATACATCCCAAGAGCTATGTTTTTTTTGCAGTTTTTGCACTTTTTCAGTTCTCAAATTTCTCTCACGAGTGCCATTTGTGCCTGGAGTTCTCACGTAAATCCATCAGAGGCTGCTGTTGACTGACTGACTAATTGACTGACCTTCCCTAAACCCAATCAATAGTGTTTTAAAAACACTATTATATTATACTATACTAAATTTACAACATTCTCACCCTGTTATTTACTTGTTCACTTTATTTTTAGGCATTTGTCTTACCCGCTTTCTGGAATTGTTCTTCAACGGACTCAAATCCAGTTGTCGCGGTCAGCTCCGCTCTGTGTCTCAAGTCCGCCGACGTACATGTCAAACTACCGGACAAAGTAGTAACAGCAGAAAAGCTGTCCATACAGAGGTAAGCGGTCAGCTGCTAGTGTTAATTTTAAAGATGAAATGCAGCCATATCTCTGGCTACATAACTCGCAATCTCCAGAAATGTATATAGGGCTACATTGCTTTTCTAACAGCAGTGGAAACTGAATTATTTTATTTATTAATATTCACTTGTCTACAGTGACAGTTTTAAGACAGACATAATAAGGTAAAGCAGTGCTAACAAAACATTCAATTTTTTTCAAAGTAAATACAGATTTTTTATACATATTTATCAATTTCAAGTCATCAACTGAGGGAGAGTATACAGTCAAAACCTTGTCAATACCTGACTTCAGAGATGCTGCCTGTCTTCGGTAGTAGGTTTAACATAGTTTAATTTTAAAAAATCGTGATCGTGATTAAATAATTACATTATTTCACATTCTTTGGATACTTCTGCGAAGAAAGTTAAATAAAGAAATTGGATCATAAAGAGTTTGGATCACGACTTTTTGAATTATAATGTTAAAAAGTTTAACACACCAACATCTAAATACTGCAAGAGCACAGTGCAAATTTTACTATTGAACTAGATGACATAGTTTAATACAAAAATAATTCCGGCATATAGCTTTTACAAAATAGAACGAGGATGAATATGAATAAAACAGGATGAAGACATCAGTGATGGACATTAATGTTGATTTTCTAAAAGAGAGATTATAGTCTAATTAATCATAATATTCACAAACTGTTCATGTAGCCTAAAACACTGTTTTACTTGAAATTCAGTATTGTCAGCTGTAAGGCATGAACTCAACACGGAAAATACCTTGTGTTACTCATATCATATGTGGTTTTACACGATTCATGCCGTGTGCGCCTTACTTTTCTCAGTGTCGTTTGTGGTTCTTGTGGTTGCTGTGAGCTTGTTCTTTCCAGAGACTGTACACATGGATCATTTATAAGTCTTTTTAGTTTTTATTTAGTGTTGCATGAAATAAAAAATGCAATCGTGGTGTTCTGGTGTTTAGGTATTTATAAATCCCAAAGAAAATATGAATACATAATCAATAACTATTTGCATAAATGAACAAACTGCTTAGATTCATACTGTTCAGATCTTTAATCTTTGCTTGAGATCAATCTTCCAAACATCATTTAGCAATATAGTTTACAAAGCCTGTGTTTCTTGTGCAAATGAGTTATCCATTTTTTTTAAATATACAATATCACATTAGCATACTCGTACATATTTACATATATTCTATCTTGTGTACTCGACGTATTTCATAGGCTATGCATCTTTAATTTCATAATCTAAAAGTGTATAATAAAAACATATTAAGCACTCTGATTAAGCTTTTACAACATCAGCAGTAGTCATGACAACATAAAAAACATGTTGGAAGATAAAAATAGATTCATGTTTAAAAAATATCAGGTCTCCAGACTGTCTCATGTGTTTTAGGTTAGGTTACTTTATTTATACCTGAAGGTAGATTTGGTTTGCAGTCAAGAGTTCTCATTTCATAACTCACATAGTGACAACAACGACTGGAGTCTGGACAGGAAGACATAAAACATAACAGGGCTCGACAATAAGGACTGCCCGATGGCCCGGGGCCAGCGTGCGAGACACTCGGGCCAGTGTACAGAATGTTACTGGCCCGATCGGGCCAGTGCTGCCTTTTTGCCTGCCAGATCGAGCCAGAGCTGCGAGCTGCGACTGTCTGTCAATTGTGTGCAAATACAATTATGGTGCTTTCACACAGAGACGTTTGTTTCGGAATCTGTCTGGTTTCCCCCTTTAGCGCGGTTTGTTTGGCATATCCAGCAGTTGCGCTCAGCGCTCGCATCCGCGCCCGCGCCCGCGACAAATAAATACTGCGGTCAAGCCAGCCGCGGTTCGGAAAAACAGTCAAGCCAGCCGCGCTTTATATTTTGGTGCGCGCGTATTATTATCATTACGGTAATGTCAGCAGCCACACAGAGAGCGCTCCACAGAGCACCCATTTCGCCCAGAACAGAGAGATGACAACGAAATATAAGTTTATCCCCCTTTCCTCCCACGTATGCTTTATTAAACAATTTATTAGCTTTTTTGACTGTTGTTATTTTAAGAAATTGGTTTCTGGGCTTACCTTTAATTTCCTCAAGTCTATCTTTTTGCTTCAAATGATTTTATAATAGATCAAACGGACAGAATAAATATACGATTTCTAAATACACAGAATGCGTTTCTACTTCTCCAAGCCAACAGTACATTGCAAATAAGGTTGAATGCAATTTTATACAACGTGTCTAACCTCAAAAAGTGAAAATAATCATGAAGTAGTCCAACAAAACATTGTTTAAGTTACAAATATATGTTGGTTTTATTTAAAGGGGATTTAAAAAAATGTATGCTTCTTTCAGTATATGGGATATGGGGCATTATTACACTTTAGATGACTGTAAAGACCTTATTATTTGTTATAAGTAGAATAGAACAACAATAAGATCGATGCAGGAAGTCAAATACTAAGCATACATCATATAAAGCCTGTTTTACTGCAGCATTTTGGAGAAATGTACCATTAACACACTTTAAAGTGCTATAAAGTAATAAGTAGAAAAAAACAGTGAAAATTTTGGCCGGGCAAGTAAAAATCAGAACCAATGGCCCGATCGGGCCAGTAGAAAAAATCCTTAGCGTTGAACCCTGCATAAACATACAAAGCATTCATTCATTCATTCATTCATTCATTCATTCATTCAATGTCTTTTCAGCTTAGTCCCTTTATTAATCTGGGGTCGCCACAGCGGAATGAACCACCAACTTATCCCGCACATGTTTTACGCAGCGGATGCCCTTCCAGCTGCAACCCATCTCTGGGAAACATCTATACACTCATTTACACTCGTACACTACAGACAATTTAACTTGTACCGCATGTCTTTGGATTGTGGGGGAAACCGAAGCACCCGGAGGAAACCCACGGAAATGCAGGGAGAACATGCAAACTCCACACAGAAACGCCAACTAATCCACCCGAGGCTCGAACCAGCGACCTTCTTGCTGTGAAGAGACAGCACAACCTATTGCACCACTGCATCACCCCATAACATTCTCTTCATAAAAAATAAACAAATAATCTCTTCAATTGTCCAGCCCCCTCGCAAATAAATAAGTGTTTAAAACAGTCTACAAAATGTAAAATCTACAAGTTACAGAAACTCCTGCTTTATGTTGAACTCATGATAAATAATTGTTTGCATTGGCCAAAACTAATTAGCTGAAGTTGAACACCGAAGCGACAGCCAACAGGGGATTCCGCTTGGTGTTAAAACCAATTTCGATGGGTTGTTTTCACTATTTATGATGGCATAGCAGTTAAAATTGGACAAATGAGCTCATGTATGGGACAAATTCTGGACTTTTGTCAGTGAGGGGTGGGTCTTCCAAACTACCCGAACCCCCACTGCGGTCAAGCCAGCCGCGGTTCGGAAAAACACAGTCAAGCCAGCCGCGCTTTATATTTCGGTGTGCGCGTATTATTATCATTACGGTAATGTCAGCAGCCACACAGAGAGCGCTCCACAGAGCACCCATTTCGCCCAGAACAGAGAGATGACAACGAAATATAAGTTTATCCCTCTTTCTTCCCGCGTATGCTTTATTAAACAATTTATTAGCTTTTTTTTGACTGTTGTTATTTTAAGAAATTGGTTTCTGGGCTTACCTTTAATTTCCTCAAGTTTATCTTTTTGCTTCAAATGATTTTATAGCAGATCAAACGGACAGAATAAATATACGATTTCTAAATACCCAGAATGCGTTTTTATTTCTCCTAGCCAACAACAGTACATTGCAAATAAGGTTGAATGCAATTTTATACAACGTGGCTAACCTCAGAAAGTGAAAATAATCATGAAGTAGTCCAACATAGCATTGTTTAAGTTACAAATATATGTTGGTTTTATTTAAAGGGGATTTAAAAATGTATGCTTCTTTCAGTATATGGGATATGGGGCATTATTACACTTTAGATGACTGTAAAGACCTTATTAATTGTAGAATAGAACAACAATAAGATCTGATGCAGGAAGTCAAATACTAAGCATACATCATATGAAGCCTGTTTTACTGCAGCATTTTGGAGAAATGTACCATTAACACACTTTAAAGTGCTAAAAAGAAATAAGTAGAAAAAAAAACAAAGTTTGGTTCTGATACAGGATGTACATGCGTACCTCATGTGAAAGACCTCATTTAAGTTAACAGAAGAAAACTATGGACAGGACATCCAATATTATATGCATACCTCATAATAACTTACTGCAGCATTTTGGAGAAATGGGCTATTAATGAGCTATAAAGTCTTTAAAGTGCTATTAATACATTGTTTGAAATAAGTTAAATAAAAGAGTGATCAGGTCTGATACTAGATGTCCCATGCTATATACATATATACAACATATGAATCCTTTTTACTGCAGCAATTTGGAAAAAAAATTGCTCAATTAAAAGATATAGAAAAAAAAAACAATAGTCAGGTCTTATACAGGACATCCCATACTAAACCTCATATAAAGACTTGTTACTGCAGCGTTTTGGAGAAATTGGGCATTAACATTACTCAAAGTGTTATGAAGACCCAATTTCCAATAAGTAGACAAAAACAATGATCAGTTCCTGTACAGAACATCACATACAATATGCATACTACATATAAACACTTCTTACTCCAGCAATCTGGAGAAGTGGGACATTAACATAATATAAAGTGTTATAAAGACCCCATTTCAATTAAGTAGAAAGAAACAATGGTCAGTTCTTATTTAGGACATCCCATACTATATGTGTACTTCACATGAAATCTTTTTTACTGCAGCGTTTTGGAGAAACTGGGTATTAACCTATTATAAAGTAATATAAAAACCCCATTTCTAATAAGTAGAAAAAAACAATGGACAGTTCTTATACAGGACATACCATACTATATATGTACTTCACATGAAGCGTTTTTACTGCAGCATTTTAAAGAAACGGGGTATTAACATAATATAAAATACTATAAAGACCACATTTTAAATAGGTAGAAAAAATCTATGGTCAGTTCTTATACAGGACATCCCATACTATATGTGTACTTCACATGAAACCTTTTTACTGCAGTGTTTTGGAGAAATTGTGTATAAAATATTTCCAATTGTTCTAAAGACCCCAATTCAAATAAGTAGAAAAAAAACAATGGTCAGTTCCTATACAGGACATCCATACTATATCTGTACTTCACATAAAACTTTTTTACTGCAGCATTTTGGAGAAATGGGGTATTAAAATAATATAAAGTGCTATAAAGACCTCATTTCAAATATGTAGAAAAAAACAATGGTCAGTTCTAGTACAGGACATCCCATACTATGTGTGTACATTACATGAAACCTTCTTACTGCACTGTTTTGGAGAAATGAGGTATTAACACAACAAAGTGATATAAAAACCCCATTTCAAATAAGTAGAAAGAAACAATGGTCGGTTCTTATACAGGACATCCATACTATATCTGTACTTCACATAAAACTTTTTTACTGCAGCATTTTGGAGAAATGGGGTATTAAAATAATATAAAGTGCTATAAAGACCTCATTTCAAATATGTAGAAAAAAACAATGGTCAGTTCTAGTACAGGACATCCCATACTATGTGTGTACATTACATGAAACCTTCTTACTGCACTGTTTTGGAGAAAATGTATATCAATATGATTTAAAGTGTTATAAAGACCCCATTTTTAATAAGTAGAAAAAGACAATGGTCAGTTCTTACATAGGACATCCCATACTATGTACTTGACATATACTTTCTTTTCTGCACTGTTTTGGAGAAACGGGGTAATAACCTAATATAAAGTGCTATAAAGACCGCATTTCAAATAAGTAGAAAAAAACAATAGTCAGTTCTTATACAGGACATACCATACTATATGTGTACTTCACATGAAACCTTTTTACTGCAGCATTTTGGAGAAAGGGGGTATTAACATAATATAAAGTGCTATAAAGACCCCATTTCAAATAAGTAGAAAAAGACAATGGTCAGTTCTTATACAGGACATCCCATACTATATCTGTACTTCACATGAAACCTATTTACTGCAGCGTTTTGGAGAAAGAGGGTATTAACATAATATAAAGTGCTATAAAGACCGCATTTCAAATAAGTAGAAAAAAACAATGGTCAGTTCTTATACAGGACATACCATACTATGTGTACTTCACATGAAACCTTTTTACTGCAGCATTTTGGAGAAAGGGGGTATTAACATAATATAATGTGCTTTAAAGACCCCATTTCAAATAAGTAGAAAAAGACAATGGTCAGTTCTTATACATAACATGCCATACTATATATGTACTTCACATGAAACCTTTTTACTGCAGCATTTTGGAAAAACGAGGTATTAAGCCAATATAAAGTGCTATAAAGACCCTATTTCAAATAAGTAGAAAAAAACAATGGTCAGTTCTTATACAGGACATACCATACTATATGTGTACTTCACATGAAACCTTTTTACTGCAGCATTTTGGAGAAAGGGGGTATTAACATAATATAAAGTGCTATAAAGAACCCATTTCAAATAAGTAGAAAAAGACAATGGTCAGTTCTTATACAGGACATACCATACTATATGTGTACTTCACATGAAACCTTTTTACTGCAGCATATTGGAGAAAGGGGGTATTAACATAATATAAAGTGCTTTAAAGACCCCATTTCAAATAAGTAGAAAAAGACAATGGTCAGTTCTTATACATGACATACCATACTATATATGTACTTCACATGAAATCTTTTTACTGCAGCATTTTGAAGAAACGGGGTATTAAGCTAATATCAAGTGCTATAAAGACCCCATTTCAAATAAGTAGAAAAAAACAATGGTCAGTTCTTATACAGGACATCCCATACTATATGTGCTCTTCACATGAAAACTTTTTACTGCAGCATTTTAAAGAAACTGGGTATTAACATATTTTATAGTGCTATAAAGAGCCCATTTCCAATAAGTAGAAAAAAACAATGGTCAGTTCTTAAACAGGATGTCCCATACTATGTGCACTTCACATGAAACCTTATTACTGCAGTGTTTTGGAGAAATTGTATATTATTATATTTCGGAGTGTTATAAAGACCCCAATTTAAATAAGTAGAAAAAAACAATGGTCAGTTCTTATACAGGACATCCCATACTATATATGTACTTCACATGAAACCTTTTTACAGCAGCATTTTGGAGAAAGGGGGTATTAACATAATATAAAGTGCTATAAAGACCCCATTTCAAATAAGTAGAAAAAAACAATGGTCAGTTCTTATACAGGACATCCCATACTATATGTGCACTTCACGTGAAACATTTTAACTGCAGCGTTTTTGGGAAACAGGGTATTAACATATGATAAAGTGCTATAAAGAGCCCATTTCCAATAAGTAGAAAAAAAACAATGGTCAGTTCTTATACAGGACATCCCATACTATATCTGTACTTCACATGAAACCTATTTACTGCAGCATTTTGGAGAAAGGGGGTATTAACATAATATAAAGTGCTTTAAAGACCGCATTTCAAATAAGTAGAAAAAGACAATGGTCAGTTCTTAAACATGACATACCATACTATATATGTACTTCATATGAAACCTTTTTACTGCAGCATTTTGGAGAAACGGGGTATTAAGCCAATATAAAGTGCTATAAAGACCCTATTTCAAATAAGTAGAAAAAAAACATTGGTCATATCTTATACAGGACATACCATACTATATGTGTACTTCACATGAAACCTTTTTACTGCAGCATTTTGGAGAAAGGGGGTATTAACATGATATAAAGTGCTTTAAAGACCCCATTTTTAAATAAGTAGAAAAAGACAATGGTCAGTTCTTATACATGACATACCATACTATATATGTACTTCACATGAAACCTTTTTACTGCAGCATTTTGGAGAAACGAGGTATTAAGCCAATATAAAGTGTTATAAAGACCCTATTTCAAATAAGTAGAAAAAAACAATGGTCAGTACTTATACAGGACATACCATACTATATGTGTACTTCACATGAAACCTTTTTACTGCACCGTTTTGGAGAAACAGGGTATTAACATATTATAAAGTGCTATAAAGAGCCCATTTCTAAAAAAGTAGAAAAAAACAATGTTCAGTTCTTATACATGACATACCATACTACATGTGCACTTCACATTAAATCTTTTTTACTGCAGCATTTTGGAGTATTAGGTTACTAATGTAATTCAAAACGTTATAAAGACCCCATATCAAATGAGTAGAAAAAAACAATGGTCAGTTCTTATACAGGACGTCCCATACTATATCTGTACTTCACATGAAACCTTTTTACTGCAGCATTTTGGAGAAAGGGGGTATTAACATAATATAAAGTGCTATAAAGACCCCATTTCAAATACGTAGAAAAAGACAATGGTCAGTTCTTATACATGACATCCCATACTACATATGTACTTCACATGAAACCTTTTTACTGCAGCATTTTAAAGAAACTGGGTATTAACATATTTTATAGTGCTATAAAGAGCCCATTTCCAATAAGTAGAAAAAAACAATGGTCAGTTCTTAAACAGGACATCCCATACTATGCGCCCTTCACATGAAACCTTTTTACTGCAGCATTTTGGAGAAACAGGGTATTAATATATTAAAAAGTGCTATAAGGAGCCCATTTCTAATAAGTAGGAAAAAAAACAATGGTCAGTTCTTATACAGGACATACCATACTATATGTGCACTTCAAATGAAATATTTTTTACTGCAGCGTTTTGGAGAAACAAGGTATTAAGCCAATATCAAGTGACATAAAAACCCAATTTCTAATAAGTAGAAAAAAACAATCGACAGTTCTTATACAGGACATCCCATACTATATGTACACTTCACATGAAATATTTTTTACTGCAGCGTTTTGGAGAAACAGGGTATTAACATATTATAAAGTCATATAAAATCCCCATTTCTAATAAGTAGAAAAAAACAGTGGACAGTTCTTATACAGGACATCCCATACTATATCTGTACTTCACATGAAACCTTTTTACTGCAGGGTTTTGGAGTATTAAGTTACTTATGTAATTCAAAACGTTATAAAGACCCCATTTCAAATAAGTAGAAAAAAACAATGGTCAGTTCTTATACAGGACATCCCATACTATATGTGTACTTCACATGAAACCTTTTTACTGCAGCATTTTGGAGAAACGGGATATTAACATTATTCATAGTGCTATAAAGACCCCAATTCAAATAAGTAGAAAAAAAGACAATGGTCAGTTCTTATACAGGACATCACATACTATATGTGCACTTCACATGAAACCTTTTTACTGCAGAGTTTTGGAGAAACAGGGTATTAACCTATTATAAAGTGCTATAAAGAGCCCCTTTCCAATAAGTAGAAAAAAACAATGGTCAGTTCTTAAACAGGACGTCCCATACTACATGTGCACTTCACATGAAACCTTTTTATTGCAGCGTTTTGGAGAAACAGGGTATTAACATATTGTAAAGTACTATAAAGAGTCCAATTCTAATAAGTAGAAAAAAACAATGGTCAGTTCTCATACAGGACATCCAATACTATATGTGCACTTCACATGAAACCTTTTTACTGCAGCATTTTAAAGAAATGGGGTATTAACATAATATAATATAACTTAATATAACAATTTAGTCTCCACTTTCCTTGCTAATATGCAACTCCCTCTCTGACTCCTACACTAACTATAAAAAAATACTAATGTTTTGCTTCTCACACTCTTTACACACCTGATACTTGCCTACAGCACTTATTCATTGTTGCTCTAACAGTTGTGTAAATTGCTTCCTTGTCCTCATTTGTAAGTCGCTTTGGATAAAAGTGTCCGCTAAATGACTAAATGTAAATGTATAAAGTACTAAAAAGACCGCATTTTAAATAAGTAGAAAAAAACAATTGTCAAATCTTATACAGGACATTCTAATCAATGTGTGTACTTCACATAAAAGCTTTTTACTGCAGCATTTTAAAGAAACGGGGTATTAACATAATATGAAGTACTATAAAAACCCCATTTTAAATAAGTAGAAAAAAACAATGATCTGTTCTTATACAGGACATTTCATAATATACGTGTACTTCACATTAAACCTTCTTACTGCACTGTTTTGGAGAAACTGGTATTAAAATAGAAAAAAGTACTAATAAGACCCCATTTCAATTAAGTGGAAAAAATCAATGGTCAGTTCTTACATAGGACATCCCATACTATATGTGTACTTCACATGAAACCTTTTTACTGTAGCATTTTAAAGAAATGGGCTATTAATATAATATAAAGTACTACAAAGACCGCATTTTAAATAAGTAGAAAAAAACAATTGTCAGTTGTAATACAGGACATCCCATACTATATGTGTACTTCACATGAAAACTTCTTACTGCAATGTTTTGTAGAAGCGGGGTATTAACATAATAATATAAAATTATATAAAAAAAACCCATTTCAAATAAGTATGCAATGGTCAGTTCTTATACAGGACATCCCATACTATATATCTACTTCACATAAAACCTTTTTACTCCAGCATTTTAAAGAAATTGGGTATTTACATAATATAAACACAGCATTTTAAATACGTAGAAAAAAACATTGGTCAGTTCTTGTACAGGACATTTCATAGTATATGTGTACTTCACATTAACCTTTTTACTGCAGCATTTTAAAGAAAAGGGGTATTAACATAATATAAAGTGATATAAAAACCTCATTAAAAAATAAGTAGAAAAAAACAATGGTCAGTTCTTATACAGGACATCCCATAATATATGTGTACTTCACAAGAAACCTTTTTACTGCAGCATTTAAAGAAATGGGGTATTAACATACTATAAAGTGACATAAAAACCTAATTTCAAATAAGTAGAAAAAACAATGGTCAGTTCTTATACAGGACATCCTAAACTATATATGTACTTCACATGAAACCTTTTTACTTCAGCATTTTCAAGAAACGGGGCATTAACATAATATAAAGTACTATAAAGACTTCATTTTAAATAAGTAGAAAAAACAATGGTCAGTTTTTATACAGGACATCCCATACTATTTATGTACTTCACATGAAACCTTTTACTGCAGCAATTTAAAGAAACTGGCTATTAACATTATATAAAGTACTATAAACACCCCATTTCAAATAAGTAAAAAAAAAACAATGGTCAGTTCTTATATAGGACATCCTAATCTATGTGTGTGCTTTACATGAAAACTTTTTACTGCAGCATTTTAAAGAAACAGGGGTATTAACCTAATATAAAGTGCTATAAAAACCTTTATTCAAATAAGTAGAAAAAACAATGGTCAATTCTTATACAGGGCATCCTATACTATATGTGTACTTCACACTAAACCTTCCAACTGCACTGCTTTGGGGAAATGGGGTATAGATCTAATATAAAGTGCTATAAAGACCGCATTTCAAGTAGAAAAAAACAATTGTCAGTTTTCATACAGGACATCCCATACTATGTGTGTACTTCACATACAATCTTTTTACTGCAGCATTTTAAAGAAACAGGGTATTAACATATTATAAAGTACTATAAAAACCGCATTTTAAATAAGTAGAAAAAAATAATGGTTGATTCTTATATAGGACATCCATTACTATATATGTAACTATATATGTACTTCACATGAAACCTTTTTACTGCAGCATTTTGGAGAAATGGGGTATTAACCCATTATAAAGTGCTATAAAGACCACAGTTTAAATAAGTAGAAGACAACAATAGTCAGTTCTTATACAGGATATTCCATACCATATGGGTATTTCACATAAAGCCTTTTTACTTCAGTGTTTTGGAGAAACAGGGTATTAACATATTACAAAGTGCTATAAAGACCCCATTTCAAATAAGTAGAAAAAACAATGGTCAGTTCATATATAGGACATTCCATACTATGTGTGTACTTCACATGAAACCTTTTTATTGCAGCATTTTGAAGAAATGGAGTATTAACCTATTATAAAGTGCTTAAAGACCGCATGTCAAATAAGTAGAAAAAACATTGGTCAGTTCTTATATAGGACATCCCATACTATATGCGTACTTCACATGGAACATTCTTACTGCAGCATTTTCGAGAAATGGGATATTAACATATTACAAAGTGCAATAAAGACCCAATTTCTAATAAGTAGAAGAAAACAATTGCCAGTTTTTATACAGGGCGTCCTATACTATACACATACTTCATGTGAAGACTTCTCACCAAATAATTTTGGAGAAATTGGGAAATAACAAAATTCAAGTGTTTTAAAGACCCCATTTTTTAGAAGTAGAATACAAAAATAGTCAGTTTTTGTAGAGGACATCTCATAAAATTTGCATACATCATATGAAGCCTTCTTACTACTACATTTTAGAGAAATGGGGCACTAACATAATATGAAGTACTATAAAGACCTCATTACTAATAAGTAGAAAAAACAATAGTCAGTTGTCATACAGGATGTCCTATATGCATACTTCATGTGAAAACTTATTACTGCACCATTTTCGAGAAATTGGGTATTAAACTTATAAATTGCTTTAAAGACCCCTTTTCTAAAAAGTAGAAAAAAAATAACAATGCTCAGCTCTTCCTATTGCTGAATACTCGTAGAGGACATCCCATACTGTATGCATACCTAATATGAAACCTTCTTACAGCCACTTTTTGGAGAATTGGGCCATTAACATAATATAAAGTGCTTTATGTTTTTGTACAGGACGTCCCTCACTGTATGCATAATTTACATGAAACCATCCTACTGCGGCATTTTGGTGAAATAGGTATCAACTTAAAATACTATAAAGACCTAATTTCTAATAAGTAAAAAAAAACAACGGTCAGTTCTTGTACAGGACATCCCATACTACATGTATTTATCAGATGAAGACTTGTTACTGCAGTGTTCTGGAGAATTTGGGCATAAACATTATATAAAGTGCTTTAAATACCCAATGTCTAATAAGTAGAAACAATGGGCAGTTCACGTTCATGACATTCCATAATATATGCATACTTTACATGAAACCTTGTCACTGCAGCATTTTGGAGAAATGGAGGAATAATAACATTCAAAGTGTCATAAAGACCCAATGTCTAATAAGTAGAAGAAAACAATGGTCTGTTCTTAAAAAGGACGTTCCATACTAAAGGCGTACCTCATATGAAGACTTCTTACGGCAGTGTTTTAGAGAAAAGCGACATAATTACCTTTTAGATGGCTATCAAGATCCCATTTCTAATAAGTAAAAAAAAAAACGGTCAGTTCTTCAATGGACAATTCAGTGGTCAGTTAGGTTGATTGCATCATCCCAACTGTCTCAAGCTATTATTGTACCATTACAACAAAATGATATTATTGGGGATGATGAGTGGTGCTGCTCCAAATGTAGGGTACAAAGACAAAGACAAAACAAATATGTTTGGTTAATTTCATAGAGATAGTTTACCCAAAAGTGAAAATGAACGCACTATGCACTGGCAATCAAATGGTTACAAACATTTATTAGTTCTTTTTTTTGGTTGAACACAAAAGATATTTAGAATGAACTTGAAAACTGGTAACCATTGACTTCCATTTTAGAAAAAAAAACAATTACTATGGAGGTCAATAAATATAGTTCCTCAGCAGGAAGGGAACTGCAATTTTGTGTATCCCTGACACATTTGGAGTTGTGGAAAACTGTGATGTGCTGTCTTTCCTTGACACATTCGTCCTGTATCAAAACTGACCATTATTTTATTCTACTCATTCGAAATGGACACTTTATAGTCATCTGAAGAGTAATAACGCCCCATTAATCCAGATCACTGCAGTAACAAGTCTTCCTATGAGGTATGCATATAGTATGTGATGTCCTGTAAAAGAAATGACTGTTCTTTTTTCTACTTATTAGAAATGAGGTGTTTGTAGCAATCTAAAAGGTAACAATGTCCCAATTCTCCAAAACGATGCAGTAACAAGCCTTCGTCTGAGATATGCATATAGCATTGCATTTCCTGTACGACTGATCAATGTTTTCTTCTACTTAGTAGAAATTGGGTCATTATAGAACTTGCTGCAGTAAGAAGTCTTCATATGTACAAGAACTGATGATTTTATGTACTTATTAGAAATTGGGTGTTTATATCCATCTGAAAAGTAATAATGTCCCAATTCTCCAAAAAACTGAAGTAACAAGTGTTCATGTGAAGTACGCTTATAATATAGGATGTCCTGCATAAGAGCTGACCATTGTTTTCTTCTACTTACAAGAAATTGGGTCTTTGAAACACTTTAAATTATGTTAAACCTCATTTCTCAAAAACCCTGCTGTAATAAGGTTTTTAAGTGAAGTACACATTTAGTATGGGAAGTCCTGAACAATAACTAATCATTGTTTTTTATACTTTTTAGAAATGGGGTCTTTATAACATTTTGAATTATAATAATACCCAATTGTTCAGTAAAAAGGTTCCATAAGAAGTACAGATATAGTATGGGATGTCATGTATAAGAACTGACATTGTTTTTTTTTTCAACTTATTTGAATTGGGGTCTTTATAACACTTTATAATATGTTAATACCTAATTTTTCCAAAACACTGGAGTAAAAAGGTTTCAGGTCAAGTACACACATAGTATGGGATGTCCTGAATAAGAACTGACCACTGTTTTTTTCTAATTATTTGAAATGCGGTCTTTATAGCACTTTATAATATTTTAATACCCAATTTCTCCAAAACGCTGCAGTAAAAAGGTTTCATGTCAAGTGCAGAAAGTATAGGATGTCCTGTATAAGAACTGACCATTGTTTTTTCTACTTATTTGAAATGGGGTTTTTATATTACTTTATATTATTAAGTTAATACCCAATTTCTCCAAAACAATGCAGTAAAAAGGTTTCATGTGAAGTACACACATAGTATGGGATGTCCTGTATAAGAACTGACCATTATTTTTTTCTACTTATTAAAAATGTTTTTTTTATAGAACTTTATATGTTAAAACCCCGTTTCTCCAAATGATGCAGTAAAAAGCCTTTTTGTGAAGTGCACATATAGTATGGGATGTCCTGTATAAGAACTGACCATTGTTTTTTTCTACTTTTTTAAAATGCGGTCTTTATAGTATTTTATATTATGTTAATACCCCGTCTCTTTAAAATGCTGCAGTAAAAAGGTTTCATGTGAAGTACATATATAGTATGGGATGTCCTGTATAAGAACTGACCATTGTTTTTTTTCTACTTATTTAAATTGGGGTCTTTATAACACTTCGAAATATAATAATATACAATTTCTCCAAAACACTGCAGTAATAAGGTTTCATGTGAAGTGCACATAGTATGGGACATCCTGTTTAAGAACTGACCATTGTTTTTTTCTACTTATTGGAAATGGGCTCTTTATAGCACTATAAAATATGTTAATACCCAGTTTCTTTAAAATGCTGCAGTAAAAAGGTTTCATGTGAAGAGCACATATAGTATGGGATGTCCTGTATAAGAACTGACCATTGTTTTTTTCTACTTATTTGAAATGGGGTCTTTATAGCACTTGATATTAGCTTAATACCCCGTTTCTTCAAAATGCTGCAGTAAAAAGGTTTCATGTGAAGTACATATGTAATATGGGATGTCATGTATAAGAACTGACCATTGTCTTTTTCTACTTATTTGAAATGGGGTCTTTATAGCTCTTTATATTATGTTAATACCCCTTTCTCCAAAATGCTGCAGTAAAAAGGTTTCATGTGAAGTACAGATATAGTATGGGATGTCCTGTATAAGAACTGACCATTGTCTTTTTCTACTTATTTAAAATTTGGTCTTTATAGCACTTTATATTATGTTAATACCCCCTTTCTCCAAAACAGTGCAGTAAAAAGTTTTTATGTGAAGTACACATAAGGTATGGGATGTCCTGAATAAGAACTGACCCTTTTTTCTTTCTACTTATTAGAAATGGGGATTTTATAGCACTTTATATTATGTTAATACCCCGTTTCTCCAAAACGCTGCAGTAAAAAAGATTTCATGTGAAGTGTACATATAGTATGGGATGTCCTGTATAAGAACTGTTCATTGTTTTTTTTCTACTTATTAGAAATTGGGTTTTTACGTCACTTTATAATAGGTTAATACCCAGTTTCTCCAAAACGTTGCAGTAAAAAAGATTTCATGTGAAGTGCACATATAGTATAGGATGTCGTGTATAAGAACTGACCATTGATTTTTTCTACTTATTAGAAATGGGCTCCTCATAGCACTTTATAATATATTAATACCCTGTTTCTCCAAAACGCTGCAGTAAAAAGGTTTCATGTAAAGTGCACATAGTATGGGACATCCTGTTTAAGAATTGACCATTGTTTTTTTTTCTACTTATTGGAAATGGGCTCTTTAAAGCACTATAAAATATGTTAATACCCAGTTTCTTTAAAATGCTGCAGTAAAAAGGTTTCATGTGAAGAGCACATATAGTATGGGATGTCCTGTATAAGAACTGAACATTGTTTTTTTCTACTTATTTGAAATGGGGTCTTTATAGCACTTGATATTAGCTTAATACCCCGTTTCTTCAAAATGCTGCAGTAAAAAGGTTTCATGTGAAGTACATATGTAGTATGGGATGTCATGTATAAGAACTGACCATTGTCTTTTTCTACTTATTTGAAATGGGTTCTTTATAGCACTTAACATTATGTTAATACCCCCTTTCTCCAAAATGCTGCAGTAAAAAGGTTTCATGTGAAGTACAGATATAGTATGGGACGTCCTGTATAAGAACTGACTATTGTTTTTTTCTACTTATTTGATATGGGGTCTTTATAGCACTTGATATTAGCTTAATACCCCGTTTCTTCAAAATGCTGCAGTAAAAAGGTTTCATGTAAAGTACATATGTAGTATGGGATGTCATGTATAAGAACTGACCATTGTCTTTTTCTACTTATTTGAAATGGGGTCTTTATAGCACTTTATATTATATAAAATACCCCCTTTCTCCAAAATGCTGCAGTAAAAAGGTTTCATGTGAAGTACAGATATAGTATGGGACGTCCTGTATAAGAACTGACCATTGTCTTTTTCTACTTATTTGATATGGGGTCTTTATAACGTTTTGAATTACATTAGTAACCTAATACTCCAAAATGCGCAGTAAAAAAGATTTAATGTGAAATGCACATATAGTATGGGATGTCCTGTATGAGAACTGACCATTGTTTTTTTTTTCTACTTTTCAGAAACGGGCTCTTTATAGTACTTTATAATATGTTAATATCCTGTTTCTCCAAAACGCTGCAGTAAAAAGGTTTCATGTGAAGTACATATGTAGTATGGGATGTCATGTATAAGAACTGACCATTGTCTTTTTCTACTTATTTGAAATGGGGTCTTTATAGCACTTTATATTATGTTAATACCCCCTTTCTCCAAAATGCTGCAGTAAAAAGGTTTCATGTGAAGTACAGATATAGTATGGGACGTCCTGTATAAGAACTGACCATTGTTTTTTTCTACTTATTTGATATGGGGTCTTTATAGCACTTGATATTAGCTTAATACCCCGTTTCTTCAAAATGCTGCAGTAAAAAGGTTTCATGTGAAGTACATATGTAGTATGGGATGTCATGTATAAGAACTGACCATTGTCTTTTTCTACTTATTTGAAATGGGGTCTTTATAGCACTTTATATTATATAAAATACCCCCTTTCTCCAAAATGCTGCAGTAAAAAGGTTTCATGTGAAGTACAGATATAGTATGGGACGTCCTGTATAAGAACTGACCATTGTCTTTTTCTACTTATTTGATATGGGGTCTTTATAACGTTTTGAATTACATTAGTAACCTAATACTCCAAAATGCGCAGTAAAAAAGATTTAATGTGAAATGCACATATAGTATGGGATGTCCTGTATGAGAACTGACCATTGTTTTTTTTTCTACTTTTCAGAAATGGGCTCTTTATAGCACTTTATAATATGTTAATACCCTGTTTTTCCAAAACGCTGCAGTAAAAAGGTTTCATGTGAAGTGCACATATAGTATGGGACGTCCTGTTTAAGAACTGACCATTTTTTTTTCCTGCTTATTGGAAATGGGCTCTTTATAGCACTATAAAATATGTTAATACCCAGTTTCTTTAAAATGCTGCAGTAAAAAGTTTTCATGTGAAGAGCACATATAGTATGGGATGTCCTGTATAAGAACTGACCATTGTTTTTTTCTACTTATTTGAAATGGGGTCTTTATAGCACTTGATATTAGCTTAATACCCCGTTTCTTCAAAATGCTGCAGTAAAAAGGTTTCATGTGAAGTACATATATAGTATGGTATGTCATGTATAAGAACTGACCATTGTCTTTTTCTACTTATTTGAAATGGGGTCTTTAAAGCACTTTATATTATGTTAATACCCCCTTTCTCCAATATGCTGCAGTAAAAAGGTTTCATGTGAAGTACACATATAGTATGGTATGTCCTGTATAAGAACTGACTATTGTTTTTTCTACTTATTTGAAATTCGGTCTTTATAGCACTTTATATTAGGTTATTACCCCGTTTCTCCAAAACAGTGCAGTAAAAAGTTTTTATGTGAAGTACAGATATAGTATGGGACGTCCTGTATAAGAACTGACCATTGTTTTTGTCTACTTATTTGATATGGGGTCTTTATAACATTTTGAATTACATTAGTAACCTAATACTCCAAAATGCTGCAGTAAAAAAGATTTAATGTGAAATGCACATATAGTATGGGATGTCCTGTATGAGAACTGACCATTGCTTTTTTTTCTACTTTTCAGAAATGGGCTCTTTATAGCACTTTATAATATGTTAATACCCTGTTTCTCCAAAACGCTGCAGTAAAAAGGTTTCATGTGAAGTGCACATATAGTATAAGACGTCCTGTTTAAGAACTGACCATTGTTTTTTTCTGCTTATTGGAAATGGGCTCTTTATAGCACTATAAAATATGTTAATACCCAGTTTCTTTAAAATGCTGCAGTAAAAAGTTTTCATGTGAAGAGCACATATAGTATGGGATGTCCTGTATAAGAACTGACCATTGTTTTTTTCTACTTATTTGAAATGGGGTCTTTATAGCACTTGATATTAGCTTAATACCCCGTTTCTTCAAAATGCTGCTTTAAAAAGGTTTCATGTGAAGTACATATATAGTATGGTATGTCATGTATAAGAACTGACGATTGTCTTTTTCTACTTATTTGAAATGGGGTCTTTAAAGCACTTTATATTATGTTAATACCCCCTTTCTCCAATATGCTGCAGTAAAAAGGTTTCATGTGAAGTACACATATAGTATGGTATGTCCTGTATAAGAACTGACCATTGTCTTTTTCTACTTATTTGAAATGGGGTCTTTATAGCACTTTATATTATGTTAATACCCCCTTTCTCCAAAATGCTGCAGTAAAAAGGTTTCATGTGAAGTACACATATAGTATGGTATGTCCTGTATAAGAACTGACCATTGTTTTTTTCTACTTATTCGAAATAGGGTCTTTATAGCACTTTATATTGGCTTAATACCTCGTTTTTCCAAAATGCTGCAGTAAAAAGGTTTCATGTAAAGTACATATATAGTATGGCATGTCATGTATAAGAACTGACCATTGTCTTTTTTTACTTATTTGAAATGGGGTCTTTAAAGCAATTTATATTATGTTAATACCCCCTTTCTCCAAAATGCTACAGTAAAAAGGTTTCATGTGAAGTACACATAGTATGGTATGTCCTGTATAAGAACTGACCATTGTTTTTTTCTACTTATTTGAAATGCGATCTTTATAGCACTTTATATTATGTTAATACCCTCTTTCTCCAAAACGCTGCAGTAAATAGGTTTCATGTGAAGTACAGATATAGTATGGGATGTCCTGTATAAGAACTGACCATTGTCTTTTTCTACTTATTTGAAATGGGTTCTTTATAGCACTTTATATTATGTTAATACCCCCTTTCTCCAAAATGCTGCAGTAAAAAGGTTTCATGTGAAGTACACATATAGTATGGTATGTCCTGTATAAGAACTGACTATTGTTTTTTTCTACTTATTTGAAATGCGGTCTTTATAGCACTTTATATTAGGTTATTACCCCGTTTCTCCAAAACAGTGCAGTAAAAAGTTTTTATGTGAAGTACACATATAGTATGGGATGTCCTGAATAAGAACTGACCATTGTATCTTTCTACTTATTGGAAATGGGGTCTTTATAGTACTTTATATTATGTTAATACCCCATTTCTCCAAAACAGTGCAGAAAAGAAAGTATATGTCAAGTACATAGTATGGGATGTCCTATGTAAGAACTGACCATTGTCTTTTTCTACTTATTAAAAATGGGGTCTTTATAACACTTTAAATCATATTGATATACAATTTCTCCAAAACAGTGCAGTAAGAAGGTTTAATGTGAAGTACACATATAGTATGGGATGTCCTGTATAAGAACTGACCATTGTCTTTTTCTACTTATTTGAAATGGGGACTTTATAGTACTTTTTTTCTATGTTAACACCCCGTTTCTCTAAAATGCTGCAGTAAAAAGGTTTCATGTGAAGTACATATATAGTATTGGATGTCCTGTATAAGAACCGACCATTGTTTCTTTCTACTTATTTGAAATGGGGTTTTTATATCACTTTGTTGTGTTAATACCTCATTTCTCCAAAACAGTGCAGTAAGAAGGTTTCATGTAATGTACACACATAGTATGGGATGTCCTGTACTAGAACTGACCATTGTTTTTTTCTACATATTTGAAATGAGGTCTTTATAGCACTTTATATTATTTTAATACCCCATTTCTCCAAAATGCTGCAGTAAAAAAGTTTTATGTGAAGTACAGATATAGTATGGATGTCCTGTATAGGAACTGACCATTGTTTTTTTTCTACTTATTTGAATTGGGGTCTTTAGAACAATTGGAAATATATTATACACAATTTCTCCAAAACACTGCAGTAAAAAGGTTTCATGTGAAGTACACATATAGTATGGGATGTCCTGTATAAGAACTGACCATATATTTTTTCTACCTATTTAAAATGTGGTCTTTATAGTATTTTATATTATGTTAATACCCCGTTTCTTTAAAATGCTGCAGTAAAAACGCTTCATGTGAAGTACATATATAGTATGGTATGTCCTGTATAAGAACTGTCCATTGTTTTTTTCTACTTATTAGAAATGGGGTTTTTATATTACTTTATAATAGGTTAATACCCAGTTTCTCCAAAACGCTGCAGTAAAAAAGATTTCATGTGAAGTACACATATAGTATGGGATGTCCTAAATAAGAACTGACCATTGTTTCTTTCTACTTAATTGAAATGGGGTCTTTATAACACTTTATATTATGTTAATGTCCCACTTCTCCAGATTGCTGGAGTAAGAAGTGTTTATATGTAGTATGCATATTGTATGTGATGTTCTGTACAGGAACTGATCATTGTTTTTGTCTACTTATTGGAAATTGGGTCTTCATAACACTTTGAGTAATGTTAATGCCCAATTTCTCCAAAACGCTGCAGTAACAAGTCTTTATATGAGGTTTAGTATGGGATGTCCTGTATAAGACCTGACTATTGTTTTTTTTTTCTATATCTTTTAATTGAGCAATTTTTTTTCCAAATTGCTGCAGTAAAAAGGATTCATATGTTGTATATATGTATATAGCATGGGACATCTAGTATCAGACCTGATCACTCTTTTATTTAACTTATTTCAAACAATGTATTAATAGCACTTTAAAGACTTTATAGCTCATTAATAGCCCATTTCTCCAAAATGCTGCAGTAAGTTATTATGAGGTATGCATATAATATTGGATGTCCTGTCCATAGTTCTCTTCTGTTAACTTAAATGAGGTCTTTCACATGAGGTACGCATGTACATCCTGTATCAGAACCAAACTTTGTTTTTTTTTTTCTACTTATTTCTTTTTAGCACTTTAAAGTGTGTTAATGGTACATTTCTCCAAAATGCTGCAGTAAAACAGGCTTCATATGATGTATGCTTAGTCTTTGACTTCCTGCATCAGATCTTATTGTTGTTCTATTCTACAATTAATAAGGTCTTTACAGTCATCTAAAGTGTAATAATGCCCCATATCCCATATACTGAAAGAAGCATACATTTTTAAATCCCCTTTAAATAAAACCAACATATATTTGTAACTTAAACAATGCTATGTTGGACTACTTCATGATTATTTTCACTTTCTGAGGTTAGCCACGTTGTATAAAATTGCATTCAACCTTATTTGCAATGTACTGTTGTTGGCTAGGAGAAATAAAAACGCATTCTGGGTATTTAGAAATCGTATATTTATTCTGTCCGTTTGATCTGCTATAAAATCATTTGAAGCAAAAAGATAAACTTGAGGAAATTAAAGGTAAGCCCAGAAACCAATTTCTTAAAATAACAACAGTCAAAAAAAAGCTAATAAATTGTTTAATAAAGCATACGTGGGAAGAAAGAGGGATAAACTTATATTTCGTTGTCATCTCTCTGTTCTGGGCGAAATGGGTGCTCTGTGGAGCGCTCTCTGTGTGGCTGCTGACATTACCGTAATGATAATAATACGCGCGCACCGAAATATAAAGCGCGGCTGGCTTGACTGTGTTTTTCCGAACCGCGGCTGGCTTGACCGCAGTGAACCCCCCCTGGCTACAGGTCTGAATATGAAAGTGAATGAAAGTGGTTTTATTATACAAATAACATCCCAAACGTTTTTTGAAGTTAAACTTTAGTTGCAACAAATTAGCCTTGGTTTTACCAGCCAAGCACAAACAAAATGGAATTTTCATATGATTCACTTCTTTTTGGAAACACGGGATGTCATCAGGTTACAAAGGCGATTTTTTTTTTTACAATCCAGTCTCTTCTTAGGTTAAAGATTTAAAGTTGACACAAGTTTTGCATAAATAACAAAAGTAAAAAAAAAAAAAAAAGTGTCTTACAAAATACTTCATGAAATCTATCCATGTTTTGGAAAGATATAAACTTAATATTTCATGTGTGACTTTTGTGGTCAAGGAAAGGAAACAATTTTGCATCTTTTTTCTTTTTGTATTTACTCAAGAATAATTAAGAAAGATTTACAATTGTTTATTTACAAAAAAAAATGAAATATAAGATAGAAATTTGTTGATTTGATGTACTGTTTTATTCTGATAATGAGAACTTGAAATGTAAAGGACGGCATATTTTTAATTAGGAATATGTTATTAGGAAAATATCATATACATAAGAAAAAGTGGGCTCAGTGTAAACTAAACTTTTCCCATTTTGTGATTGACTTCAAATGATATGCAAATCTTTTAGAACCATCACAAAAAAAAAGCACAGTAAACATTTTACTTAAATGTACATGTTTTTATATTTTCCCTTTCAGAAAACTATTTAAATATGTAATAGCCTACTACCTCGTGTTCTTGTACTTTGTATTGCTAAAAAAAAAGATGCAAAGTCTCTGGCGCCTCATAATGGAACTAGTAACGCGCACACGCTCCTCTCTGTTCTCGCTTCAAGCTTCTCTAGACCACAGTGACTCTAAAGCGGAAGCGCACTTACTCTTTTGACTAGAAGTACCTCTGCTTACTCATTTGACAGTTTTGTTTCCGGCAAAATATACAAACGTGTATTTATCTATGTATACAAACAAAATGGTACATACTCACAATAGTACACACTGTCATCCCAAGGTAAGAGTAACAAAATAGGCAAATATAATATGCATCACTCAAGAATATTAATATAAATAACAGTTTTATTTAAAAAATGCAATAAAATAAACATACATAATCAAAGGGGCTTTTGAAAATAAATTCGCTTATAAAAATCCAGAATAGAGACAGGCTTAATGGCTTATTATTCACCAATTCACAGGTTTTTAAAGAAGTTTTACCACATTCAACCACTGATTAGTTAGGAGTAGAGTTGAATCATCTGCAGTAGTAAATAGAGAATTGAGCAGTGGCAAGAATAGCTATCGTGCAACAGTAAAACAAAATATTACATAGCCTAGTCATCTAATTACTTATAGATTTTCTTTCCAGGGGTCTGTAAACATACTGTAGTTGTATAAAAGAGTCAAATTCACAAACATTCAACGGCATGACAAGTCTTAATGTTTTATATGGCTTGGATATGGCCCGGGGCGGACTTAACCAATAAGCGAGGTAAGCACCCGCTTAGGGCCCTTGAGGAATTAGGGGCCCCCGACAAATGCCAAGAAGCCTATATTAATCATAGCTTCATATGTTGTTAAATCTGTCTATAACTGTTAAGATTTTGATATCATTACTTTTCAAAACAACTTGCCTCAACACGCCTGCACAGATGGAGCTAAAATCAGCAGGACACCGGGACTCCAGGATCAAGTTTGGACATTCCTGCTGTACATAGTAAGTTTAGACAAGATACTTTTAAACTTGTATTTTATTGGTAAATGTATTGCTTTTAATTTTACATTAAGAAGATAAAGGTTCCTTTAAATATTAATATATATAAATATTTAAACATTTAATATAATTTATTTAAATAGAATACTTTTTAACATGCAGATTATTTTTCAAAGATGCTAGGGCCCAGGAATTGCCTAGGGCCCCCAAATCACTAAGCCCGCCCCTGAATATGACCTAAGGTGACAGCAGAATAGCAGTTGTCAGCTTGACAAAGCAGGGCCCATGGAGGCAAATGAAGAAAATAGGCCTGAGCACACTCTCAGAAATAAAGGTACGTAAGCTGTCACTGGAGTGGTACCTTTTCAAAAGGTACAAATTTGTACCTAAAAGGTGCTTATTAATACCTCAAGGGTACATATTAGTTGCTAAAATGTACAAAAGTGTTCCTCTTAAAATTGTTAGGTACTAATATATACTTAATGCTCAAATGTGTTCCTTTTGAAAAGGTACCACCCAGTGACAGCTCGTGTACCTTTATTTTAGAGAGTGCACAATTTTACTTTGTGGTTTTGTGAAAATGTTTATAAAAGATATATATGCTCTCAGTGTCAGCACTGAATAATAAATGTTCAGTTAATTATTTAATGATGTGCAGCAATATGCCAATCTTTTTGCATTTATTTAATTAAATATCAATATTCAAAGACTAACAACAATGATGGGCACATAACATTTTCTGCTTAACATCATATTACTGGTCATATCATCACTTCAGCCATAACATTTTAAATGTCTACAAAAGATTTGGCAATTTGACAATTTCAAAATTGATTTGCGAGCAAAAATGAAATGGTGTGACTGTGAGAATTTGGTAAAAGAAAAGAAATTATATTTTAAAGGCATAGTTCATAGAATTGGGGGTTTTCAATTATAAGCTGGCATTACTATGAACAGTGCTTGCATTAAGTAGCCACAGTATTTTTATAATTAATACATTTAGCATATTTCACATTTTCAATACATTAATATAATACAATATGAGAAAAAAACGCAACAATGAAACAATGAAAAATATACTATATGAGCTCAAGACTGTATTACACTGAGTAAATAAAAAATACATGAACATTTTATTATAATGCAATAATTATTACACTCTGTTCTCTTTTTACACCACATGCACTTATTACATTGAGTTGCGACAACAAATAATTCAAAAATGTAAAATGTAAATGTAAAAATGTAAAAAAAGTTTGTAAAGTAAAAAAAGCCATCTATAAACTGGTAGAAGCACTTACTTTCTGCAAAACATGTTCGACAAAATTAGATTTTCAAGAGTTGAAACTCAAGCAAAATACAGTTGAATCAGAATTATTAGCCCCCCTTTGAATTTTTTTCTTTTTTAAATATTTCCCAAATGTTGTTTAACAGAGCAAGAACATTTTCTTAGTATGCCTGATAATATTTTTTCTTCTGGAGAAAGTCTTATATGTTCTATTTAAGGTAGAATAAAAGCAGTTTTTAAACACCATTTTTAGCTTAAAATTATTAGCCCCTTTAAGGTATATATTTTTCGATAGTCTACAGAACAAACCACTGTTATACAATAACTTGCCTAATTACCCTAACCTGCCTAGTTAACCTAATTAACATAGTTAAGCCTTTAAATGTCACTTTAAGCTGCATAGAAGTGTCAAGAAAAATTTCTAGTCAAATATTATTTACTATCATCATGGCAAAGATAAAATAAATCAGTTATTAGAAATGAGTTCTTAAAATTATTATGTTTAGAAATGTGTTGAAAACAATCTGCTCTCCGTTAAACAGAAAACGGGGAAAAAAATAAACAGGGGGCTAATAACTCTGGGGGGCTGATAATTCTGACTTCAACTGTAAATGACAATCTATCTTATTCTGATTCGAAAAATAGGTCATGTTCTGTGTCAATGTTCACTTCATTTTCAAATGTTGTTTGCTAGTTTCAGTTTTACTCAAGTGTCGTTTTGATGTTTTGCAGCACACTGTTTAAATAGCAAATGCATTTGAGCTCATATGTGCACCCGTAGGCGTTCTGCTCTAAAAAAAAAGGAGGTGTGTTAAGGCGCATTGCTAGCGGGTTGCTATTTTGAGGAGCTAAAATAGACATTTCAATAGACCAACTGAGAGGAGGTCTAAAGTCCAGCACGGAGCGTTAGTGATGGGTTCCCAGTGATGGGTTGCAGCTGGAAGGGCATCCGCTGTGTAAAACATATGCTGGATAAAGCCTGGTTTATACTTCTGTGTCAAGTAACCATCGTTACCCACGGCGCATGCAACGCCCATAGTTGTTGTGTATTTATACTTCTGCGCGCTGTCTCTGTTGGTCTGCATTAACACTTCCGAAATGCTAGTCGGCAGTGAGGTGTTAATGTTCCTCTGTGTCAAGTTTCTACTGAAACACTTCCTGAATGTACAAGAGGCTCAAACTCCCTCATTTTGAGGCAGGAACCAGAGAACGTGCAACAACTTTAACTAAACACAAAACAAAACTTTCCATCCGGAGCTCCTTCACGGGACTCCACACAATCGCTCCACTGGGCTCGCGGCTCTCGGTCCCGCCCTGACTAGTCATCGCTACCAAGCTGACCAATCACAGAGCTTGCGCTATGCGTCGTTGCGACGTGTAGTTACAATTTTATGAGAGGTGCACGTCAGCGACGGCCACGACGTAGGGCTATCGGTCAACGCGTAGGCTGCGCCGAGCTCTGTGATTGGTCGGTTACGCCGGTCACTTGACGCAGAAGTGTAAACCAGGCTTTAAGTTGGTGGTTCATTCCGCTGTGGCGACCCCAGATAAATAAAGCCAAAAAGAAAATGAACAAATTAATAAATGTTTAATAATAATATTAATACAGATTAAAATGAATCTGTATTTAACAAAATGTATTATCTGTATTAACAAATATTTATTTATATTTGTTTAACTTGATTTAGTTTGTTTTATATTCAGAATTTTTGTACTGCACATGGATTCAATGTTTTTATGGCTTTACACACTATTTACACATAAATAGACAAATAATTGAGCATGAATTCAATTTTCTTATTTGTGTTTAAACAATTAAACAAAAACAAACAACATCCAATTAAAGTTTCATGTTTTCTCTTTGTACAAAGTTTTTACAGAAAATATACACACAAGTAAAAACCAAACATGTATTTAAATTTCACATTAATGCCTATTTTGATCGATTTTATGTAGGTTTAAATAATAAATTGTATATATTTATTAAATGTTATATATGTTTATTACATCAGCTTAAGTTGTGTGCAGAGATTTTTCTATTCATCATAATGTGTTTGTCTTGAATAATTGAGTCGTTTTGTTGATAGATGAGTGTTAAAAACGCCACATTAAGAGTTGTTGATGATATGGCAGAAATTTTACATAATGTATATGAATAAACTATATCTGAAACTCGTATTTTTGCCGAATTAAAAGCTAGGTTCCCCTGCACCCCCATAAACGACGAAACATGTTTTGTCAGCATTGACGGCTGCAGTTAAACTACAAAATAAAAGATGAGCTTGCAGCGCCATATTGTGGAAAATAAAAGGAGATTAAAAAATGGTCAAACAGAGTGAAAGACTTTTGTTGGGTGTCTTTTGTGGGTTTAATTACATTGTAATAGTTGTAATGCAATTAATATAGTAATACTATTACCGTTGGGGTTAAACTGCAGCAAGTATGAATTAAACAAATGAACATGTCACCTACAAAGTATTTTCTGTATTGCTCCAAAGAAGCGACTCTAACAAGTGGTTTAGCAAAAGTGTTTTTATTTAGTTAAAAATAAGTTATAAAGTCACAGACACCAGGGGTCTGTTCTTCGTACCTCGCTTAAATGATCTAAGATGATTTGGCAGATCCCGGATCTTTTGATCTTGATTACTGATCTCTCGCTAATTTGGTTCTTCAAACAAGTTCGCGAATGTCTGGATGAACTGATCTGAGATCGCTGCGTGTGTTGTAAAGGACAGATGTATCGATCCCTGAAATCATGATCAGCAATGCAACGATTGGCTGACGGCACAGCAGCGTAATGACATCATCTTATTAATATTCAATTATCCATGCGAGCAAAATTACATCAAATTCATAGGAAACGGCTTGTTAAATATGATACACATTAACATTTGTATTTGGCTGCAGGCTTACCCTTTCTGGTGTCAAGACTCAGAGTATTTAGCCATTTATTTAGTTTTACAGTTAGAGCAGATTTTCTTTTCTATAGTAGCCATAGTAGTATTTATAGTAGCCGGTTTCTTAATCGGTGTAAAGAATAACTGAATGTTTACAAAAGCATTTTGTTATTGGTAAAGGCGTTTGCCACTTTTGTGAAGCATCAAATCACCGTCAAAAACATGTTCATGACTGCATAAATGTATTATTGCTTTTTTAAAAATCACATATTGTGCATTTCTATTATCATACACAAATAGTTCTAAAGCGATCTAAAAAGTTCCTATCAATAAATGTTCTCTTTGAACCACCAGGTGGCAGTCTTTGTACTTTCATTTCGGAGCATATATTGCATAAGTTTTATTAATATATATTTAAATATATAAATAAATAAATAAATATATATATATATATATATATATATATATATATATATATATATATATATATATATATATATATATATATATATATATTTATATATTTAAATATATATTAATAAAACATATATATATATATATATATATATATATATATATATATATATATATATATATATATATATATTTATTTATTTATTTTTTTTTTTTTACATATATATATTTATTTACAATTTTCCTACGTGTATCTAACTACTACTGTAAAAAATATCAGAATTTGGTACATACTTTCAGTATTACCTTTGCTTGAACTGACCCGATCTAATCTTGTTTACATAAAATGAGCCTGCTCCCTAGCAAGTTCGCGACAGTAATGAGATCCAATTGACAGCCGACCCCTTTCACTCCAAAATGGCGAAATCCAGGGCTGTTGCTGGGCGCTGCAGTTGCAATTGAACGTTCTATTGAGTGTTGCCTCTTGGTCATTCTAAGCTCTTTGTTTGAGCTACCAGTATTGTTGCCATGACAACCAGTCTCGGTTTAGTTTTGAAAAATGAAACAATCCTGGATCATGCCAAATCGTCAATAACCAAATCCAGCTAACTGAGTAATCCACGTACAAAGAACAGACCCCAGCAGAGTGAACACATGATCACAAATGATAGATTTAACAAACAAATCTGCTATAAAGAGTCATATATTTCAGTTTCCACCACTGTTATAAATTTTTATACTTATTAACTTAATTATAACAGTTTTAAGACATTCATACTAAAGTACAGCAATGCTAATAACATATACTCTCTCTTTCTCTCTCTCTTTTAAAGTATTCACAGATGTTTACACATTCATCAATTTCAAGGCATTACCTGAGGAAGAGAATACAGTCATAATCAGCCTTCAGCAAGGCTGCCTGTCCTCAGTAGGTATGACAGTGTTTAATACAGCAGTAATTCTGGCTTAATGCTTTCACAAAATATGTTTAACAGACACAGGAACAGAACCAGATGAAGACATCAGCGCTCAACATTAATGTTGATTTTGATTTTCTAAAAAAAAGATTAGAGTTTCATTATTCATAATATTCACAAACTGTTCCTGTTTTACTGGATGAATTCAGTATCCAATTCACAGTATTCTGTGAATCCAATTGTCACAGTCAGCATCAACTCACCACAATCTGAAGTATTTCTGCTATCTGAGACTCGGGCTTGACTGGGTCAGATGACACTGGTTACACACACACACACACACACACACACACAGACACACACACACACAAACACACACACACAGACACACACACAGACACACACACAGACACACACACACACACACACACACACACACACACACACACACACACACACACACACACACACACACACATTTACTGTTGTGGTAAAGCTGTTATTCAACACAGATAATATCATTAATTAACTGCAGTAGTGAAAGTTACTGTAATAAAACACTTACTATAGGGTTTTAAATACCCCATGCTGTTGACTCTTCTGTGTTTCCTCGTCTCTCTTGGTTCAGTGGTATGTGGTTTTTCTGTTTTGTTCTCCATCTCTCCTCTGCTAGATATTTCCAGTGACTGTAAACATGGATCATTTAAAAGTAATTTGGTTTTGGTCTAATGTTGAATGAAATGAAATAAAAAAGAAAAAGAAAAAAATGCAATCATGGTGTCCTGTTTTCTACACTAGGGATTTAATTAAATCCCAAATAAAATATGAATATACATAATTAAAAAATATTTGCCTAAATAAACAATAAATAAACTGCTTAGAGTCAAACTGCTCAGAACATTAATCTTAGCTTAAGATCAATCTTCCAAACATCATTTAGATTAACGGAATAAGAATATTAACAGAGCCAGTGTTTTCAGTGCAAATAAATTTTCTGATTTAAAAAAAAAATATTTTTTATTAAATATTTTGGGGTCGGGTGCAAAAGAAATTTGTGCCATGTTTAGAATTCAGAATCTGGTGTGCGGCGCCCTTAATGAAAACATTCAATCACTTTAGTAACCGTGCATGCTCATTTAAGAGAAAATTCTTAGTGTTTAAAATAAAAAGTAGGACGGACATGTTTACATATTGTTACGAGTATTTGTCCCTTCAATGCACCCACATCACTAAAGTGTCCACTTTCGCTCCTCTTTAAATGGCGTTAAGAGAAGCTGATCTGAGAACCGTTTATCATACGGAGCACACCCGTCAGTCAGCATGGATATTCTAATTCACTAACTCAGAGGTTGCGACGATCGACGCACAGCTTTAATGTAAATAAAGTCAATACAAACGTTTTTAATATTCATTTTAACCTGTTTTCAAGTCAAAATAAAGCGAAAACACAATTCTCTTGAACTATGGCAAGCCGTTTTAACATTTAACATTTAATGTATAACCCGTACTAGCATCTAGTTTCATGTTACTTGTGCTTATTTTTTAGATACTAGTATCTTTTCAATTAAATACTAGTGCTTATTTATTAGCTACTAGTGCTTTTAAAATAGTGCTAACTCATTAGTAGCACCAGACAGAATCTGCTGACATTTTGTGATATTTCTGCGCAGAATTTTGTTAAAAATCTGCAGATTTATGCCGAATGATTTTGGGAGAATCATAACTAAAAACTTAGTATACGAATGAATAAAAAACAATAACTTTTAACTTTCTATTTGATGTTTACAATGCAAATTCAATTAAATCCACTTTATTTGGTAAACAAAGCAAGTCTTTCATATAATATATCTACTAAAAGGCAGAAAATATTACTTTTTACAAACTTTATTGTAAATAAATCATAAATGAATAATTTCATATTAGTCAATAATACTACTGAAAGTATTTTAAAAACTGAATAAATATAGATTTACACACATTTACTCAAGTAAATAAACAGAATTAATGATGGGCTAAAAATCTGTGGAAATCTGCGCGCAGATTCTAGCAGACGCTAAATTGTCCGTAGTGTATGTGTGTGAATGAGAGTGTATGGGTGTTTCCCAGTGATGGGTTGCAGCTAGAAGGGCGTCCGCTGCGTAGAACATATGCTGGATAAGTTGGCGATTAATAAAGGGACTAAGCTGAAAAGAAAATGAATGAATTAATGAATAGTATCTTATACACAAGTACTAGTATCTATTGAATAGGACGAGGAAGTGGCGCAGTAGGTAGTGCTGTCGCCTCACAGCAAGAAGGTCGCTGGGTTGCTGGTTCGAACCTCGGCTCAGTTGGCATTTCTGTGTGGAGTTTGAATGTTCTCCCTGCCTTCGCATGGGTTTCCTCCAGGTGCTCCAGTTTCCCACACAGTCCAAAGACATGCGGTACAGGTAAATTGGGTAGGCTAAATTGTCCGTAGTGTGTGTGTGTGTGGATGTTTTCCAGAGATGGGTTGCGGCTGGAAGGGCATCCGCTACGTAAAAACTTGCTGGATAAGTTGGCGGTTCATTCCGCTGTGGCGGATTAAAGGTGCAGTAGGTGAACTGCCAAAAAGCTAACCGCTTAGCATATTATCTTTGGACGGCGGGGAGGGACTGTGATTCAAAGCCACACCCCCTGAAATCGCGAGCACGCGCAACAGCCGACAGACAACCCACTAGTTCACGTCATTCGCCAGTTAGTGCCAGCACCGTGCAGAAATTACATTTATTATACTTAGCCACACTTACAAGCTATTTCAGAGCGAATATTCAGAGTAGCATGGTAAACAGTATAGCAGGCTATCATTGTTCAACAATGACCCAATGTGAATATAAAAGCAACTTCAGCTCAATAAAGCAGGCTAGGCAGAATAGCGCTATTTACTGGTGTTTTGTTGTTAAACTAAATATAAATCTACATTATAGATGCTGTCAAAGAACCTTATGAAACTGAAAATAATCACATCAATCTTTCACTGGGAGATTTCAGTGGCTGAACAACACTTCTGTGCATGTAAGTCATTCATAACAAAACACAATCCCCCGGTTTCACAAACAAGGTTTAAGGCTAGTCAAGATTAAATTGCATGTTTGAGCTGTATGAACTCAAAATAACTTGCGGTGAGATGTCTTAAAATATGTCAGTGTCATATTTTATCACCAGGTGCACACTAGTAGTACATTTTTTGAGGCCATTTTTATAAATGTGGCTTAAATAGCCTAATTTAACTAAGGCCTAGTCCTGGCTTAATCACGCGAATCCGCGTCTGTTCTGATGTGAATTTGACACGCGAATGAAGCGAGTAACCTCGAATGTTCAAGTGGCTATTTAAGCGGATTCGCGTGATGGGCACGGCTTCTGTCTGCCACGTGACTCTAGCTTCATAGCTAAATGGCTAACATGGATTTTATGAAGAAAATAACAGTGTTTATGTGCTTTATGAAGGATGATAAACAGCGTCGATAGGTTTAGAGCCGTGTCTGAGTCCACTAAATCCTTTCAGAGGTGCATCCAGCTTTTTAAGGTCATAGACTCCTCCAGAAACTGAACCTGGCTGATGGAGGTTTTCAGCGGTGCTTCTGACTGAGCCCACCCCAGTTTGATGAACTTCTTGTCGGTGTCTGCTGGGGGATTTCCCCTAGGACACCGACAACAGGCGATACGTTACAATCACGCCCCCACAAGAGCAAGCTCCTGATTGGTTAACGCGGCGCGATGTCCGCTGAAGTTCAGATTTTCAAACGCGAGTGATTCGCGCGAAACGTGCATTAAGCGAGTCAAACGCGCAAAATGCTCAATTCGCGCCACGCCATTCACGCCATGCGCACCGCGCAATTCTCGTCATTTGCACCACGCCATTCGCACATATCGCGCCGCAGGATGTCTATTCGCACGTTTGCATTGACTTAACATGTAAATCACTCGCGCTTAACGCGCGTGCCGCGTCTGGTGTGAACGCAGCATTAAGAGCGAATTATACCCGCGACTGGCATTACAGTAATCTGCCCAAGCTCGGCTGTCCTTCGGCGCCTCCGGCTCCGACTCGGCATCTGCGAACGGCCCGCAGCTCGCTCACGCGCATGCGTTTGTGATGCAGACGGGCATGCGCTAATGGCGGATCTGCGTAAACAGATGCGCAGAAGTTGGAATCTACATTTGCTGACAGTCTGATCAGCTTATCGGAATTAAGGGAGATGTCGGTCCGACTCTATTTAATTGGATGAACATTTTTTTGTTTTATGCTTTACCCAGAATATAAAAATACATATAAACACATTCAGATCATTTACTGTAATCATTACTATTGTACTGTGAAGAGACTTTCAACCAGCACAACAAAAAATGTCTCTGAAGACAATCACCTACTGCACCTTTAATAAAGGGACTAATGCCCAATGCATAATGCCTAGTTCAGACTGCGTGATTTTAGCCCCGATTTTGGCTCGCCGACAGGTTTTGAGAAATCGCAGACAAATGCCTGAAATCACAGGCAAATCGCTGCTCGTGCACGTGAGTGACAATCACACAGTATGAACTTTCAAAGACACGATCTGAGAGAATCGCTGATGAGTCGCCGATGCCTGCGAGATATTTAGCGGCTTTCACTTGTGTGTGCGTGCGTGTTTACCTGCTGCAGGCCAGCGTTAGGCTGGGGGAGAAGTTAAAAGCGCTCTTTTTCGGTTTATTTGGACCCACGAAATGGAGGAAAAACTAGTGGAGGTTTGACAGGACTCAGGAGCAACCGTGTCTGTTTGACGATTCATACAGAAAGAAATTAGTTTATTATCAACGTTGAGGAGAAATGGCCAATTCCCTTTAAACCCAGGTGAGCAAACATGTACATGTTCTACCCCATTAAAGGCTTCTTTCTCATTATGGAGTTAATAACAAAAGATATACTACGTGTTTTTGGCTGTGAGATGCAGTTTGGACGAAGTTGTCGGCGATTCTTCCTATAGTAAAGTCATGCAAAGTCCCTGTCGCCGATCCATCTTACAGTGTAAACAAAATAGCGACAAAATGCTAGCCCAGATAGTCAAGCAGTGTGAAAACATCTGTGACACAGGGGTGGACTGGCCATCTGGCAATTCTGGAAAATGCCAGAAGGGCCGGACCAATTTTTAAATGTGGGCCGGTCAGTTATTTTTTTTATTTTTTTATGTGCAGGCAGCTTTTATCTCTTGCTATGTGATATTATGATGATGATAAATAAAAAACATAAATAATAAAAAAAATAAAAATAAAAAAGAAGAAGAATATTAAATGTTAAGCATTTGGCCCAATCGGCGACGGCCGCCTAATTTCAGGATGGGCCGACCCAATCCGAGGTTACCTGGACGTAATCAAAATCTGGCAAGAATGTCATATTATTTCAACATCTTTACACCAAAATAAATAGTGAATGTGCGTGTCTGTGGGTGGGGCTGTGTCGGTGTGGTAATGTGGGCTGATGTGGCTACAGTGCCAGGGCTGAATTTTTGTCCCAGTCCACCCCTGCTGTGACACGACTACTTTACTTTGAAAATTATGCAGTCTGAACTCGGCATAAGCCAACATGAATGATTGAATCTATTGAATAATAAAAAAGTACCAGTGTCTAATGAGTTAGCACTAGTATATTTTTAATAAGCACTAGTATTTAATAAATAAGCATTATTATCTAATGAATAAGCACTAGCACTTAATGGAAAATATACTAGTATTTAAAAAATAAGCACTAGTAACATGAAAATAGATACTAGTACGAGTTAAAGATTAAATGTCAAATTGGCTTGCCGTAGTTCAAAAGAATTGTGCTTTTGCTTTGACTTGAAAGCACTTTGAAATTAATATAAAAACGTTTGTATTGACTTTCTTTACATGAAAGCTGTGCATCGATCGTCTCAGCCTCTGAGTTAGTGAATTAGACTACGGTTTTTTTATTTAACAATTCAAAATTACCTTTAAAAAAAGCCAGGGGATGCCAACAATAAGGAAAAAGAAAAAGACACAAAAAATGTAATTGTTTGCATACTTCAATACTTAACAGCTTTCTGGGTTTTGTCAAAACGGATTGCCATATAACCTAACGTAACCTCATTTGCCCGAGCAAAGGTCTGCGCAAATCAGTTTGTTTAAGACGAAGTTTTGTCAATGTCAAATAGTAAACGTAAGGAGAGCAGGGTTTTCTTTAGCACTCTGGACTCTAAAGTAAAATCCGTCACTCACAAAAGCTTCACTACACACAACACCCCAAACGTTTTTTTTTTTTTAATTAATCCTTAGTTGCCACAAATTAGCCTTGGTTTTACTATATTAATCATAAATTACTCATGCTATTTGTAGTAAAAACGTGGTTATACAAATGGTAACTTACCTGTGTCAAAAAACAGTGGAGTAAATGTGATCGATGGTAAGAGTTACAGGTACTGAACTACATCTAAAGAGAAGAGCACAGTGACAGAAAACGGAAATTTTGCAACAAGCACGCGGTACTCGCCGTAAGCCAATCACTCAGTAGCGGAGGAATTAACCACGCCCGGTCAGCAATCGCGTAAGCCAATCAGTGAGCTCAGGGTCAGACGCTCTTCCCTTAACGCCTGTCACTTCATAGATATGTTGCCGTTCTCACAGTCTATGGACAGACGATGTTTTGACTGTTTTTGAATAAGGACCTGGACTTTTGAATAGTGGTTCAGCATTGCTGGTTTACAAAAAAAAATCAAACAAACATAATCCTGTTGCACAACTACACTTGATTTTGGTTTTACAGTAAAAATGATATTGAAAAAAAAAATGTTAAATGAGAATCTAAAATATTTTATGACATTTCAAACAATAAAAACGATTTAATATATAAGAAAGTTTTATTTTGATTGTTTTTAAATAAATTGGCCCTACACCATATGTTCTTATTTTTCATAGTATATGTATTAATTCTGATACTTTTATCATAAACAGACAAATTTGATAGAAGCTGAAATTTTATAAATTATGGGATGCGTTGGGAAAAAATGCATGGAGTGTGTTAACCAGCGACATTAGGAGTTAAGAAATGCAATCCAAACATTTTTTTAGTGGTGTAGTTAAAGGGTTAATCTCGTTGGATTTTAGGCAGTAGCATGAATGCCTACATTTTAATACTATAAATCAAAATGCAAGTAATCAAAATATTCACTTATGACAGATGTATTTTTTCTTTTTACAAGTTTGTTTCGGCTGAAGGGTTTTCTAAATCTAAAAGAGGTTCAATGTTCTGAGAGTGTGTACTAATTATCCTACAACAGCTAATAGCATCTGCTTTGCATCATAATCATGCAACACAGTAAAACAAAATAAATAGCCTGGACATCTAATTTCTTATGGATTTTCTTTCCAGGGTTCCATAAACATACTGTGTAAGATAGTCAAGTTCAAAAACACCTTAAATGGTGTGACACATCTTATTTTTAATTGAAGAGCTCTTTTTTGACACAAAAACTGGAATTGTGATATGGCTCGATGTGAGAACAGTAGAATAGCAGCTATCAGCTTGACAGCAGAGAGGATGGAGAATCCTCATCACAAGAACACAGCAAATGGAGAAAATGCATGCATTACAGCACAACTTTACTTTGTGGTTTTGTGACAATCTATAAAATATAAAAATTCTCAGCCTCAGCACTGCATGCGATAATTAAATGTTCAGTTAATTTCTTAATAATGTGCAGTATGTCAATATGACAATCTTCTGGCATTCATTCATTTATACTGTATTTTATATAAGCATATTGCATTCATATTATATTGCATTTAGCCACAAGCTAAATCCCAATATTCCAGCACGAACAACAACAATGATGGGAAATGTGGAGGATTTATTGGTGTATTTATACTTATACAAGTAACAAACACCATGACCCTGAACACGTGATCTTACAAATAAAAACATCTTTAAAAATAAGCAGCTAAATTAACAATAAAATCTGTCAAGAGAAGTGAAGGGTTTAAATAAATGTCTCCTAGACAAAAGTAGCGTGTCGCTCTTTACAATACAAAATCATCTTCTCAGGAGACTCACATCCAATAACACAATCTGTGCATCAATACACTAAGTACACTTCTTTTCTCTCCCACAATGCACTGGGGCAGCACAATAATACACTCATTTCTCAAAAGTGTTGAAGCTCCATAATAAAGCATCAAAAGTTTCATCAACAGAACTCATCTGATCCACAATCAGTATTTTTTGTAATTACAATAGTGAGTGCAGATGGTAAACTCCAGGATTTCTATGCATCTGCCTGGATTTCCAAGCCAAGATGTGCTGAAATGTATATTTAGTCATTTAAATAAGTCTCTTTCTCCTCGACCAATTACAGATTAATCAGAAGACCCTGTCGAACTCTGATTGGCTGGTGGTGGCTGGGTTTCTGTTCTGATTGGCCGGCTGCTGAGGCATGTGACCTCTTCTGCGGGGCGGGGCTAGATACTCAAACATGGAGGTGTTGTGTGTGGAGAGCATGTTTTTGAGGTCAGAGGGCATGGGGTCGGACCAGAAGAAGTCGTGGTTGAGAGCGTCATCACTGTCAATTCTCTGCGCCGGATCCAGAACCAGCAGTTTGTCTATGAGGTCCAGAGCGTAAGGGTCTTTCACATACGCCTTCAGCCGGTCCTTCACCTTACGCTTCTGCCCTTTAGGAAGCTCCATCTTCTGATACAGTTCATACTTCTTATCCACACCCGGCCAGACCTGAGACAGTGCAGAATGGAGATGTTAAATACAGGCGGATCAATAAACACAAGTGCTGGGTTTACACAGGTTTCACCAAGACAAATTTAAGACTTTAAGACCATTTTAAGACCACAATGAATGAAATTTCAGACAACACAAGGCTAAATGCTAAATATTATTCAAATAGCCAAGTTAAAACCCTTAACATTACAAACAGGTCATTGTGTCGGTGCTAGTAGTGTAGTAGTTAGTGCATCGACACATGGCACTCTGGTGTTCTGGCAACTCGAGTTCAATTCCCGCCTCGCGGTCCTATGCCGATCTTTCCCCTCTCTCTGCTCCCTACACTTTCCTGTCTATACTCTCTACTGTCCTATCAATTAAAAGGTGAAAACCCTGAAATTAAAAAAAAAAAAAAAAAAAACAGGTAATTGTAAGAAAAATAATTAAACCACATTAATAAGTAAATAGAGTTAATAAATAAACGTCTCTTAAAACCATTAAATATATTGGAAAAATATATTGTTAGTGTTTGGATGGATGGATGTTGGCCCAATTGGGTAAAGCTTTACATGGACAGAGGAAAATTCGGACCAGTTTAAAATTAATTTAAGACCTACAACACAATATTTCAGCGGATTAAGGACTTTTTAAGGCTTAAATTTGTTTTTTAAAATTTAAGACATTAAGACTTATACTTAAGATACCCTGTAGTGCTGGGCAAAGATTGTGATTAATTGCATCCAAAATAAAAAACTTTTAAGATAACATGTATGTACTGTATATACTTTTTGTGTAAATATAAACACATAAATATGCATACATATATTAGAGAAATGTTTATTTATATTTAGATATACACTTCATTAAACTGCGTAATAGAATAAAATATCTATGTAACAAATATTGTCTTTATGTATGTGTGTGCATCTCATATGCATAATAAATATACAGACGTTGGACAATGAAACTGAAACGCTGGTCAATTTAAAGTTGGAGGTTTCATGGCTGAATTTGACCAGTGATTGCACATTCCACCAGTAGGAGCAGAGTGTGAAGGTTTAATTAAAAGAATAAAAGCATTTTTTTCTAAAAATATTGCAACGCACACAACATTATGGGTGACAGAGTTCAAAAGAGGACAAATTGGTGTGTGTCTCGCTGGCGCATCTGTCACTGTCAAGGACAACCGAACCATTCTGGAGGACTATGTGCACCCAATGGTACAATCAGTATATTCTGAAGGGAGTGAAATTTTCGGTGAAATTTTCCCAGTACTGGGTTGCGGCTGGAAGGGCGTTCGCTGCATTAAACACATGCCAGAGTAGTTGGCATGATAAATCAGGGACTAAGCTAAAGGAAAATTAATGAATTTAGGTGAATTATACACAAAAATCCTGAAAATAAAAAGCTGACAAAGCATCTGAAAAGTATGTTTTCGGTTGGCAATTGCGTGAGCTGATCCTCCAACATTACTGGAGTAAAGTGTGTACCTCAGGAGTGATGGATCCGCACAGCTGACTGATGAGTGTGAGCTGGTGCTGCTCTGTGTTGCCCTGCATGATGGGGCTTCTGGTCCACATCTCCGCCATGATGCACCCCGCGCCCCACAGGTCTATGGGAGGCCCGTAGTCTCTCTCGCCTACAAAAATACAGAATAAATAAATAAATCCATACTGTGATGATCCCAAGTCCCCAGACCTCATTAAAGAATGTAGTAGATCCTGATTGGATGACTGCATTACTAATCTATAATTGCTTTAATGTGTATATAAGAGTTGTTGTGCTAGCTAGGGCAGGTCACTGTGTGGTTAATCAGAAGTCGAATCTGGTTGACTCTTAACATTTTGGGTTTGTTTTGCATTATTTATATCATTGTTTTTGTATTAGTTTTGATTATAATAAATAATTTGCACTATTTTGTTGCTTGATCTTTCATGTTGCGACTCCAATGAGCCGGTCGTAACAATATCAACACAAAGCGAAAATGAAAAGTAACAAGTGTTTGATGTGGTTTCACCCACCCAGCAGTAGTTCAGGCGGTCTATACCACAGAGTGACCACCCGATTTGTGTAGCGATTCCCCTGACTGTTTTTAGCCAAACTGAAGGCTCGGGCCAGACCGAAATCAGCCAGCTTCAGGACACCATCTCTGGTGATCAGGACATTGGCTGCTTTCATGTCTCTGTGGAGGATCTGAAACAAAACACATAATACACTTGAGTCTGGAAACACTGAAGTCACTTTGGATAAAAGTGCCTTGTAAAAGCATGTAAAGACCGGGACACACCAAGCTGACGCCAAACTCCAACACCCAACAAAACCTATTATTATCGTGCTGGATCCCATCTAGAGCAAAAGCTGCGCATGACCAGACCAAACTGACAAAAGACGACAGAAACGAGCCACATTCTGCATCTGTGCAAGGACATGTCATTCCCCACCAGCAGGGGGCAGTATCTGTTTTCTCCTTCCACAAAGGGAAACCAAACTTCGAATGAGCATCAATTGTAAACAAAGCAGCGTTCAGCGCCCATAATCACAGTAATAGTCACTCACCACGGTGGGATTTGCTTGTGCAAATATGTCTAATTAATAATCCATATAGCTTGCAAATACTTGGGAAATATAGTGAAATTAGAGCTGTGTGTAACGGAGGCCAGCCAGTAAGTGCTGTGCAGGTAAACCTCACTCCTCTGACCTCTAAAGGTCCTCTAGCGACAGACGCTAGAGGTCATGGTCTTTAATCTCTCGGTAGAGCACTTGACTCCCATGCGGAAAGTCGCCTATTCAATCCCAGCTCGGAGCGGGTTAGGTGGTGTAGGACTGGCAGGGTTACATAGGTGTCGTGACCCGGATGAGAGTGAGGTTTAGGGGGCTGAGTGTAACGGAGGCCAGCTAGTAAGTGCTGTGCAGGTAAACATTACTATTAGCGATGGACACTAGAAGCCATGGTCTTTAGCCTCCTTGGTAGAGCACCCGACTCCCATGCGGAAGGTCGCCGGATCGATACCAGCTCGGGGCGGGTTGGGTGGTGTAGGACCGGCGGAATTACACATGCTCTTTGTGACCCTTCTTGGCATGACTTCTTTACTTGCTAAGTCGCACTCAAACCCGGATTTGTTGCTGAAAAACCAATCAGACAACGCCCGACAGCCGATGCCAATTCTACACACAGAATTGAACCAACAAGCTCTCAAGTTAACCCAACATGTAGAACACATCAAAACCAACTAGCTGGACCAGCGAAGCCCAATGGCCAAGCGTCAGCTTGGTGTGTGCCAGCTCTAACAAAATATTTCAAACTATGCAATTACAGTGCCCTGATCACAAGTATTTAGCAAAGATGCATACATTTTTTTATCAATTCAGGTCTGTAAACCCTTCCATAAGCTAGCTCTGCTCTGATTGGTCAGCTAGCCACGTCTGTTTTGACGGGTCTTTCCTGACTCAAATAAAACGGCCCTTTCAGAGTGCTGTTATTTTGTGGGCAAATGGGGTTTATGCAAATACGTTAAAGTGATCGTGTTGATGTAGGTCGGCAGCAGGTAAAAGCAGGTTTCAATTGTGATTATTTTTCTTAACTAATGAAAACAGTTGAGCTCACTCTAGTAAGCCTGCTGTTGTACCTTGTTTCTGTGTATGTAGTAGAGTCCGTTGAGCAGCATCTGCATGACCCTCTTGATCTCCGCCAGAGTGAACTTAACATTAGCGTTGCTCAGCAGTCCAGCGAGGTCGTGCTCACAGAAGTCAAACACCAGATAAATGCTGCCCTTGTAACGGTTAAACTGGGTGGCTGAAAGAAATGAGACCAGCAAACAAAGCGCTTTTATTGGTATTACAATCCTCTAAACAAGAGCTAAATGAAATAATGTTATTTAAAAGAAAAACTTGCAATGCTTAACTTTTACAAAATACAATTAGTAGTAAATAAATGTCTTTAAATTGTAATTACTTAATGTGTCAATGAAATATTTATGCAGAAAAAAAATTAAATCACAATATCAACATATAAATGACATCACTGCTTTTAATGCTGTATTTTCTAGGAATACAGGCTGTTAAGACTTTAAAAAACTAATATGAACGCACTTCCTCAAAACAAAGCCTACAGTGCCCCCTAGTGTACACAGAGCAAATATAATTCACTCAAGTCACTTAAATTATCTGAATTGTCCCATGACTCATTCTAAATTGACTTGCATAACACAATAAATGGTATATAAATGAATAAATATAGGTGCCACAAATTTGGATTTGTTCTAAATTAAAGTATTTATATTGTGCATTGCAAATATTGGTTAAGCCTTGTGTGCTGTTGGGGATGTTTTTATCCACTCTGGGGTGATTTTGAGTCTTAATTTGGCCTCAACTTTCTCTGTGTTTCAGCAAATGGAATGATTTTTGGTTACAAATCTTTTTTTGCAAAAATTTAACAAATACACTCTGGGCAAATTGACTACACGTTTGTTATGTTGGTGGCTGTTTTAGCCCAATTGACTTCCATTATAATGACATTTTTGACACCACATAAAGAATTCTAGATTGTTGCTTTTTAATCCTGTTTTGAAGAGGTGAAACCTTCTAATGTTACTGTTAATAATCAGTTAAAGTGAAAATTGAGCTTAGTTTCTTCCTTCTATATGAAGAAAAGTGTGTGTGCCTGAGACAAACTTTTGCATACTTGCATTGACATGCCTAAAAATGAAAATCTAAATATTCTCAGCTCTCAGAACATAGTAAGTGTATTTAAGCACACACACTATAATCTGCAGTTTTACTCTACAGAACTCCATATAATAGCCGGAAACATTTTTGCACAGGCCTATCTAAAGGGTTAATGCTGCAAACTGATGATCTACAGTAAAAACTGCACATTTGATTTCTTCCCTACAGCGAAATTCACCAAAAAATCAAGAATGCATGATTATATGCTGTCAAGGCTTTGCAATTAAAAAGTGTCATTATAATGAAAGTTAATTGGGCAAAAACAGCCTCAAACATAACGAAAGGGTAGTCAATTTGAACAACACACAAGAGTTCAAATTATTAATTTAGGCTTGATGTTTATAAATAAATGTCAGTATAATTTAATTGTAACAGATAATTTGTTATAACTTTCATAATACAGTTAAATTTAAATGAGTATAAAAAAGTTTTGTACTTACAGCATTCAGTAGCCGCCTATTGTACATTATTTCTGAAAGAACCTATGAAATGACACTTGCACATCAAATCAACAAGGCTGCATTTACACTGCAGATCTTGATGGTCAATTCTGATTTTGTAACTGTATCCAATTTTTTTGACCAACGTATATCATCTAATAAAAGTGACTCGTATCCGATTGTCTGCATTTACACAGCTAATGACAATAGAGCACCATATCTCTATTCCTGTATTTAATTTGTTTGCAGGGTTTAATTTTTTTAGTAATTCTTTTTGACCAGTTGTTTTACTATAGTTTATGACAGAAAAGTTCTCATTTGGCCATCTTCTTTCAGTCAAAGTGAAGCCCAGTTGTCTATTATATAATGGACGTTTTGTTTGTGAATTTATATTTAAGTAAGAAGTTTTACCTGTTGTGTCATGACGGAAGTGGCTGTAAGGTGACCCAAAATTAAGATCTCGGAAGGTATATGAAGGGGGCGGAAGAGCACTGGGTGAAGATGAGAGAGACAATTTGCTCCAATAATTGTCAAATTAGAGAGATTTACATGTCTATGAGTCAGAGGATAGCAATTTCCTCTTTTGGATATCATCTGACCATTTGGGACACTGTGTTCACTAAATACAGTGTTAGCCACAAAGCCGGAGATCTCCGCGGATAACTATCGTCCTATACATCAAAAAACCTGGACGTTTCAGATAGTGCCTTGAGAAACATGGATACTTCAGTGGCTCTTCTGGCAGTGTTGGACGCAACGTCACACTGCGGACTCCCCTCTATTCCCTCCTGAACTGTAGTTCCGGTTCTGACGTGTTCCCTGGGCTCTGGTAGGAGTAAACTGTTATTTATTTGCCCTTCGGGCGAAAGAGCAACTGTGTTTTAATGCTACTACGAACACCAGCACCAAAATAGGCCTGCAACGGAGTTTGGTTAATTTTTTATTAATTTTATATGGACTATTTTTGGGCTTTTCTAAATGAACTGTTGATTTTGCTGTTTATTTAAGTTTGAAAGGAGGAGAACGAAAAGCTTTATTTTAAAACAAACCTTTATTTCTTTTGTTAGCATATCTTTGTTTGATTATTTGTATTTAAGTAAATTCAGAAAAGTATTTTGTACCAGATTGGTTGTGTTTATTATTTATATAAATTGGTATGGGGTTGTAAGCAGGGCCAGACGGAATCTGCGGACGCTTTTTGCTATTTCTGCGGAGAATTGTGGTAAAAATCTGCGGATTTCTGCAGAATTATTTTGGGAGTATCCAGTGGAGTATCATAACTAAAACAGTAATAAATGAAATAAAAAGTAATAAATTACTGAATAAACACTGAATAAATTCAGATTTACACATTTACTCAAGTAAATAAACAGAATTAATGATGGGCTAAAAAAGAAATCTGCGGAGTTCTGCACGCGCAGATTTTGTGTGGGCCTAGTTATAAGTTACTTTTTGGGATAAATTTTCCTCATTTTTACTTTTTTATTGAGAAATAACCCCTAAAATAATAATATAATGCATAAGAGAAAATGCAGCAGTTCAAAGAGGAGTTTAGTGCAAAGGAGAAATATTAAGTGAAGAACATGCATTATTGGTGATTAGACCATAGGGAAAGGACGCTACATGTAATGTATTTTTATTTAATGCCATGTCAGCAACCAAGGCTATTTTCATGGCAGGAACCTTTCAACAATAAATATACAATTTAAAATCAACAAACAAAAGAATACATAAATTAAAAAAGATTTTTAGTGTTGCATGATAAAAATTGCAAAATCTTTTCTGGTTTCACTTTGTTAAAAATGTCCTTATAAAAGTTCATTTCATAAAGTTTTCTGGAATCATTCAAAGCAGGACAGTCTAGTAAACTGTGTTTTATAGTAAGGGGAGTTTTGCAGCACAAACACTGAGTAGAGTTCTCACTTTGGGGCAAAAAAACATGTGTTATTCTTGTATGCCCAATACGACATCTGCTAAAAACTACTTGATCAAATCTATTCTTAAAATGTCTTCAAATTCTGTGTGAGATTTCAGGTTGGATTTCATGTAATTTATTATTTTCTAATGCATCCCATTCCTTTTGCAAAGGATGCTACATAGGCCTTTTTAAACCAGTAGGCATTTTAATGTAATGTCCACGCGTGATTTATCCAACAGTTTAATATCTCTCTCTCGTTAACATGCGTAAATACCAGTGCTACATGACAATATAAAAGCTTGGTTAGTGCTCGTGAATGAGATTGAAGGTTTGCAACTCTGCTGAAGTCTGTTCTGAAATGACAGCGTCAGAGTTGACATCATTCACTATGGTTTTTAATGATGCGCGACTTGCATTGAGAGGTGAAAATCTGATCTACCTGCTTACACTGCAGAGGGCATGGATCCGATTCATAACAGATAAATTTACAAATATGTACAAGGCCTGAATCTGATTTGAGCAAATCGGAATATATGTGATTTTATTACTGCTAGCATGTACATGAGCCATATCCGATCTGTGCCACATGGGAGGAAAAAAAAATAGAATTGAGTCACTTGAACTATTCAGTGTAAATGCAGCCTGATAGTGTTTTGCTCTCTCTGACTAACCCAGTTTTCACTTACTATCACGTTCAACCTGTTTTCTGTAAAACACAGCAGTAATGAGAGCAGCGACAGAATGGAAAGTGTATTAAACAGGACTTTATCCTCACCCTCACCCTTTGTTCTGCAGATCTCGATGAGGTTGACCACATTCTCGTGTTTGAGAAGCTGCAAGATCTTGATCTCCCTCAGAGCCGTGATGGGAAACTGAAGAGAAGAGCACAGATACACTTACAGGTTAATATTGTATATTTATTTATTGCCATCTCACATGCATTGGGTAGTCTCATGGTAAAAACTATTCAGAATAATACAACTTTAGAACATACAATAAAAGTAAACACATTTATAAACATTTAATAATACAGACTTTTTACAATAATGCAGTGTGCTCAGCATAAATGTGTACATGCCCTTGAAAATAAATATTTGTATCTGTTTCTCAGTGAAAAGGCAAGGCAATATATTTTCAGGGCTTCCACTGTTTCATAAACAGCACTCTCAAGGACTTTCAATGACTTTTTAAAGCACTATTGATTTCAGATCAAGCACTGTTGTAATTCACACCACCAACATATGTAGTACCATGAAAGCCCCTACTGTACATAACATTTAACTTATACTTTACATTCAAATATCATAGTAATGATGATGTTACTGAGGTGTCATTAAAACAGTCATGTTTAAAACACTTGAAATGAGTTAAAATGAGTTGAATTCAATACTGTTAATATCCAAATATAATTTCTGAAACACTGATAAAAATGATTCTTCTACAAGATTAAAATGCAACTTTTAAATGAAGGATTTCTCTCTTTTTCCAGTTTTTGACATCAGCACCATACAACTGTTTTTATTAAATATTTTTTTTTCAGGGTTTTCACGTTTATTTGAATAGGAAAGTAGAGAGAATTGACAGGAAAGCATTGCGAGCAGAGAGAGGGGAAGGATCAGCAAAGGACCGCGAGGCGAAATCGAACTTGGGTTGCCGTGAGTCATGTGTGCATGTGTCAGCGCATTAACCACTACACCACTGGCGTCGACAGCACAGTACAATTTTTAACCACTATACAATTGTTAACCACTATATTTTATCTCAAGCACTTTCAAGGACCTGGTTTTGTTTTTAAGTACATTCCAGGCCTTGAATCCAAATGTCTAAAATTGTTCATGTATTTTCAAGAAATGTGGGAGGCCTGTATTTTGGTGCATTTAAACAAAACAATTTTATTTATTAAAATAGGAGTGAGGTCAGTATTGTTAAGACAACTTTGTGATTTTTTACATCTCTCCATATTCAAACCAAAGCTACAATTACAGATGGCAGAGGTTAAATCCCATCTGATTTGTGTGCATGAACACTATGTCATGTATTTTTTTTTATAAATGAGGTCTGTATATGGAGGTTTTTTAGGCTAGTTAAAGACATTTGACCACATAAGTGTGTACACTATTAATGTTATTGCATTTTTAACAGCCTCTGGAAGTGGATGCAAGTGAAAAAAGCTCAAAATTATTTAGATTATTTTTATTTCCCGTATTAAATGTCATTAATATGTGATTACAATGACTTACTAATATATATTATTACTAGATGCAAACAGTGCCTTATACAACAATATAACTAAGAAATGATCAGATGTGCTCCAACATTAGGCACATTCAAATCAAGACTGAAAACACATCTGTTTAGCTGTGCCTTTACTGAATGAGCACTGTGCTGCGTCCGACAGATTGCACTATCATGTTTTTCTCTTCTTCTTCATTCTTTTATGTCATATTTTACCTGTTTTTATGTTTTGACGCATTTTTATTATTTGTTTTTATTTGACTTTTTTCTTTTATTCTTGTTTATGTAAAGCACTTTGAATTGCCACTGTGTATGAAATGTGCTATATAAACAAACTTGCCTTGCCTTACTTAATAGATTATAGAGGTGCATTTTCTTACCCCTTCTTTCTCATTCTCCATCAGAACTTTCTTCAAGGCCACTTTCTTCCCCGTCTGTCGGTGTTTAGCCTTGAAGACCTCTCTATAAAGAGAAAAAAACAAATCAAATCATTAAACCCCTCACTGACCATGTCTATATGGACATGATTAGTTGAAGTATTTGCCTTAATCTGAGTAAGACAATAATACGATTGAGGTGTTTACATTGAGCTGCTTTTTGAATGTTCTTTTCGTGATCCCGTTTTACATGTTATAGTACATAGATTAAGTAACATCATTGTGTCACCACGCTATATACATTTCCTTCGGAGTTTCATGTCATTTCAAGCATTTCATTTATAAATTATCGACTTTTAACTGCAGTTTGGTGGTTTCACTTTCATCTGGGAACATTTTATTCATGATAAATTTATCAAAAGAACATAGGAAATACTAGTTTGTAACTTTAACCAACATAATGGAGAGTTTTGTACAGCTGAAAACAAAAGGAAAAGAATGACCTACCCCTACAAAAAAAGCCACAATATTATTGTGTGCATGCCCAGAAGCAGCTGTATCCCTTCAAGTGTTACAAATGGATGCTCTCACATTACAAAATAAGAAAGTCAGACAATACACTCATCATTTCAGACAGTGAACAGACCCTTATCCCAATTATGTCAGTTCACTTCCTCCTTTCTGCAACGCAGTGTATTTTTAGTTCCGGTTCACCTTTAAATGAATGGGACACTTCTCTAGGAAATTTAAAAATAAAAATATTAAAGGGTCACGAAACACATTTTTTGAGGTGTTGACAGTCGTATATGTGTCCCACACTGCTAAAAATACTATCAGGACACCTATATTTCACTAAAAAGTGTAAATTGGTTGTTTTTGCGTTATTTCAAGCAAATTCGTACTTCCTGTTTGAAACTAATTTTTGAAGCTGCGTCACGGTCATGACATAATAGCGTGTATTTCAGCGTGCAGACTGGGCGTCTGTGCTAGAGTGAGTCTTATTACGTCTTACAGTGTGATGCATTAATGCATGAGTAAGGCTTGGGTCAAACCAATCAGCGCGCTCTATTGTGCAACTTCATTAATATCCATTAGTGTCACCGTGTTTACACCACAGAGACGCCAAGTTGCGTTGGCAAAACAAGCGTGAAGTGTTGCTTTTATAGTTTGCTGCAGTTAAGTTTTGTTTTCATTTTCTCTCTGTGAGAGCTCAGCTGGAGTCACGCGTGGATTAGTGTACGAGACGCTCGACAACAATAACTTGCGTGTTTAAGGAGGATTATTGTTTACCTGAGAGCTGTTCTCATCTGCAAACGCTGAGATCCGGATTCGCTTGTAGTATTCTCTCCATAAAGACGCGGCTCTAGTTGCTGGTGATTGTCCTGTCTCTACAGATTTGGTAAGTGAGCGACCAGTGCTCTTTGTTTATTCAGTTTGTTCTTATTGAATTAAGTTAACTATTGCACTGAGTGCAAACATGTTAGCACCGCATTTTGTGGCCGGAATAACACACGCGGCTTTCTGACGCTACCTGCTGTGTGCATCTAAGTTTCCGGGAAATGCGGAGGGTTTTTTTCTCTCATTCGCCGTGCGGTATCAAACATTGCAGGAAAAATACACGCTTAGAGCAGATCCTCGAATCAAATATCTCGTTTGTCGCGAGGGGCATGAATGAATTCCCTGAATGAAAGAGCCAAACTGCAGTTAAAGTCCAACATTTAATAACTTGGCAAATAATTTGACTACAGATGTCCATGTAGGTTAAACACCATCACTTTGTCTGTGTGTATTTTGACTGAAACTCGCGCGTGTCCAAATAGACACTCCCACACCATCCCACTTTAGTTCCTCCGACACTCCCCCCTAAACAGAGCTGGACACGCCCACTTTTCTGACTTTTTCCAAAGTAGAGGTGTGAAAACACCCTGCTGAAACGAGGGGGTTTCATGGCCCTTTAAGATTGCACGATCTGATTTAACACTATTATTGGTATTGGCCATGTGTCCAAATGTGTCTCTTTCAATACTGAATTGTTTTCTGAGTTTGAAAATGATTAAGTTGTTAAGAACATGAATAAGCTATGGTTTATCAGGGAAAGCATGTGTTTGCAACATTTCCATTATGTCTACAAATGCAACCAGTTTCATCATTTATTATTTACTGAAATATTAATGTTTTGTTCAGTTTCTTCATTTGAATGAATTATGTCCTACCGCCACCTTTTGTAATAAAAGCGTACCAAACCGAACCGAACCGTACCACTCAGTGGAAACGGGCCATATGGGGATTTCTATGTAGGCGGAAGTAACGACACACTGCATGGAGTGAAACCGGACGCCATGTGAAAATGGTCTGTTACTGGATGATAAACATTATGGTATATTTACACACACAAACATCAAATACTCACCCAAAGGTGCCCTGTCCGATCTTCGCCAGCTTCTCATATTTGGAGAATTCATCACAGAAGGGAAACTCGACGCCATCGTAGTATTTGGACATGATGGCGGTCTCTCTGTCCGGCCTGAACACAAACAACACAAATACACACTCATGTTTTACAACAAGGCGATATTACTTCATTCCGCCTACACATATCACGCTAAGTACAACTACAAATCCGCTATTTACTGATTTATGTTATAATTAAGCTTGTTTTAAAGAACTATTTGGTCTTTTATGACGCTGTTTTGAGTGTGTGGATCACTTCGCGTTTTCTTTCGGCCCGACAAAGACACAAATCCAGACCCCCACACAAACATCACATTTACAGCGTCGCTTTGGAGACTAGCTATGTTATAGCAGTACAAATGTGTGCTTTGTATATTAAAATGTAATAAAATGCGAGATTTAACAGTGTAAATGAACGTTAAGTGTATAAAATTAGTAAAATATTCGTACTTTTCACCGCCGCCAGAGCTTCCGGTTTTGTCGCGCTGCATCCTTGCTGTTCCTCTGCGGTTCCCAGGACGGATTCAGCGGCGCAAAAACACGTTACCACCACCTGCCGACCGGAAGACAAACAATGATTACGTAAAGCTATTTATTTGTTTATTATTATTTCCACTTTTTTCAAACCTTCAAATGATAAACAGTCATTTCAACTTCCTTTGTTAAACATATATTATACAGCAGTAAAAAAGGTTTAATATTATGTCGTTGTGAAATTAGCTTTACGTAAATTGACTCCCCTGCATGTGTTTTAAATTGTATTAGTATCATGTAATGCTTTGTTTTTATTATTTATGTTTGTTAGTATTATTATGTGCTATATTGTTAATTATATAGGTAACACTTTACAATAAGGTTTCATTAGTTAATGTATTTACTGGCGTGAGCTAATTCTGAACACTACTTGTACTGCATTTATAGATCATTAGTTATTGCACTGTAGGTTAAACTAACAATGAACAAGTGTATTTTCATTAACTTATGTTGACTAACATTGATAAACACTGTAATAAATGTATTGTTCACTGATTGTTTATGTTAGTAAATACATTTACTAACATTAACTTATGCAACCTTATTGTAAAGTGTTACCCATATAATTAACAACATAGTTCGTAATAATAATATTAACAAAAACTAAATAATAATTCAATTCACCTTTATTTGTATAGTGCTTTTACAATGTAGATTGTGTCAAAGCAGCTTCACATAGAAGATCATAGTAAATTGAAATAGTATCAGTTCAGTTTTCAGTGTTTAAGTTCAGTTCAGTTTAGCTCAGTTTAGTGTGGTTTAATAAACACTACTAAGAGTCTAAACCAGGGGTCATCAATCCTGGTCCTGGAGGGCCGGTGTCCCTGCAGGATTTAGCTCCATCTTGCCTCAACACACCTGCCTGGATGTTTCAAGTATACCTTGTAAGACCTTGATTAGCTTGTTCAGGTGTGTTTGATTAGGGTTGGAGATAAAATCTGCAGGACACCGGCCCTCCAGGAACAAGTTTGGTGACCCCTGGTCTAAACACTGAAGAGCAAATCCATCAATGCGCAGCTCTACAAATTCTAAAACATGTAAGCCAGTGGCCACAGCAGCGAGGAAATAACTTCACCAATTGGCGAAAAGTGAAGAATTAAAAAAACTTGAGAGAAACCAGACTCAGTTGGGCACGACAAACTGCAGTCAAGGCGCCGGAGGCTGGACCTCGGCGAACACTCGTCAGTCCCTGAAGAGTCACAGGAATCAGTCCCATGCTCTCCACTCGTCAATGACCACCACAGCAGCCAGGATACAGCCTGGTCCAGGATTATGGAAAACTTGTGATCATGTCATCGCTGGTCTTGGATCGAATCAGTGACTGCATAGTCTGAGGGCCTTGGGATGAGTATCCCCAGGTGAAAATAGAGAATAAAGATAATAATTAGCGTAGCTGCTCCTTATAGTGTATATAAACGAGATGCAAAACCTGCTTGGAGCACATTCATGTATCATACCGCTAAGTGATAATAATAATAACATAAATAAAGCATTAAAAGATACTAATACAAATAAAATACATGCAGGAGAGTCAATTTACATGAAACTAATTTCACAATGACATATTACTTTTTTTTATTGACGTAAAACACAAAGACAATGCAGCGAAATTCAAATGAATATTTTCATCTAAATATACAGAACTGAGCGCAAATAATAAAGACAATCAACAAATAAAATAGTAATAAAAATAAATAAATTACAAAACATAGAATAAACAAAATTACACTACAGGGGCTTCATTCATCTCTTTATTTATCCAGGGTCTTCACAGCGGAATGAACCACCAACTTATCCAGCATATGTTCTACACAATGGATGCCATTCCAGCTAAAACCAATCACTGGGAAACATCCATACACACTCATTCACACACATACACTACGGCCAATTTAGTTTTACCCAATTCACCTGTATCATGTGCTTGGACTATGGGGGAAACCGGAGCACCCGGTGGAATTCCGGTTATTCTCGCTTTTTGACATGGTGCGTTATCCCGCTGGTAGTAGCCATCAGAAGATGAGTACACTGTGGTCATAAAGGGATGGACATGGTCAGCAGCAATACTCAGGTAGGTTGTGGTGTTGACACAATGCTCAATTGGTACTATTGGGCCACTAAGTGTGCCAAGAAAATATCCCCCACACCATTACACCACCACCAGCAGCCTGAATTGTTGATACAAGGGAGGATGGATCCATGCTTTCATGTTGTTGATGCCAGATCAGACTCATCAGATCAGGCAACATTTCTCCAATCTTCTATTGCCTAATTTTGGTGAGCCTGTGTGAATTATAGCCTAAGTCATACATATATACATATATATATATATATATATATATATATATATATATATATATATATATATATATATATATATATATATATAAATAAATGAAATGCGTACATTTACTACGAATTAATGCAGACGCAAAATTGAACTTCTTACATATTTTCATATAATTTTTAATCTGGTATGTACAGTACCTGGAACATTTTAATAGCACCTTATGACACTTTAAGACAAGAGCGGTATCAATTTTATTGATCCAAACCAATATTTACTCACATTAGATTTTATATTAATCCTCCAGTCTTTCACAGATGACAAAAACAACCCATAATAAGTGTTGTAACATACTCAAAAAACCCATTTTAATTTAATCTATACCAGGGGTGTCCAAACTCAGTCCTGGAGGGCCGGTGTCCTGGAGAGTTCATCTCCAACCCTTATCAAACACACCTAAAGCAGCTAATCAAGCTCTAGCTCGATACACTAGAAACTTCCTGGCAGGTGTGTTGAGGCAAGTTGGAGCTAAACTCAGCAGGGCACCGGCCCTCCACGACTGAGATTGGACACCCCTGAGCTATACACTTATTAGAACATAAAATACTACAAAACAGTGTCATTACAAATGTAAAAAGTCAGATTTCATTGAAAAATCATTTGATGTATATTATATATATAGACAACAAATTCAACGTGTTTATGTGGCATGAACAAATGTGGAAACCTCAGTGTTTACATGCACTGAACATCATCTTTTTGCATGTATAAAGGCAAATTTCCCCATGCATGAGTAAGAAATCATATATTACTACATAATTAGAGAACAGTGTTTTATATATGGCACATTATTCATCAGTGCAATAATAAAAATACCACAAACACTGACAGACAGGCAACCTCTCACTGTCATTTTAGAGAAAGACACTGGTTTAAAACAAACTGTAGTGTAAAAAATGAAACAGAAATATGAACTCAATGCACCAAGTACGTCAAATCCAAGTAAACACGAGCAGCTCAAGTAGATTTGGATTGATGTGCCTTTTACAAAACCAAATTGGTCCGACGTACTATAAAAGTAGGAATTTTAGAAAAACACCTTGATGATTAGCAGTAATACTGAGCTGTGAGTAAGATTTTAGGCACTAGGTGGCGCACTTTCTGCAAGTCTGACACTGGAGAAGAGTGTATTAAGAGTTTAAAGCGGGATCCAAGTGTTTTAAGGCTCCTCCCACCAAGTGTAAGCTGCCTGTGATGAGGACGTGTATGTTCTGGGCCTCTCGAAGCGGCGCAGCTTTAGCGTTTATGCTAGGCTTGACAGGTATTGTGTGTTTGTTTGCGTCTGCCAGGACTGAGTCTCGACCCTGACTGATCCACTGCAGGGCGCTGAGGATGCAGGGGAATACCAGGGTGTCCCCGTGACGCTCAGCAACCAATGGCAGGCCTCCGCCAATCAGAAGCTCTGCCTCCGGCTTCTCCTCATGTCCATTTAGGACGCGCCAACTCTGCTGGTTATCCAGGCAACGGGTCAGCATGTTCTCCACAGAAACGTTGAAGTTCTGTTGGTCTGAGGGAGAGGAGTGTGTTAGATAAATACCACTGTACTTTTTTACTTTTGTAATGAAGCATTATTATAAGAAATAAAAAAAAACTATAATTGATTTGAAACAATAGTCATGGAAAGGTTTTCAGCTCAAACAAACAAGTAATTACAAGACTAAAACTGATCAATACACAATATTTTGAAGAAAAATGTTAAGGAAAGAACTAATTTCATGTAAAAGATTTAATAAAATATGTTTTAATAAACTTGTGGAAATTAAAAATGATGTTTTATATATAAAATAAATACATGACAATAATATAAATTGTGATTAATCATATATGCACACATAAACATGCATTAAATATATAATGGAATATGCAATTTTCTTAAATGTATCTATTATTATTTTATAAATACAATTTAGAAACAAAAATATTTATAACAAATAGAAACTCTGATTAAAATAATTTAATATAAAAATTAAAACATTAGTGCTGAGCAAAGATTAATTGCGATTAATCACATCCAAAATAAAAACGTTTACGTCTCATAATAAAAAAAAAAAAAAACATTCAAAGGGGGGCTAATAATTCTGACTTCAACTGTATATTCCATATACATAACAGAATGTCATTTTCTAAAAATATTCCTTATTTGCTTTAAAAATAATGGAAAAGAATTAAATTCTAATAACAATATAAATAACATATACAAAATAAACAAACAATATAATAATAAATAAACAAATACAAATAACAATTTTATTATAAAATTATAAAGATGTTTAAATATTTGTTTAAAATATACCAAATATAAAACAGAATGTTTCTTATTTTAAAAGAAAAATTTATATTGTTGCAATTATTTAGGGCCATGCCTGATTGTGCTTTATTTAACACATCTAAAAGGCTGAATAAATGTAATATTAGTCCTACAAATACTGCACAAGGGTCTGACATTACTATTTTACTAAAACAATTCAATGCTTTAAAAAGCAAATAAATCTAATGTAATAGAGATGTTTTCTTTTGCCAGGCTCTGCTGTATACTTTAGTCAAAATGCATCCTAAAATGTGGAATATATATAGTCTTTCTTGAAGCAGCTGTAATGTTAATTACCTGTAATGAATGTACAGGACTCCTTACCTGCATTACAGGACGCGATGGCCTCTGTGATGTTTGGACAAAACACAGCAAAGTCAAAATGACAGGGCTGAAACACAGAAAGCATCAGCATATTAAACTGAATCTCGATGTGGTTCACAAGAGTCAAACGATTCATAAAATGAATGAATAACTCACTGCCAGCAGTTTGAGCATGGCGGCACAGTCTCTCTCTCCTGTAGCGTTGAATAAGAGAACCCTCAGCACTGAACCTCTGCACACACACACACAAGCATTTTTAGACAGTGTTACTTTAAAATTACTATTATACTACTACTTTAAATGTTCATTCATTCATTTTCCTTCAGCTCAGTCCTTTATTTATTAGGGGTCATCACAGCGGAATGAACCACCAACTATTCCAGCATATGCTTTATGCAACGGATGCCCTTCTAGCTGCAACCCAGTACTGGAAAACACCCAAACAAACATTCTCTCTCACACACACACACACACACACACACACACACACACACACACACACACACACACACACACACACACACACACTACGGCCAATTAGGATAATCTAATTCACCTATAGTGCGTGTCTTTGGACTGTGTGGGGAAACTGGAGCATCTGGAAGAAACCCACGCCAGCACAAGGAGAACATGCAAACTCTATACAGAAATGCCAACTGACCCAGCCGGGACTCGAACCAGCGACCTTCTTGCTGTGAGGCGACAGTGTTAACCACTGAGCCACCATGCCGCCCTTACTTTAAAGGTTTTATATATTTATTCATATTTACATGAAAACTACAAAAATTACCTGAGTGAAATAAATCATTTATACAGTTTTAAATATTTCATTAAATGTAAATAAGTTTAAATAGTTTGAACGTCTATTAATAGTTTCTTAAGAGTTATTAGTATCTTAATTTTACTTTAAAATGAAGTCACAATTACATTTAAAATTGTATTATGAAACAAATAAATACACAAATAAATAAAGATGAAGGCAGTCTCACCCTGCGTTCCTCTCGTGTTGTGTTGCGACCTCATTGAACCAGCGCACACAGGCCTGCATGCTGCGTGTGGTATGAGCTCCATCCATGTAATAGGTCACAGGACCGTGTTTTAGTGTCTGATTGCGTCCAGGCCACTCAGTCTCCGCAAGACCTGTCAAAACATTACATATGTTTACCACAACTGACAGATGCTTCAAGACTTCTTCATGGTCAATCTTCAACAAAATCTATTCTGTCCTCTGTTTACTGGTGATATCTGTTTTGGAAATGTGTGTTCCATGTTGCAAGGCTAGCAATTTTAGCGAATGACATGGCACAAATTGAGCATTTGAAGTGCTTAAGATGAAAAATATGAACTTTGTTGAATATTTGCGCCGTGTTAATCAATCAGGAGCTTGCTCTAGTAATTGCTGTCATCAGGCACGGATTGGCTAATCGGGAAGACCGGGAGAATTCCCGGTGGGCCGGTCCGTTTTTTTGAGAGGGTGCTCGCTGCAGAGCCATTTGAGGAGAGCTGAGCTCCAGCGAGGGGGAGCATGAGCTGTCGCTCCTCCTCCTGTAAGCTGTTTTAATGCGTACACCAACCCCACCCCTAACCCTACCCCCAGTGACATCACTCGTAGAAGAAGTGCAAAAAAGGTGGAGCTCAAGCTTAAGCTCCCCCTTGTTGGAGCTCACCTCTCCTCAAATGGCTCTGCAGCGAGCACCACTTGGTTTTTTTGGCCGCGAGGTCTGGTGTCCCTAGATCCAGAATCTGTTGCTCTCAGCAGTCACACATTTTAAATTAATTTATTTATTTACTTGAACACAGTCGCCTTATTCATTATTTTACCGCAGCTCTGCTCTTTTTATCTATTTTCTCGCAGCCTCGTGAGCAGGATGCACCCTGCAGGTTAATGATGATATAACTCAATATACAACTGTTGTGGTACAGCGGTTAGCACATTAGATTACGACGCCTCCGACCCGGGTTTGATCCTCGTCTAAGTAAACTATTTATTTTTTTCATTTTTATTGTTAAGACATATAATACTGTTAGGGTTGTTGAACATTTGAAGTTCTAAAGCAGCTGTTTTCTTAAAAAAAGACGTGATAGTGTACTTAGAAACTGAATTGGATATGTACTTATTTTAATATAGTCAGTCGTGAACTGAGGTGGGCCGGTCTGAGGCTTGAAACTCCAGGGCTGAAAAGGAGTCCCACTCCGGCCCTGGCTGTCATCCAGGCGCAGCTCCTGGACGAGTTTGTGAAAGTCACCAAGCTGGTGGTAACTCTGAAAGATCTGATGGACCCATAAACAGGGCTAAAACAAGTCTATGCCGTTTTTCAGCCTTCCATTTCACATAAAGCTACCCTCTCAGCAAAATCCATGTCAGCCAATTTGCAACGAAACTGGAGTGATTTTGTATCTGTTGTAAAGTTAATTTCACTCATTTTCCTTCGGTTTAGATCCTTTACCAACTTACCCAGCAAATGTTTTAACCCTGCATAACTCCAACTGGCCTAGCCGGGGCTCAACCCAGCGACCTTCTTGCTGTGAGGTGAAAGCTAACCACTCAGCCAATGTGAATTTCAGGAATAAAGCAAGTAAACTTAAAATGTTCAAGCATCTAATTATATGCAAATAGCACGATAGACCGCCCCATAAGTCTTTGTTTTGGTCTGTAACTCCGCCCATTGCCAGTTTAGCGAATTATATTTCAGCACTCGGTTTCATGCTGACCTAAAGCGTTGTGTTTTCACAGACCTTTGATCATTGCAGGACTGGGCTGAAACGCTGGAGCTGAACTCACACCGCTGAACTCCACTGGAGACGCTGGATCTGAGGAACAAACAGATTATAAACACACTGAAAAACCACTGTAAACTAATCAACATACGGTCACAAACACACACCTGTGAGGATGTGTCTCTGCAGCCATGTGTGTGAGAGCTGAAGAGCCAAAGACGCGTTGCTGCGCTGATGCTGACCAGCTAACCCCAAGCTGAGGGAACCCTCGCTCTCGTACTCATCCAGATCTGGACACACCGACAGCGAGCACTGAGAAACAGAGAGAACAATATGAGCAAACCATTTATGATCAGGTTCCTGAAGCAGAGTAAAAGATGCAAAATTATTATCTACGAATAGTTGATCAACTGTAATTAGGCCATGTTTCCTCCAGATGTTAAAGGCCCTATCAATTAAAGGGCCATGAAACCCCTCGTTTCAGCAGGGTGTTTTCAACCTCTACTTTGGAAAAAGTCAGAAAAGTGAGCGTGTCCAGCTTTGTTTAGTGGGGAGTGTCGGAGAAAGAAAAGAGGCTTGGTGTGGGAGTGTCTATTTGGGCGCGCTGACTTTCAGAGTCAAAACACACACACACACAGGGGACAAAGTGACAGTGTTTACATGGACATCTGTAGTCAAATTATTTGCCAAATTATTAATGTTGACTTTAACTGCAGTTTGGCTCTTTCATTCAGGGAATTCATTCATGCCCCTCGCGACAAACAAAATATTTGATTCGTGGAACTGCTCTAAGCGTGTATTTTTCATGCAATGTTTGATACCGCACTGCAAATGAGAGAAAAAAAAACTCCGCATTTCCCGGAAACTTAGATGCACTCGGCAGGTAGCGTCAAAAAGCCGCGTGTGTTGTTCCGGTCACTAAATGCGGTGAAAATCCTACTTGAGGTTAAAGTTTGGTTGTGGTGCTAACATGTTTACACTCGGTGTAATAGATAACTTAGTTCGATACAAACAAACTGAATAAACAAAGAGCGCTGGTCGCTCACTTACCAAATCTGTAGAGACAGGACAATCAACAGCAACTAGAGCCGCGTCTTTATTAACAGGAGACTAAAGCGAATCCGGATCTCAGCGTTTGCAGATGAGAACAGCTCTCAGGTAAATAATCCTCCTTAAACACGCAAGTTATTGTTGTCGAGCGTCGTGTACACTGTTAATCCACACGTGACGCCAGCTGAGCTCTCACAGAGAGAAAATGAAAACAAAACTTAACGGCAGCAAACTATAAAAGCAACACTTCACGCTTGTTTTGCCAACACAACGTGGCGTCTCTGCAGTCTAAACACTATGACAGTAATGAATATTAATGAAGTTGCACAATAGAGCGCGCTGATTGGTTTGAACCAAGCCTTACTCATGCATTAATGCATCACACTGTAAGACGTAATAAGACACACTCTGGCACAGACGTCCAGTCTGCACGCTGGAATACAACGCTATTATGTCATGACCGTGACACAGCTTCAAAAATTTGTTTCAAACCAGAAGTACGAATTTGCTTAAATAACGCAAAAACAACCAATTTACACTTTGTAGTGAAATATAGGTGTCCTAATAGTGTTTTTAGCAGTGTGGGACACATATACGACTGTCAACAGCTCAAAAAATGTGTTTTGGTGTTTCGTGACCCTTTAAAGAGGGTAGAAAAAATATATTGCAAAAAAAATTGGTGCAATAGTAAAAAGGTCTTAGAGGTGTAGAGCAGAACGAAACTGAAACCAAATCTTCAATGAATATTTAACAACTAGATTATTTTTATTATATAAACAATAAATGCTTAATGGGAAGGGGTGCACAAAGAAAGGAGGTTAAAGAGCCTCTATTATGGGTTTTTGAAAATGACCTTCTATGTAGTTGGAGACCCAGATAACCGAAATATGACCCTTTTTAATGTATAATAGGGGCTATTTAAAGTTGCTGGGTTACAGGAAGCGGCTTCCATCATCACCCAATGAGAATTCTTTAAATGCAAATCCTGCTGCAAGCAAACCCTTTATGCATCAGTGGCATTGGCTATATTTATGGTAACACTAGTAGCAAGTTTTCAATATATTATTTATATCAGCAAACCAACTGGAAATCTGCATTGTTGATATTATGGGTGTGTGATATTTATTCTCTTTTAATTAGTTACGCACCATGCATTGACAATTTGCAAATTACTATGGGAAAATAAAGATCTAAATGTTTACATTTTTCCCTGTTTGTTTGTTTGTTTTGTTTTTGTAATCAGGCTTAGAATAATTCAAATCAGTATTTTTATTTATCTGCCTATATATCAGTTATCAGCTTCATCAATCAAATAGTCAATAATAGGGATGGCAAATGTGATTGATTGTAACAGATTGTAACAGACCCCAGGTTTGCCAGTTTCAACACAAAAAAATTCCAAACAAAGCTGCAGCTGATCATTTGAGCATCTCAGAGCAACACTGCAGTCTTTAATACCTGAATAAAACTGTTTTTGAATGAATTAATCAAAGTTGTACACATTTTTTTTCTCACTGCAAAGCCAAAATCCTTGATTTTTAACAAATAAGGTGAAACCAAATGCGCAACACACTGGCTCAGTGGTTTGCACTGTCGCCTCACAGCAAAAAGGTCGCTGGTTCAAGTCCAGGCTGGGTCAGTTGGCATTTCGGAGTTTGCATGTTTTCCTCATGTTAGTGTGGGTTTCCTCCGGGTCCTCCAGATTCCCCCACAGTTCAAACACATGCGCTATAGGTGAACAGAATAAACTAAATTGGCCGAAGTGTATGAGCGTAAATGTGAGTGTATGGGTGTTTCCTAGTACTGGGTTGCAGCTGGAAGGGCATCTGCTGTGTAAAACATATGCTGGAAAAGTTGGCAGTTCATTCTGCTGTGGCGACCCCTGATGAATAAAGGGGCTAGGCCGAAGGAAAATGAATGAATAAAATTAAATGTGTGGAATTATGTGTGTGTTTTACATTGCATTGGAATAAGTCTGAGCTTGTTAATTTATTGCCATATCAGCAACTAATAACAAGATTAATATAGATAAAATCATATTACATAATAACTTCATATCTCAGTGAAACAGAATAAATGCATAAATAAAACGACAACAAATTACATAAAAAAGCTTAGACATAATTTCTCAAACATCTTGCTGTACATTTATATTTCTCACCCCAACTTCTTCTGCTCTCTCCTGAAGCACTTTCATCGGCCCGTCAGGCTGTTTGACTGTGAACGCAGGAACTCCAGGCTGAAATAAACATATGCTCTCACTGAATACCTTCAAAATCTCCAAGCTTTGAGTTTACAGTCACAACACACTAATCACCTTAAAAATCCCTCCTTTCTGCCAGGCGATTTTCTCAATGGTGTCTCCCAGAATGCTAGTGTGATCGATACCTAAAGACGAGATACCGCACACCCAAGGACGCCTAGCAAAACACAAGAACAGCAACACATTACCTATCAGGTAACTAATTACTAAACTATGATTTCTAGTACAGATTTAAATAAATGTAGATATTTTACACAGTGCCTTACTCCATTAGGAGTCTGCATATTTTAAATTCAGAATTACGCTCCACGGTTATGCTTGAACTAATGATATGATTCCTGACTACATGATTCAAATATTATGTTTTATCATCAATATATTGTCACAGTATATTATCACACAAATAAATTAAAAATAAAGACCACTGATTGGTTCATGACTGATGGGATTAAGTGAGCTCATGAAGAATGCAGATCAATGATTGGTTGATATGAGAGGAATGTGTAACTCTTCAAGCATGAAGGCAGATGAATGGAGATGAAATGGAGGCCACATTAGGCTGAAGCGGCACAAAGAGACAATTAGACACGGAACAGCGAAGCAGATGAGAGGAGGACAGTAAAAACTCTCAAGCTCAAATAATGCTGTGATACCTGATAATGTTGGTGCAGTCGTACGCTCCACCAATCCCGACCTCAATAACGGCCAAATCAACCTGTACAAGACACAAAGACAGAGAGTTTAGATTGAGATAATTAATAACAGTGTCATGTCCTTTAAGTTTTTTTTCTGAAACCTAGCACAAAAGATATAGGCTCTTAGGCCCTGTTTACACTAATACGTTTTAAGATTAAAACAGTGTTTTAGAATGAAATCGATCCACATCCACACTGGCGTTTCACCTATTGTTTCTGAACAGCTCTACATCCACACTACACCGCTGAAAACGCACATCACGTGACCACACACACTCTGGCTTGCACTGCAGCGTATGCGGACGTCTGAGCTCAAGGCAGTCAGCGGGTGCTTTGAGCACACCTGCCTAAGTGAGAGCAGCGCACATCAGACAGTTCATCAAGGATCTTCCTCTGGATTTCATCTCACTATAATTGTTAAATAGATATTTCATTAATCTTGTCTCTATCTAACGACTCTTTGGTCTTTTAAATCTATTACTTGTTCTCAGGCAACGCGTTTTGGCTAAGCGTAAAGATATGTTAAGATTAATTTATGTAACCACGTACACAGATTCTGCACATTTGACTAATATCTTGCATTTATTTCCAATATTGTATAAACTTATTTTACGTTTTACTTTTATAATGGCCATTATTTATTATTAAAACTGATTTTCAGTAAAACAGTGGCTGTTTTCTGTGTTTTTTAATGAAATTGAAAGGAAGCAATTATGATATAGCCTCTTTTCTGTTAGAAATATGCATGAAGATGACGGTCATATAAATATGTTGCTACACGACGCCTCAACATTTTTTGTGTCTGCCAAGTTGTTAATATCAATTTGAAAATAGGCAGTTCCCTATATCATGTTTTCATTATATTGAAATGATAGTGAAACAATGTAGCCAGCGTATGCCAATGACATTATAAAGTCCATTTAAAGATTTATCCGATGTGTTCTTGCGAGTTCGTCTTCCATATCAAACTTGCGAAGTCTGAACTTACAAGAAAAGGATGTAAGACTGAACTTTGTGTACTTAATATTGTAAAAAAGCCCTAATCGGCGAATGTCTGCAGCCCCCCCATGTCATCAATGGATGTCTCCATTTCCCCCCATTCACACTGACAGAGAGCAGCAGCATTTTAAAATGAAAAACGGCTTCTTTGGCATTTTCAAAACGGTCAATTTTCGGGGATCAAAAACTCTGGGTTAGTGTGGACGGAAGCTGTAACCTAGAAAAACTTTTGCATTTTAAAACTAAATAGTATGCATTAGTGTAAACAGGGCCTTAGACATTACAAACATGAGCTGTGGTGAATAATCTTTTCAAGAAAATTGATTCTGCATTGATTCAGAGATCTTCAAAAATGCATCTCTATTTTCTCTCGATTCAACTCTGACAGCAGAAGGTGTCCAACGCTAGTTTTTAACAGAAGACAGACAGAGAATGTAGTTTTAGGTTAATATTGGTGTCAAGTTCTTTACGTTTTTTTTCTTTTTGTAGTAAAACCTAGCATGACAGCTGTACCCTTTCAGATCTTACAGATGTGCAAAAAAATTCTATGAGAAAATTATCCTGCATCAGTTTTCAAAATGCATCACTATTTATTCTGAGCTTTGTTTTTAACAGTAAGCAGAGAACGACTGTATGTGGAGTATAAAACACCACCTGCTCTAAAAAGCTAAGATCAGAATCAACTCAGTGGAGAATAGCAATGCATTTTGAATATCTCAGAATCAATTTCTCAATTGATCTTTCACCACAGCTCTAACAGACAATGAAATAAATACTAATACAGGTAATTTAGATGATTAACGCTGTTCACCTTCTCCTGAAGAAAGACGTGGAAGGCCAAGATAGTGAGAAAGCGGAAATAAGCAGGCATGCTGCCACCATGGGCATCCTGAAAGATACAACACAAATGTTATTAATCCATACAAAAGTATAATAAATATTTGTCTGTGCTTTGCATTATAAGGTTTTGCAATTCTGTTATAAACATTTCTTTTTGGATTTTCTGTCAATAAAGATTGTTGAGTATTGTTATGCTGGCATCAGGGCTGGTTTAGGCTGAGGTTATAGACAAGTGGTGATAAGTTTTTGTTTTCATGATCCATTTAAAAGGAAAAAAGGGTGCTTTTATGAATAGATCACAAAATTATCCTCTCATATTATTAATTTCAAAAAGAAAAAACATGCTGTTGCTGAGATGCAGATATGTTGGGCTACTGCTTTTTTAGAACAATTTTTTGTTGAAATAAAATGAAAACATTTCGGGGGTTAAATGTCGAAACAAATGACACCGTTTCTTTCCTCACATGACAGACATGCTTTGGTGATTACGCCCTTACAGCAGCAGATGCCTGCCGTTTACACTTAACGCAATTAATATGGAACAAATCAAGCAGTCAGCGAAAAAACTTCCACTCCTTTCACACAGCATTACAGCTCAGTGCAGAGAAACAAGCTGCTTCATTGTTTCAATCTACAGCAACTTTGCAGGTTCTTTAATGCACACATAAATCTTCTTTAAAAATAATACAAAAATCACAGACATGAGTTTACACTTGCAGCAGTACTATTACATTAATTAGCCCACATACATTTTGCATTATTTCATAACAAAAGTGTTCATAATAACAGTGTCGCATAAACAGAATTTATATCAATCCATCTTATGAACACCTGATGACAGTAGTAATTATAAAACAAACATCACTACTTGCTGTACTCTTTTTATACCCATATACACTTATTTAACAACATACTTTACATGTCAGTTTGCACAATGTCAGCTGCACATACAATGTTGTATATAGTAATATACCTTTACATACACTGGTCAATTTGTATATTTGCATTCACTATTTACATTTATTTTTAAAATATATTTATTACCTGTTTTTTTGTTCTTGGTCTCTGTAATTCTCATAAAAAAAATCATCATATGTGTGAAAATACCAGGCAATAAAGCTCTTTCTGAATCTGATCATTTGATTTAAGAAAACATTTGAGTTGACATGAGCTAAATAATGACCCTATTGTCTTTTATAGGCCGCTTTACAGCCATATTTTATCAATATGATGAACTTTCTACATTTATTTTCCTGTTTATTACTGTGAAACAGCTTTACAATTATCTGTATTATATAAAGTCTTATTCATTAGGACTGCACAATACTGGTAAAAAGAAAAAAATTGTAAAATTTAGCTTTGTATTTTTAATATTTAGCTTCATATATTGAGATTTGCAGTCTATTTCAGCAGATTGCGGTGATTTTGTTGTATAATGCATCTGCATAAAATATAATAAACTATATAAATACAAAAAAAAAAAAACTAAGGATAAAAAAAACTTTTTTTTTAAGTCTTAGTAGTCAGACTTCACTAAATAAATGAAACGCAGTTAGAAAAACTTAATTAATTTTTTTTTTATTACACCGAAAATTAAATCATTACAATTGGGGACTACTCATCCTTGTTGGAGAACCTGTGAGGAAAAAGAGGCACATCATGCGCATATATTCTGGCAGTGCTCAAGAATAACAGTTTTTGGGAAATGGTGCAATCCACCATCAGTGATATTTTTGATCTCCATATTCCTAGATCATTTGAAGTACTTTATCAAGGAGATATTCCTATTAAACCTAAAAATGAGGATAGATATCTATTTAAAATATTTCTGGCAACAAGTAAAAAAGCTATACCACGGAAATGGTATAAAGAAGACCCAGCAACTAAAGATGAATGGTTCAAAATTATAGCAGAAGATAAGGAAATGGAAAAAAAATGACACATGGACTTCGATTACAATTAGAGATCTTTGAAAACAAATGGAAAAAATGTCTGGCTTTCTCCACAGCGACAATATGGAGAAAACATTTACATAATTCTGGAGGTTATGCATAATTGTGAAAATATGTTTGGCAACCTTTTATTATATTTTAATTTATACTTATTTATTTATTTTGATGAGGTTAATTTAATATTTTTATATATGTATATAGATATACATCTGTGGAATGGATGTATTTGCCTATATACTGTACGTATATATGTATATTGTTCAATCGTTTTAGGGCAACTTTGAAAGGTTTAAAACACTTCAAATGTTGACTACTGTGGATAAATTAGAAACTAGATAATAAACCATATAAAAAACAAAGAATAAAAAAGGGAAAAACTAATTGTTTAAGTAGTCAGACAGATATTGAATGACCAAATGTTAAATAACACTTCACAGTCTTCACTAAATAAATGCAATTCATCTTTATTATGATAAAATAAACTAGACATAAAAAGAAGAGGATAAATAAAAAACAAAGGATGAAATAGAGAAACACTAATTGTGCTTTATTTTTTTTCCCTAATCTTAGCAGTCAGACAGATATTGAATAATCCAATTTAAAAAAAGTCTTTACAGTCTTCACTAAATAAGTGAAACGCAAATAATCCTGGTTATAGCTAAAATGTATTGTTTATTGCACCTGCATGCTTAAAACTCCCTTATATTAACACGGTGATTGTAATAAACTAAAATAATGAACTCTAAACTTTGCAGTTATTTAAATATTGTTGTGCTTGGTCATCTATAATCCCTACTTGACATAGCGCATCCTGCAATATGACTAATGTAAATGTGCACAATATACTATATACATGTCGCCCTATTATAAACAAATGCAACTTGACTATTCAAGTTTGAGTAGTGACTTTCTACACTGCATGTTGAACTTAATTACAAAACAACATCTCACCTTTGTCTCCTCCAGTCGTCCATACACTTGCCAGAAGTATTTGGTGAAAAGCTCTTTTCCTATTGGCTGACCGTTGATTCGGATCCGCTCTCTCACTTGCACCAAATGAGGAGAACTGGAGATCAAAACAACGCAGAAGCAAACAAAACACCAATCAACCACGCAACAAAGATAACACAGTAAATGTAAAGATTTTACTACAGTGTTTGTTTAGAAGAGCTCTCTGAAGTCTGGTCAGAGATTACGTAAATCATTGAGCTTTAGCTAAACTTCAACTAAACAGAACTTACAATAAACTGATTACATCATTTACATGGTAATACTGAGCTTTACTTTTCACTCAGCGGAGAGAACAAGCAAAGTTCAGCATGAACTTGCATATATGTGTGCGCATGTGTGTGTCTGAATAAACAGTGAAGTTATGCAATGTTTACAGTGGTTTTAAAAGCCAAACCGATCCCACAATCCAAAAAAATGACTATAAAGTATAACGACTTAATGTAGTAGCACTGAATTATTCTGACTGCTTATAATACCTGTAGAATCCAGTGCGGAAGCCATAGTTTCTCAAAATCTTTTCTGTGAAGGCACATGTTGATCCCTGTAATGAATAAAAATACTATCAGAATTTCTTTGAACTTTCATAACTTAAATTCAATATTTCACTGCTCAGTGAGCTGATTTACCTTTCCTTTTGTTCCAGTTACATGAATAATATTAAGACGATCCAGTTCTTCTACCTGAGGACAAACAAAAAAGATTTTGCAATTTAAATTCAAGTGTGACAAGTTTTGACAAGTTAAGATGAGTAAGAACATGGACTCATGACACAAAGCAGATAGAATTATGTCTGTTTCTAAGGGCCTCAATTTTCTTGGTGGATCACCAGCACTGCATGTTTCGGATGTCTCCTTTGTCGGTCACACCCATCACAGATCTTTAAATCTCTGCTAATGAGCTGATGATCTGAATCATGTGTGTTTGGTTAGGTTATGAAAAATGTGCAGAGCCGGTGATCCTACAGGAACTTGGTTAAGAAACACTGTTAGAGAAAAGTCTGACTGGTTACAATACTAATATAATGTATGAAATAAAAGTATTTCAGTTATAAGATCTACACAGTTGGATAATTTGTCATTTATAATTATTACATTTTTATTTATTTTAGGTAAATAATTTAACCATTTAAAACCAAGCAAACATTGCCCAACACAAGCGTACTTGAAGAAAATCAGAGTAGAATAATAGAAAATTCAAAGCGAAATAAATAACAGATGCATTTATTACGGCTGCATGATATTGGGAAAAAAACTGACATTGATATGTTTTGTTTTTCTGTGATTTATATTGCGATATGATAATAAATTGACAATATGGCTCTATTTGGAAAGAATTCCTAATTTTATATTGATGGGAATGGTTTATAGTTGAGTACATAAGCATAAATATACAAAATTAGACCAAAAAAAAAATAAATAAATAAATAAATATATATATATATATATATATATATATATATATATATATATATATATATATATATATATATATATATATATATAAAAATATTAATTATTGATTTATTTAGAAGTAAATAAAAAATAGAAATATTTATTTATTTATAAATAATTAAATAAAATGTATAATTTTTTAAAATAAAATATATAATAAAAATTATTATATTTATTATGAATAAATGCACAGATGAAAACAATAAAATAAATATTTAAATAAACAATACTTTTTGGTTTTTGAGTGGAATTTAACAGTATGTAAGTATAGAAATTCAATAATCAAATGCAAAATAACACTAAATAGTCTTTATTCTATTGCATTAAATGATTAAACACAATTTATCTTCATTAAAACACCAAATTTTATTTTTTCTTTGCCCAAACGTTTTAAATTCACTTGAAAAGTTACAGTAACAGACAGATAAATAAGTCTTTCATAATATTAAATTAGAGTTAAACTTTACAACGACTCCACAAATTGCATGTTCTGAACTGTGTTTTGGAGTTCATTGTAATTCCAAGTTGACAATGCAGATCCTGCAATGTGACTATTAAAGATTTGCACATTGCGATATCAAGCTGAAATTATATAATGTGCAGCCCTAATATGTATATAACACAGATATTATGATTATACTATTATACTATAATAAAAAATATTACCTAAAGCATCATCAAAGTGATTAAAATAAGAAGTCCAGGTAGAGTGAAATGCTTTAGTCGACTAATTAAAAATGTAAATAGTTTTGTTTTTAGTTTGAATATTGCATACATCTCATACAAAACATATGCATCAAATACATACAGTTTTATTTAATTTATTGTAAATATTCAAAATATTTATTTTTCAAATATAGGCTTAAGCAATGCAATTATAAAAACTGGATGCACTTTCACATACTAACACTGTAAACAATCTTTACTAGATAAATATAAAAAAAGCTAAAACTAAAATCACTACAGAAATTATGTAGGCATTTAAAATAAAATGTATTGTATAATACGATATAATAATTGAATAAAAATAATAGTAAATATTATAAATCAATTATACAGTATTAATTAACTTATATTTTAGATATAAATGCTAAAATAATGCAATTCTGGAATCTTTATGTATTCAACATTCGTAAAAACATAAAACTAAATTATCCTTAAACTAAGCAGTCAAAATGTCAATTAAAGGCTAATTAACATTAACATAAGTCTTTCATTAGAGTAACACAGTTAGCATGATAAAATGATTCAGCCATACCGTCCACCCCAGTCTTGATTTATACTAATGTTGCTTGTGTGTGATTATACCTTGAGTCCTGCTCGCTGAAGAAAGCCCCTCATGGCCTGCAGCTGGAGCTGAGGATGTCCCCGCTCTCGCTTCACCTGCTCCAGAGCGCTGGCATTCGTCTGGAGGGTGTTGAGGGTGCAAACCGCATCCTGAAACACATTCATAATGACACAGGATCTCAACAACTTCATGCCATCTCAGCATCTCAAACACCAGCACATGGAGCTTCTGAATGCCTCATGTAACGTTTAGATCCAATCCTGATCTATAACTCTGCTGGAAGTTATTTTTGAGCTGATATTCAAAAACAGAAAACAGAAAATGTCCATCTGAGGCTGTAGTCTGTACAAACTAAAGCTTTTCAAGTAACACTGAACTTCAGAACTGTTTCATAATATTTAGTCAATGTTTAGCCAGAATTTCTGGCTGTTGTAGTGCAATCAAATTACAAGTGACGACTACATATTATCGGTCACCGCTCAATGTTTTGGTTGGTGAAAACGATCAGATGATTTATACAAGCAGGGTGACACGGTGGCTCAGAGGTTAGCACTTTTGACAAACAGCAAGAATTTCTTTAGTTTGAGTCCCGGCTGTGTTAGTTGCCTTTCTGTGTGGAGTTTGCATGTTCTCGTGTTGGCATTGGTTTCCTCCTGGTGCTCTGGTTTCCCCCACAGTCCAAACACATGCGCTACAGGTGAATTGAATAAACTAAATTGACCGTAGTGTATGGGAATGAATGTGTATGGATGTTTCCCAGTACTGGGTTGGGAAGGGCATCTACTGTGTAAAACATATGCTGGATAAGTTGGCGGTTCATTTCACTGTGGCGACCACTAATAAATAAAGGAACTAAACCGAATGAAAATGAATGAATAAATGATTGATACGAGCAACTGAGACTTATTAATTAACAAGAGTCTCTGTGAAGAACATAAATTACGACATCTGAGTGGCCTGACGGTGAGTAAACAAAGAGCAAATATTCATTTTTGGGTAAACTATCTCTTTAACGCTGACTGATGAAACTGCTGTGTACTAAGCATTTAGTAATAATAAATATAAATAGCACATCTCGCTCACTCAATCATGAATAAAACAGAATCTTTTTCCACAGCCACATGTATTTAATCCTGAGTTATGGCTGCCTGAACACTAAGCACATGGCCTGAATGAGATCATGCAGAACATGACGTGGTTTTGACAACGATAGCCTAAAATAGCTACTAAATGTTTATAGTACTAACACTTTAATATTATGTAAACTAATAATGACTATTATGGAGTTCAATACAAAAACTTAACTCCTACAGGTAAACATTACCGTTAACAGCTTTAATCCTTAATTGTAAATACAGGGAAAGCAACCGTAAGCATAATGGAGATAAAGTTGGTTTTGTATTCGCACATTCATTCAGTGACAACTTAATACCATGGTACTTTGAATATTCAGTCAGAAATCACACGCAAGTATGACTTCAAATCAAAACAACATTAGCACTATTTAATTGACTGTGAACAATGTTGGCCTTTGATAGTCATTGGCTGCTAATAGGATTTTACTATTTTGAATTGGCAAAGCATACTTGTTTTAAATGATATGATTAAGGGGAAAGTCCCAATATAAAACCATCCTTACCTCAACGTAAGCATACAGTATCTATTTAATAATTGCAAGCAATATGAAAATAAATATATTACTTTGTCATATATACATTTTTATCAGTGTAAATTAATGTTACTTTACTGCAGTTGGCGATAAACACACACAAATTAATGTTACACCAAAAAATATTTAGCTTTAACAGCTATTTAAAAAATACAGGGATGTGGTCGAAATTTTATGAAATTCAAAATAAACACACGCAGAATTACATTACACCAAAGTTGGCGATAAACAAGCACAATTAATTTGAAATACAGAAAAATGAATGAAAAGCAAATAGTACCTATTTTTAACAGTGCTAACAGCATAACATTAAATACATGTATTACTTTGTTAACTAAAAATGTTTTATCCACGTACATTAACGTTACTTTTATGAAGTTTGTGATAAGCATGTACAGATTAAGAAATTACCATTAACAGCTGCAATAGTTACATAGTAACTATTTTATAAGTGCAAACAACATGAAAATAAATATATATATTACTTTGGTAATTATAAAGTTTTATGAGTGTACATTAACGTTTTATGGAATTCGCAATAAACACGCTCAGATTAATCAGATTAAGCTACACCAAAAACTATTTACCGATAACAGCTGTAATAGTTACTTGATAATACAGGAAAATAGACAAAAAGCAAATAGTACCTATTTTTTTAAAAGTGCTAACAACATTAAAATAAATATATATTTCTTTGTCAATTATAAATGTTTTATTAGTGTACATAAACATTGCCGTTACTTTTATGAAGTTCGCGATAAACGTGCTGATTAACGTTACACCAAAAATATTTACCGTCAACAGCTGTAACAGTTACTCAACAGTTACTTGAAAATACAGGGATGTGGACTAAAAGCAAATAGTTCCTATTTTAAAAAAAAGTGCTAACAACATGAAGGTAAATACATATATAAGTTAGTTATTGCTATTTTAACACTGTAACATTATAAGCAAAGAGACTTCACTGTAACCACGCGTAGATTAACGGTACACCAAATAATCGCGCTCTTTGGTTTTAAACTCAACGGCTGATGTAACAATTGTCAACGGTGAATCAGCCGCGTGCGCTGGATTAACAGTACTATTTCAACCGAACCAAAAAAAAACTTTCAAAGTCCAAACAAAAGTGCACAAACTCACTAACTATAATCAATAATTCCCATAGATAAGCACACAGACAAACATATGGATGAAGATATTCGAGCACTGTACCTGATAGTCCATTCTTCGGTACCGCGGAGCAGCTTTAGTGCTGGAAAATCTCACTGACAGCCCGACAATGCTGGTCCAGTGTCGGTTACGCGCCGAGACTTCAGTCCACGCGCGTAAATTCTCCAGCACGCGGAACAGCAGCATGGTGGCCCGGAGAGTGCAGGAAGCAGCACCAAATTTGGGGAGTTTTCCTGTCAATAGTGAACTCTCGCGTCATGCCACGCCTCCTTCCTGCTCGCCATACAGATTTCACTATACTGTTTGTTGTTTATCATCGCCAGTGTGGATGACAGCAGTTTGCGTGAAGTAGAGCAGAAATAAATGATGGTTTTGTGACGCGGAAGATGCAAAGTCAAGATAGGCTGCAGAGCGAATAGTTGAATCAACGTTACAATTCCAGTTCGCTGTCGAGTCAAGCTACAGCAGATGTTTATCCTGTTTTAACCAGGCTGCGTGTCAATAATCTCGCAGAAACATGTGGCGCTGCAGAGGTGCATGTTAAAACACTGGATTTCTCTGATTTGCCATGCAGAGCTGCTGAAACGCTTCTCACGTGTCAGGTGTCTTCGAGAGCTAGTAGACGTCGTACTGCGCATGCGCATTGGTTCTTACTTATAATACGACACCGCCGTCTGCTGGACAGTCCACATTTTTAAACCTACATTTTTACTTACAAAGTTCATTCATTCATTTTCTTGTCAGCTTAGTCCAGGGGTCACCAACCTTTATGAAACTGAGAGCTACTTCTTGGGTACTGATCAATGTGGAGGGCTACCAGTTTGATAAACACTTCTCAAATACCAATTTCAACAATGATTTAACGTATCGTATTTAATGTATCGATGTGCAACACTTTATTTTTATATCTCTCTGCAAATATTAACATTTTTAAATGATTACTTCTATATTAGATGGAACTTCCTGGTAAGTGGCGCTATGGTGAGCTATTTTTACATTTACATTTACATTTACATTTGGTCATTTAGCAGACGCTTTTATCCAAAGCGACTTACAAATGAGGACAAGGAAGCAATTTACACAACTAAGAGCAACAATGAATAAGTGCTGTAGGCAAGTTTCAGGTCTGTAAAGTCTAAGTAGGAAAGTATTAGTAGTATTAGTCTTTTTTTTTTTTTTTTGAGTACAGTTAGTGGTATATCCAGAGAGGCAATTGCAGATTAGGAAGTGAAGTGAAGTTTTTAGTCGTTTCTTGAAAACAGCGAGTGACTCTGCCGTTCTGATGCAGTTAAGGAGTTCATTCCACCAGCTGGGCAGATTGAGCGTGAGCGTTCGCGAAAGTGATTTCTTCCCCCTTTGGGATGGAACCACGAGGCGACGTTCATTCACAGAACGCAAGTTTCTGGAGGGCACATAGATCTGCAGAAGTGAGAACAGATAAGAAGGAGCAAAGCCAGAAATTGCTTTGTAGGAAAACATCAAAGCTTTGAATTTGATGCGAGCAGCAACTGGCAGCCAGTGCAAACGGATGAGCAGCGGAGTGACATGTGCTCGTTTCGGTTCATTAAAGACCACTCGTGCTGCTGCGTTCTGGAGCAGCTGAAGAGGCTTGATAGAGTTAGCTGGAAGCCCCGCTAGTAGAGAGTTGCAGTAATCCAGTTTGGAGAGAACAAGAGCTTGAACAAGGAGTTGAGCTGCATGTTCAGATAAGAAGGGTCGGATCTTTCTGATGTTATAGAGTGTGAATCTGCACGATCGAGAAGGTCTAGAAATGTGGTCAGAGAAGTTTAGTTGGTCATCAATCGTTACTCCAAGGCTTTTCACCATATTGGATGCAGTAATGGTTGCCCCATCCATCTGGATTGAAAAGTTATGGTGTAGAGTCGGGTTGGCAGAAACTACAAGCATTTCCGTTTTTGCGAGGTTCAGCTGAAGATGATGATCTTTCATCCAGTGTGAAATGTCCAACAGGCAGGCTGAGATGCGAGCTGGAACCGAGGGATCATCAGGATGAAAAGAGAGGTATAGCTGGGTATCATCAGCATAGCAGTGGTAGGAGAATCCATGTCTCTGGATGACTGGTCCTAGAGATGATGTGTAGATGGAGAAGAGAAGTGGCCCAAGAACAGAGCCTTGAGGTACCCCAGTGTTTAGATGCTGTAGGTTGGACACCTCTCCCCTCCAAGACACCCTGAATGACCTGTCAGAGAGGTTTTAGAACAGGCCTGCGGGCAACACATGTGATCCTCCATGTTGGTGACCCCTGGCTTAGTCCCTTTATTAATTCGGGGTCGCCACAGCGGAATGAACCGCCAACTTATGCATTTATGATTTGGGAGTCAGATTGTAAGGAAATGGACTATATGTTACTGTTTTTAACTCTTTGTGGCCTCTTCCATCTTCACAAATGTAGCTATTCAGTGTTTGCCTAATTATAGAACATTTTATATTGTCTTAAAACTATAAAATCAATCTGTTTGCCTATCGCAAAATAAGAAAGCTGCTAAAACAACTGAACTGCTGTAAAAAATAATATTATCATTATAATCATTACCTTTAAGTAGGCCTACATGGAATCTGCGAGCGCAGAATTCCGCAGATTTACCACAGATTTCCACAAAATTCAGCAGATATTTAGCCCATCATAAATTCTGTTCATTTACTTGAGTAGATGTGTGTAAATCTATATTTATTCAGTTTTTTAAATTAATTTCAGTAATATTATTGACTAATATGAAAATGTTCATCTGATTCATGCACAATGCAGTTTGTACAATAATATTTTCTGTCTTTTAGTAGATATATTATATGAGACTTGCTTTGTTCACCAAATAAAGTTAATCAAATTGGATTTGCATTTTAAACATTAAATGAAAGTTAAAAAGATGTTATTTTTTTATTTAATATATTAAGGTTTTAGTTGAGATACTCTCAAAATAATTCCGCAGATTTTTTATAAAATTCTCCGCATAAATAGCAAAAAATGTCCACAGATTCCGTCTGGCCCTACCTTTAAGTTATCAGCTCCCTTTTGGTACGCCTAGGTAACATTAATAATCCAACTATATTTTGAGATATGTTTGATTTCTTTTGATATATATTTATATATATTTTTTGTTTTGTTTTCTTTGAATATCTGTTTTTCCTTCATGTGTTGTTTTTTTCCTTATCCGCTGTATCATTTTTGTTACTAGATGTACAATGAATATGTATTGTATTTAGGTCACACAATATTAGCACAAATTAATGTTTTATGTATTCCCTGTTACTTATGTTAATAAAAAAATAAATAAAATAACAACTCTAATTTAAAAAAAACAAAATCACAATAAGTTATAAATAACGTCAAAAATTGCACAAAAGCTTTTGAAACTGATATACTTTTAACTGTGTGGATACTTTTATAAAGTTGGTCATATTTTAAAATATGAAACAAGTTAAGAGTTTTAAGTAGTTTTTAATATCTTAATATTTTTATTTTGTCTTAACTGTTTGTTTTTTACATTTAAATAACAAACAAGCATTTTTAACTTCCATTGATAAACATATATAACATTATATTCAAGCAGCATATAATAAACAAAACAGTACAAAATAATAAAACATAAATAAACCTTAAATGATACAAAAGAAAATACATTACATTGAGGGGGGTCAGTCCATATAAGCTGACAAAAGCTTAGAGAACTTTCAGGCACCTTTTGTTTTTACCTGTTTTATGGATTTATTTAAATTGTTGAACTGCTTTGAAACAAGGAGAAACTTTAACAAATCTACATTTGTGGAGATAAAATTAGGCTACAATCAACATATTATTACACAGAAATTCAATTACTTTGTTTTTATTTTTGGATCCCACGGCAAAGGTTAACATTTTCAGTGTTGATCACTATAACAATACTGGGAACCACTTCTGCAATTTCTTTAAATTACCAATAGATGGCGCTAGGAGATAGTGGATAAACTTCTGGTGACGATACAAAAGCCTAGCCTACAACACAAAACTGACTAGGCTACATTTATATAGATTTAATTACAAATATTTTATGAAAATAACATATTATTTTTATGAAATAGCTCACATTTATGTGTTCAGTATTCACTGTTTAAATGCAAACTAATTAGCCTGTTCCTTAAAATGACAACCAAGAAATGTTTTATCTCCTATATCACTACTCAACCATGAAGAGAAGCAATTGATGTGTAAAACCTGTTAACGGGCGACAATCCATCCAAAAAAGCGGTTTTAAACCTTCGTTTTATTTATTTTTTATTTAACACAAAAGAATATGAAAGTTGGAAACCTGTAACAACTGACATTCATAAGAAAAACAGATACAGTCAATTGTTTCCAACATTTTTCAAACTATCTTTTTTGTGTTCAACAGAAGTAACTCAAACGTGTTTACAAGGGTAAATAAATTCTGACAGATTTTTTTTTTCTTGGATCCCTTTAATGTCTTCTTAATAAAAAGTTCCTCTTAATTTAAATACAAAATTACAAATGATCCTCATTTAGTCCATAAGCCGTTGCATCTTCTTGTCAGTTAATAGGGTTGAAACATCTTTTAGGCTATTTGTCATATAGAATATAAAGTTAATCTATTACTAAACAGTTCAAGATCTCATCCCCTAGACCATTTCTCCAACCATAGGGTGTCCTTATTAATTTAATCATGTCTGAATAATAGATCCAACATGTCAGCAAACTCCAATAGAAATCTGATAAATGTAAATTTACAGTTTAAGTCAGAACTAGGCCTATTAGCCCCCGTATTATTATTATTATTTTTTAATATTTCCAAAATGATGTTCACAGAGCAAAGAAATTGTCTTATAATATTTTTTCTTCTGGAGAAAGCTTTATTTGTTTTATTTCAGCTAGAATGAACGCAGTTTTTAATTTTTTTAAAAACATTTTCAGGTCAAAATTATTAGCCCCTTTAAACTATATATTTTTATATAATCTATACTAGAGAACAAACCATCATTATACAATAACTTTCCTAATTACTCTATGACCTGCCTAGTTAACCTAATTAACCTAGTCTTTAAATGTGCTAAAGAAAATTTGTGTTACAATCATCCCCGGTCTCCTATATATATTTCCATCTATCAGATTTCTTTATGGGGTTGAAGATTCTTGGCTCGATTCCATCGGTCACTTACTCACTGCCACACCGTGACCCGTGGGTTAATACAGCAGACGTGCCATTGTTTATATGCCGTTATCGGTGCGGACAGCTGGTGAAGGCGCACGGCACGAAAGGTGAAATTCGTGAGAAAGGGAGAAAGGCCACATATCAGGAGATGATCAAAGTACCTACTAACGACTCCCTATTAAACATGTCCAACCATGTGATGACATTTTGGCTTCGTTATATGCTAAATCCATTCGCGTGATGATATCCGTCGATGCACTGACACGGAAAATATGCGAATCTCAGCTCTGGCTGTCTCCTTGAAGAAGCCCGTGCGGTGATATCGAGCAATTTAAATAATGACCCGTCATTTTACTGTTCATCTGCGAGAAAAACACCGGTTATCTCAATGAAACATGTGCGCGATTAAGAGCCAAGCTACATGTCAAGGATTTGGTCAGAGAAATGAATGTTATGTTGGATTTAGATAGTTAAGGTAATGGACGATCATTACAGCGCAGAGAAATGTCTTAAAGGTGAGAGATTACAAGGACTAGAACACGATGTCTCAATGCTTTCATCCAGATTAGACCCAGATTCCTGTTTCAGGTTGTGTTACGTAGGCCTATACTCACTTTCGCCTGGCAGCTCTTGACCTGAGAGAGAGCCTCAGGTGTTTATTTTGTCTTGAATGTAGGTGATGATAGCGTTTAACCTGGATTTAATTCAGCATTCGTCATTTTAATCAAGTGTAAATGCACTGTATAACATAAGCTACTGTTCTGTTGATCACTCTCTAAAAATGTTTAATGGTTCTCCCTCGTTCCCGCCTTTTATTATTTTTAAAATCTGTAATGGTCAAACATATGTTGAGCCTGAAATCACCTCATTGTTTATTTATAGAAGTTTAATGCTGTAACTTACAGTTTAACAAGTAAAAAAGACAATTTTGTCATCATTTACTCAAGCCTTTGCTTGTTTGGAACATATTTGACTGATAAAACACAAAATAAGATATTTTGAATAAAGTTGGAAACCTATGGTAAACTATCCTCTTTTTTTACCATAAAATTAGAGGTAATTTATATCCTATATTTTTATGGAGGTTTAAAGTTAAGAATCAGACAAATAACATCAAGGTCATCAGTGAAAACACCATTAAAGCTCCTGCTGAAAAATCCAGCTTAAACCAGCCTAGGTTTTAGAGGGGTTTTGGCCATTTTCAGGCTGGTTTCCAGCTATTTCCAGCCTGGTCTTAGCTGGTCAGGCTGGAAAATGACCAGCTAAAACCAGCTTTTAGGTGGTCATTTCCCAGCCTGACCAGCTAAGACATTGCAAGGTTTCCGCTACATTCATTCTTCTATGGCGGGGCGCCACACCAAAATTCATCCCGCCACGGCTACATTACAGCTTCTTATTAATTCAAAACATTCAGTCATTGTTGTTGTTGTTGTTGTTTTTAATAGCGGGTTATAATCGCACCAAAACGCATTAAAGAGAGTGAATTATAACAGAGCAAACTTTTCTGTTAATGTAGTAGGGCTGACTGACTTATTGACAGGTGTGCGATGCATGAGGCCAGCAAACACGACGTAGCTTTTAGTTAAGATGAACACGGTTTCCATAATAAAATTTATTTATAGATAAAAGTCTGTGATTCTGCATACATTTAACCTTATCATGCTGGAGTTTATTGCCGTTTCAATTTACTTTAGGATGCATTAATATCACTCTTTAGGTCGACTTGAGACATTCAGAAATATTCCTAGCAAATACAATAAATGTTGGAGACAGACTACATAAACACACTAAACCGCATTTCAGCAGTGTTTATTTGAGAGCGCACAAGAAGATCTGCGCTTGAGCAGCGTATTTAAGGGCGTGCAAGAAGTTTTGTGCACGAGCAGAGGAAATGTACAGGCAAAGAGATTAGCATGCTCATATTAATGTTACATAAATGCGATCCCCGACTTGTAATACTGTGCTAACCACACTTTTTCCATTTGTCATTAAAATAACGCCACAGGTAGTTGGTAGATGTGTAAAGGAACTGCCGCCACAGCTGGAAAAAATCGTAGACGAAACACTGCATTGTATTTTTGGCTATTCACATAAATATGTGCAATATAAAACCAGATTTGGGCCACATATTACAAAGAACACCTACCGACTATCATATGTGAAACATTTACATTTTAAATAATATTGCGTATTCATGATTTTCTGAAAGCATCACAGCACAAGAATGAGTTTTAATAATTGCTTTAATTTGCCCATCGCCTCACAGTGCTACAGGGTGATTCCCTTTTACAGAACAGCGATCAACTGTTAATCTCATTATTGCCTGTAGCGTCACCATTATAATCAGACAGAGTAAGACAGCTTCCAGAAGAGAACAGAAGGACAATAAATACATCTCAACAGGTTTAAAAAAAACAGAGCATCACTTGCCCTACATAAGCAAATCTCGCTAACAGTTCAGTCCTTGAAAATGCACAATTCGATACAATCAAAAGAAATGGAAGACATTATTGATCAGAGATGATGATGATGATGATGATGATGAACAGATATATTGTATGTACAAACACTGACTTGTGTCTCTATATTCAAGTTTTAACAACTGTGGATTTAATAGATACTGTTCAAAATATTCTACACCAGATTTGCCGACTGAAATATCTTTGTGCTGATTGTAAAAAGCTGTTCACGCCACTTATTGTCTATTGATATTGGTAACAATAAAGACTTACAAATAAATGTAAAAGAATAGCAGAGTCCTCACCACAACTATAACGTTAATGGCACAGAGGATAAATACAACTGAATCACTTTTAAAATGACTTTTTTTTATTAGCTGACGAACGATTAAAAGCATCGACAGCCAACCAGGATCTTGAATGCGTCAAAGAGCGCAATCCTTCAAAATATATATGTCAAAACCACAGTATAGTTACCTATGGAGCTATTGGTGTGAATGGGCCTCATGTAAAAATGATCTGTCTTAATGGCAGTATTTAACTTCTCGAACAAACAAAACAAGGAAATTTGCATATTGCTGTCACTCGGTGCAGCTGTTCCACGTTAAAATCTCATTATCGAGTCCTTACAACTCATCTCAGTAAAAAAGACGTCTCTATCTACAGCATTACTTCTTTAAAAAAAGGAAAAAAAAAGTACAATAAAAATATCCAGGTAATAAAATCAGCATCAATCAACTGCTTCATAGTAAATACATTGAACGCAAATCACATTGAAAGTGTCCGCCCGGTTATGATTGTCATTTATGAACGGAGAAAACAGATCTTGAGTTCATAAAAGGGCAGAAGAGGAACTTCGTAGACAGAAAGTTGGCGTCCGCTACTTTTTTTTTTTTTGGTTCGCCGCTGACATATTGCATAGTGAAATGCTTCACAAACTACAGTCGGTTATAAGAGGTAGAACTAGAAGATCATATTCATACATCGAGTGTTTCCCACTTTCTGTCTCATTAAGCACAGGAAAGACTGAAGTCATTTTGTCATTAATTTTATAACAGCAGTTCCCTTATTGGGATAAGTAGTTACGCCCACAATTGTGGTTCAGTAATATAGACTTCTAAAAGAGTTTCAAAAGGTTGAGTCTTTTGAGCGAAAGAAAAATATATCATAAATGCTAATACAAATTTGTTCGTTGAAATATTAAAATTTGATCAAACGTGCTCATTTGAATGAAGTGCGGTTATTTGGCTAGAGGAAAAGTTAAACCACCAAATTTGGTTCATACATTATTGAATGGATTCTACATTGTTAAGACTTGATTATGATATCATTCAGATGTGTATAATAATATATTATAGTAGTGTGGTGTAACGGATCACAAATCTCATGGTTCGGATCACATTATGCTTTTTTTAGTCACGAAGCGGACCATTTATCAGATCAGCCAAAAGGGGAGATGAGACAAATCTAACTTGATTTCCATTTATTACAAAAACAGTACTGCAAGAAACTTTTGGTTTTAAAAAAACAGTGCTAGGAACTTAGTCATTTAATAAAAATAAAATGAAGCAATCCTCAGTTGAATAAAAATAAATCGAAAATTATTCAGTACTGTAAAAATTCACTGTTACTCCTACTGTTGCTGAAAGGCTAAATGTAGAAATCTAACATTATAATTTGTACAACCCATATTTATTTTTAGTCTCTTTCAATAAACGATTCAGTTATTCACTCATAAAATGTCATGTTTCATTGCTAGATGATAATTTTTGAAGAAATATTCAGTTGCATATTTTCAATGGCTGGTTGTCGCCACCTATTGCTTAAATAATGTAATTGCGGCCTACATTTTTCATTTTTGAGTGTCAAGTTAAATGCAAATGACGGGGATTTTAATGTTTACCATAAACATCAGTGGTTTTATCTAAACTATAAGCTGTTATCCCTGTACTTCTGTCTTATTTGACTGTTGATTTTTTTTTTTAAACACAGATTTGAATGCAGCGATTTAAAGGATTAATAAACATATGCAAATACCATCATTTATAATTTATGTTGCGTGGGTGTTGAGATCCCAATCTTTTAATGATTAATTGTGCAGCTTACACTGAATACCTTAATGCAGGCTAAACAAGGCTGAACACCTTTAATAACCTAAGAAACCCACCACATACAGAATAACCCACCACAACGTCTTCTGTCATCATTAGATTTTACAGGGTACCCTAAATGCTTTCATATATGGGATTTGAATGACGCGACAGGTGATCTCTCTGCGATTTTTGGATTAATCTACAAGTAAAATATTTATTAATCAGCGGGTCACTTGTGTTCCTAACCGTGGGTTGTGATCCGTACGAATCACAGATCAACTGTGATCCGTTACACCCCTTTATTACAGTTATAAAATTTTAAATTTAATGAGAAAAATGATCAGTCTGGACCCAGAACATAGTAATAAATCAATAGCAAAAATATATCATTTGTTTGATTTTTAAAATTCCAAAAATAATGCTACCAAAAATGAGGAGATATATATAACAAAGTACAAAAAAACTCTTTGGTGAAGAGTTTGTGTTTGTGCAGCTTTTGGTTGTAGTGTTGAAATGCCATTTGTCCATTTGTTTGGACTTTTTCTATTAACGTGTAGCATTTTGTGGTTAGCCGATAGACTAAACCATCATCTGGACCTTAAAGTTTGTGTGTATGCATGTGCATCTGTTTTCGGGAGTGTTTAAAGGGATGTTTCGGAGGACGGAGTTTTCCAGAAGAATTTGTTGTTGTCGGGGTCCAAATCGATTCGGATCTGAGGCACCATCTTCTTAAAGGGGTTTAAATCCTGACTGTGAGAAAGCAAAAGAGAGTGTTGTTAGATAGATTCTCAAAATACAAGAAATCCTTCATGGGTAAAAAGTAGAGCTACACGATACTGGGAGAATATACGATATTGTTCTTAAGTGTTGTGATAATAATTCTTGCAGATTTCTGTTGAGAATGTTTATTAGCATTTTTTTCTTAATAGTTATTTAATGGTCATACTAAAATAAACAGGTAATAGATATTATATTATATTATATTATGATATTGCCCCCACAATGTGATTAATACCAGCACAGTACACACACACACGCGCGCACGCGCATAAACATGTTGAAATTTAATGTTTTATAGGAACTTCTCACCAATGATTTTTATACTGACTATAATGACTGTATGTTTTCACCTCTTCCCCCAACCGTACCTCTAAACCAGCCCTTAAAGGAAACAATCTGCAGTTTTAAATTTCCAAAATACTTAATTCTATATGATTTTTAAGCTTATGGAAAACAAAACAGGTCCCCAAAAGGTTGAAAATGACTGCTATTACTATACTTGAGAGGACATTCGGTCCCCGCAATGTAATTAATACCAGCACCACACACACACACACACACACACACACACAACTCTTACCTTGACACAGTCCTGGAAGGGAAAAAGTGCTTTGCATCAGTAGGGAGTGAGGAAGGACATGGGCTTATCTCCTGTAAGAAACAAACACACACATGCTGTTAATATACATTCACACACACACACACATAAACACGGCAGATTGTTCAATCCCAGAAGGTTAACATATAAAGAGGCAGCTAAAAAGGAGAGTTGATTAGTTAGTGATTAGAGGTAGTGAAGAAGAGGAAATTCAGTACTGCAGTCAGGTTAAAGTCAACAAGAGTGTGTTTACAACTCAGTTTACTTCCGTAATGTAAAAACGGATATTAAAAGAACATTAATATTGGTCAAAGATGAAAATGGTTGACATTTTTTAAGCATCAAAAAAGTCTCATACTCCTGCAACCAATCTTTGGGAAACATCAATACACACTCATTCACACTCATACACAAAGGACAATTTAGCCTACCCAATTCACCTGTACCGCATGTTTTTGGACTGTGGGGGAAACAGGAGCACCCAGAGGAAACCCACGCGAATGGTGGGAGAATATGCAAACTCCACACAGAAACGCTAACTGATCTAGTCGAGGCTCGAACCAGCGACCTTCTTGCTGTGAGGCGATTGTGCTACCCACTGCGCCACCATGCTGCCCTTTATGTATATATATTTAAGTTTATCTTGCAAGCAAATTTGGATTCCATTCTGAAGGGCTCATCCCTATGCCCTAATCCCTTCGGAGGGACAGCACTAACTAATGCGCCACTGCGTCACCAGGCATATTTATGACAAATGTTATTTTTAATGACATCCCAGTTTACATTCATACATTTTCTTGTCGGCTTAGAGCCTTTATTAATCTGGGGTCACCACAGCGGAATGAACCGCCAACATATCCATTAAGTTTTTACACAGCGGATGCCTTTCCAGCCGCAACCCATCTCTGGGGAACATCCACACACACATTCACACACACACACTCATACACTACGGACAATTTAGCTAACCCAATTCACCTGTACCGCATGTCTTTGGACTGTGGGGGGGAAACCGGAGCACTTGGAGGAAACCCATGTGAATGCAGGGAGTACATGCAAACTCCACACAGAAATGCCAACTGAGCCGAGGATCGAATCAGCGACCCAGCGACCTTCTTGCTGTGAGGCGACAGCACTACCTACTGCGCCACTGCATCGCCCATCCCAGTTTACAATTAATAATAAATTTATAATTAATTTATTATTCATATTTGCTACTGTGGTTAAACCAGCATGGAATCAATTATTTAATAATAATTATTATAATACCCGTCTTCTGCAGCAAACAGGAGGATCTTTAGTGCCATCACTTTTTTTGGAGTAAATTTATATATTATTTATTTAGTTATTCATTGCAGTGGACATCTGAGAAAAGTCTGACAAAAAGCGTTAATGGAGTATATTAATTCATTCTTTTTCCTTCAGCTTAATCTATATTTTAACAGTCGCCACAGAGGAATGAACCTTCAACTATTCCAGCATATGTTTTACACAGCGGATGCCTTTCCAGCCGCAACCCAGTGCTGGAAAAACACCCATACACACTAATACACTACGACAAATCTAGTTTATTCAGTTCACCTATAGCTCATGTGTTTGACTGTGGGGGACACTGGAGCAACCGGAGCATGTATGTCTATTATTATCTAAAACCCACGCCAAGATCGTGAGAACATGCTACAGTAACTCCACACAGAAATGCCAACAGGCCCAGCCGGAACTCGAACCACCGACCTTCTTGCTGTGAGGCGACATCGCTAACCACTGAGCCACCGTGCCGCCCTTACATCCATAAATCACTGTAAAACGGATCAATTCTACAAAATATGGCAACCATTTGAAAATTATTTTGACCCTGGAATTGGTAATATTGTGTTATGATTTAAAAAACCGCTGAACTTCTGCACAATTATCACATTAGGAATTGTGTTTTTATTAACTTTTATTCTATAAAACTTTTTATTATTTATAAAATTTCATAATAATGGATGTTCTTTGGCAAACAGTGGTTAGCACTGTCGCTTCACAGCAAGAAGGTCGCTGGTTCGAGTCCCGACTGGGCCAGTTGGCATTTCTGTGTAGAGTCTGCATGTTCTCCCCGTGTTGGCGTGGGTTTCCTCCGGGTGCTCCGGTTTCCCCCACAAGTCCAAACACATGTGGTACAGGTGAACTGAATAAACTAAAATTGCTTTAGTGTACGAGTGTGTGTGAAGAGTGTGTATGAGTGTTTCCCAGTACTGGGTTGCAGCTGGAAGGGCATCTGTTGTGTAAAACATATGCTGGAATAGTTGGAGGTTCATTCTGCTGTGGCGACCCCTGATAAATAAAGGGACTGAGCCAAAGGAAAACCAATGAATGAATGTTCTTTGTGTACTGTGATTTCCAATTTAAGAAAAATCAATGAAAATAACGATCATTCATTTTATATAATATTTCACAATTTAAATTTAAATTATAATTAATGTTTTCTGACTACAATAGCAGTTCATTTCTTCTCTTAAACCTTGTTTCTACTGCTTGTTCCTCAACGGTTTTTCTATTAAACATTGCTTGTATTGTTGATTTCTTTAAGATTCTCAACAAAGAATTGCTACTTCTTAAACTCTACCTAATTCCCATCTCTACAGACCAGAGTAGACTCGAAGACATCAGACAAAAACAAATAAAGTCACAGATCAAGTTACTTTGATGAAAGACACCGAATGAATCATGCACTGAAAGACCAGGAACAGGAATTATTAAAGCAAACAGGGTGCATTTCGACTTCATGTTGACTTTCTTAATACATCCACACAAATAGTGATTAGGCATCTTAAATTATCTGCTGAGAACGGATTATCGATCCACACCAGACCAGGAAACCAAGCAACACCGCAAAAACAAAGAGAAAAACAGGATTTAGAGATGTTTTCTGGAGGATTGTGAGATGACAGTGAGAAGAAGGAGAGAAAAGACATTAGTCAGGTTTTTGAAAACGACACAGCGCATGGGTTCAGGCAGTGGTGGACAAGAAATAAATATATTTTTACACATCCATCTTTTTATTTTATCTGAACATAAAAGCTTTCGACTTTTTAAACCTATTTTATCTAGAAAACATGTTGAAAAAATAGTTCATGCTTTTATTACTTCAAGATTGGACTACTGTAATGCGCTATATTTTGGGATCAGTGAGACAACTCTATCCCACCTACAGCTAGTAGGGCTTTTAACCAGCACCAGAAAATATGACCACATCACACCAGTACTGCGCTCTCTGCACTGGTTGCCTGTGCACTATTGTGTAACTTTTAAAATTCTTCTCCTGGTTTTTAAATCTCTAAATGGCTTAGCTCCTTCCTACCTGTCAGACCTGTTGACTGAACATCAGCCTGGTCGGTCTCTTCAGTCATCAAACCGGAGACTTTTATACATTCCAAAGTCGAGGCTGAAATGCAGGGGTGACCAGGCTTTCGCAGTAGCTGGTCCTACTTTGTGGAATGCTCTGCCCCTCTGTATTAGGTCTATATCATCGCTGTCTGTTTTTAAATCTAGGTTGAAAACTTACCTTTTTGATTTGGCATTTTATCAGTGAGAATTGTTTGTTTTTAGCTATAATAACTATTTGTGAGAATTGTTTGTTTTAGCTATAATTTTATACTTGTTCTTTGTGATTTATTGTTCAGCACATTGGTCAATCTTTGGTTGTGTTTAATAGTGCTATATAAATAAAATTGACATTTGTACAATTACTTAACAATTTTTCAAAACACAAGAGTTACACAAATCAATGAAAAAAATGTAAGTTATTATCTCTGAGCCAATGAAATTAGATACGTGATAACAGTGTCCGGTTTGTAAATGAGCTGAATTCCTGTTCGACTGGATCAGAAATAGCACTAAACTATGAATTAGTGAATTGGACAGATGCGATTTCACCTTTTCTAGAATTAACAAGAGATTTAAAGGGCACCTAGTTTACCCCTTTTTTAAGATTTTTCTTATATTTTTAAACGTTTATTTATGTGCTTTTTGCTGCAACAAAATATAGAAAAAACCACACTACAATATAATATAATACATATAAAATACAATACATAAAAAGTATACATATATATATGAAAAAAACCTAACCTATGACAGAACAAACGAACGACAGAACACCGAGGGACAAATGCACATGAAAGCAAAATATAATTTAGCTGGTCAGGTTAATGCATAAATAAAACAATTATAAAGTAACGTTTTTGTATCACCAGAAAAATGCATTATCCCGACTACAGTGTTATTGTCAAATAATAGTTTGGGCACATTATTAAGAATATTATAGATTATAAATTGTGAATATCAATTAAACTCAATTTTTAATTACTGTGTTATTGGGTTATTGGTTAGCTAGTGCTTCTTCCAATGCACTAAGGTGTTCTAATATCTGTCCCCATGTTTATCAAACATCCGCAATTTGTCATTATTGATATATCTCAACCTCTCCAAAGCAAGCATGTTTACGATATCTCTACCCCACATACCAAATTTAGGTACAGATTCAGTCTTCCACATTCTTTAAATCACCCTTTTGGCAATTACCATACCAAATAACATGGCTTGTCTTTCATATTTATTAAGCATCTCTAAATTACTAAATATCCCAAGAACAGCTATAAGTGGACATGCTTTAAGATTTCTTTTGAGGGCTTTAGAAAAACATTCAAATATATTTTCCCAATATTCTTGTAATTTAGGACACAACCATATCAAGTGGGTTAGGGATCCTTCTGCTGTTTTACACCTATTACAGAGTGGAGATACCCAAGAGAAATCTTATGTAGTTTCTCCTTAGATAAGTGTAACCTATGCAGGGTTTTAAATTGAATTAAATGATGTCTTACGTTAATTGAGCATGCATGTATATTCTCAAGGCCTTCTTCCCAACTCTCTGAATCTATCTCTAACCCTAATTGTAGTAACAAACAGATATTTATTCAAGCATAAGTACACTGTAATACATGTATTTTTACAATAAGTACATTGTAACAAACTATTCATTCTTGTGTAAGTACATATTAGTTAAGGCCACTTAATATAAAGTGGGACCAAAAATACTTTAGTATTTATATATAATGCTTATTCCAAAATATTTCCCTTTACTATAAATTACTATAGCATTATAAATGTGTAACACCTGGTTTTATTGGGTTTTTTGTTTTAGCTGTTATATACTATAATTTACTATATTATTTACAGTGAATAACTGAACTGAACTATTCTGCCTCATATGTTTCATTGACAGTTTTATTGATCACTAAGATATGATTGACTTGGATTTAATTTGCTTCGATTTAAAAATGAAAACTGTAAAAATAGCTTAGAGGTCGCTAAACTACTTTTGCCATGTAGCTTCATGACGGTCCAGATGGAAACAGATGTGAGCCAATGTGAGGCAACAACACATTTTGGTTTCATCTGTGCTAGTTGTTTGGCGTCAGCTTGGTGTGTACTATCCCTAAGAAACCTTCACTTATTCCCAGCTGTATTCTTTGAAAATATTGCATGTGTCTTTTTTTTAAATGGTTATTTCTTTTATTATTTGAACTACTGCTGATGTCATGGAATGTCAAGTTATCTGTTTGTAAAATGTAATAAAAAAAAAAACATTGTCACGTAAATGAACAGACAAAAGTTTCCCGTTTTTGGCTGAAACCGCAGACGTGTTTCATTTACGTTCTCATCCACCACTGTGTGAAAGCCTGGCTTCTGTGTATACTCACGGTCTGAGGGTTTCTCCCTCAGCACTGCGTCCTGCTCCATGTCCTCCATCGAGATCTTTATACTGGGAATGGTCTCGATGGCTGGAAAATCCGACTGTGAACGCAGGTGTGGAGATTCATTCCGCTGAAGTTACTGAGACACTACACAAACGCAAACACACTGATACACACACACACACACACACGCACACATATAGACTCAAGACTCACATCATTCATGTCGCTGTCGATGCTGCCTTTCTTCTTCTTCTTCTTCTTCTCGTCCTCCTTCTTCTTCTTGTCTTTCTCCGGCATGACGTCATCCAGGTAACTGAGATCGTGCTGCGAGAACACATAATCCATGGCCTTTCTCACAGCCACCAGTGCGAGGATCTGGAAAAAATAAACACAATGACAGCAATATTTGAGTTTTTATACTGTGCATTAATAAATAATTCAATAGTTGTTATATTCTGGGTGTGCAAAATTTTCTGATAATTTAATGGACAGTGTTCTCATCTTCTGATGGCTACTTCCAGCAGGATAATGCACCATGTCAAAGTGCTAATCATCTCAGACTGGTTTATTGAACATGACAATGAGTTCACTGTACTCAAATGGCCTCCACAGTCATCAGTTCTCAATCAAATAGAGCACCATGGTGCAACTGCGTGATGCTTTCATGTCAATATGGAGCAAAATCTCTGAGGAATATTTCCAGCACCTTGTTGAATCTATGCCACAAAGGATTAAAGCAGTTCTGAAGGCAAAAGGGGGTCCAACGCGGTACAAGTAAGGTGTACTCAATAAAGTGGCTGGTGAGTGGGTTTATATATATATATATATATATATATATATATATATATATATATATATATATATATATATATATATATATATATATATATATATATATATATATATATATGAGCTGCTGCTGCGCTGTCGGTCATTGGGTAGTGGAGAGCATGAGACTGATTCCAGTGACGCTCCAGGGACAGATGAGTCTTCGCTGAGGCCAGCTTCCAGCCTCCATTGCTGAGACTGCAACTCTGCACAAGACTTTTGGCCAGCGGAGAAATTAAAATGGTCATGCCGAACTGAATCTGGTTCTCTCAAGGTTTTTTTTCTTCACTCTCTTATTGGTGAAGTTTTTTTCCCTCTCCACTGTCGCCACTAGCTTGCATGGTTCAGGATCTGTAAAGCTACGCATCGATGAATTTGCTCTTCAGTGTTTGAACTCTCAGTAATGATTTTAAAGCACACTGAACTGAGCTAAACTGAACTGAACTTAAACACTAAAAACTGAACTACCCTGACCCAGTTACTATGACCATTTATGTGAAGCTGCTTTGACACAATCTACATTGAAAAAGCGCTATACAAATAAAGCTGAATTGAATTGAATTGAATATATATATATATATATATATATATATATATATATATATATATATATATATATATATATATATATATAATTTATTTTAATTACTCAAGTTTTCTAACATTCTAAATATGATGTATTCCATTCAAATAATTTTAAGAAATTCATTTAATGATGAATTAATATGAAATAGTTGATTCAGTATGGATATAATAATAATATGCCAGGCCCGTAGCCAGCCTGGTGAACTGGGTGATTCTTTTTTCTTAAAAAGTTTACCTTTTTGCAGTTATACGCCTCAGTTTCTATTTAACTGAGATTTAAATACTGCATTTTAGTGACATTTTAAGCAGTACTTTTTTTTTTTTTTGCTGGATTAGCTAGTCAGATGTCATCACAACCACACTTTTTGATGTGCTAAAAATATTTGTAATATATAAAAAAAATATAAAAAAAATAGCAATAAAGAAAAATTAAAAACAAGACTAATTTTTAAAATACAAATTTATTACATCATATATCATTAGAAAAAAAAATGCAATCTGTTGAAGTTTTAAAGTAAAAAAAACTGTAGCCTAAAAACTGTCCCCAGTCGTAATTTGACCATTTCAATAATAAATAACGATTAAAACATAATAATAATAATAATAATAATAATAATAATAATAATAATAAAACAGTAATAATGAATTCTTCAGAATTGTTCTAGCCTCTTTGCTAAAGAAAATAGTACATTTAAAAATTCTTGGATATCAACAACAGCCAAAATATATTCAAATTAATTTAACATGGTCTGCTTCTGGTGCTTCACACCTTTTTATTGCTCATTTTTATTTCAGAAATAAGGTCCAAGATTTACAATAAAAGTTACCTGTAAAATGTTTTCTCAGTTTAAAAACAATACAGTAGTGAAAGAAGACTTCTCTTACATCAGATTACAGTCCCACCGAAGCAACAGCCAACATAGGATTCCATTTGGTCTTAAAGCCTTTTGCGATGCATTATTTTCATTATTCATGATGGCACAGCAGTCAAAATAGGACAAATGAGCTCATGTATGAGACAAATTCTAGACCTTCAGTGAGGGGTGGGTCTTCCAAACCACCCTGCCTCTACCCTTGCTTTTTTCGACCCACAGAGTTACTCAGTATGAGTGTCGCATCAAAGATTCAAATGTTACTACGCAGTGGGTTATGTCGCGTGACTCGCGTCACATTATTGTGGCTTTTTACAAAAAATAATTAAATGGACAAATTCTGGACCTTTACGGGCTACGGGCATGTATGCAATTATTTGGATCATAATTATTTTCACAGTAAAATGTTATTATTATTATAAATAATCTTACCATATTACTAATATGCAAGTTATGTTTATATACCATCAAAATCATCACTTTATTGTGGCTGGTGAGTGTATCTAATAATTTATGGCTTATATAGTCAGTCAATCAATCAATATTTTTTAGTTTACTAGTTGACAAACTATTTTTACTTCAATAAACTATTTGAGCTCAAACTGAACAAAATTAACTAAAACTTAAACAATATTGAAGTAAAAATAAAGATGTGTAAAAAATGTCTTTGATTTTATTACTTTATCAGGTCTTCATATATTATTCTATACGGTTTTGCTCTTGAATAAACGGAGATGGAAGGAGTTTTGTAAGTTTCTGCAGCTGAACTGCTCACCATGACAGGGAAGATGATGGCGGCTACTGTTGACTTGAGGATCCACAGCAGAGCCAAACACAGAACCTGTACACAAACACACACACATTTATAAAGATTACGCAGAACTACATCTGAAGACCACACACAAGTGCGCCCCCTCTCTATCACAAACACACAAACATTCATGAATAACACAGAGAACTACAGCATTAGACCACATACACACTCACTCTTTTAATTCAATTCAATAGTTGCTTTATTGGCATGACAAATGTTACAAATGTATTGCCAAAGCAGTTATAAAGTGTACATAAAAATAAAAGAACATGCATATATAATAAAACTCTAAACATCACATTATTATTCAATATATCACATCATTAATATTCACTCTCTCTCTTCTACTCACACACACACCTGTATGAAGGTGAAGAGGTGAACTCGTCTGAGTGGGACGTGTCTCAGGTAGATCAGATCCGGTTGGTGTTTTGCAGGCATCAGCAGGAGCTCCAGGCGATCCAAAAACTACACACACACACGCACACGCACAAAAGGTTTTATTCATAGGTTACTGTTCTCAAGAGGCAGACATCCTGTTGAAACAATTTTTTTTAAAAGATATATTTTTAAAAATAAATATAAAAATTTAAATAAAATTTGTATGTAAACTTAAACATTTAGTGTAATTTTTTCATTATTTTTAATGAATTTTATTACATTTATTTAGCGATGTGATAAGAAATCAAATGTATTTTGATTCAAAATAAGATTATTTTCATTTAGTACATACATTAATAAAATATCTTATAATTCTTAATATCTTAAAACATTAAATATCTTGCCTCAAAATAAATGAATACATTTTCAAAATATAAAATGACCGTATTTTTATTTAATTTATATAATATGCAATACTGTTTTATACGTTTTTCAATAAAATGTAGTTCTGTCTAGTTCTCGAATCTGATTGGCTGATAGCCGTGAGATATTAAAGTAATATCAGCACTCGTACAGCCTCTTCATCCTTGTGTATTACTCTGCCCTCACGGCAAGCAAAGGACTGAAGTTTGACAAATATTGCAGCTGTTGGACAACATAATGTGGTTTTGTGGCTTTTTTTTAGGCGAGAATGTAGTTGTGTACATTGCAACTATGCAGTTTATTTATGAGGGTAATGCCTGTTTTAAATATTTAGAATTTCTAAGATTCAGCATGCCGGCATCCATCAATCTGTCATACTGAGCAGAGCAAAGACGGTTGTTGTTCCGCCACAAGATGGCGACAGAGACCACATAAAAAGCCATTAGAGAAGAAAAACTCAGCGTATTTAAAAACTACAGCTGATCTAATCATTATAAAACAGGTAAGTGACATTCTAAGTCGATCTCTCTCTTTTGTATGTTGTAATTCTGTATTTGTACCATAGTAGTCTGGTACTGTTTAATTTGCTTTAGCTTTTAATGGGTTAATTATTGTGATCTCTCGATTGCAACAGAGAAATACTGGGAAATCTCTGTAGACTGATGGCATTTCATGCTGTTCAGCCTTATAACCTTAAAATGTGAGCAAAATCATAGTGAGCACAATAGTCATCCCTTTAGACATTACACTAGAGAATCATTCAAATGTTAGCTCTAAAGTGACGTTTGTAAAGTAGCAACGGTTTCTGCTGTTCTAGCGTGAGCTGCAGATGTGAATAATTGGTGGAAGAAAGTAGTATCTCATACAAAAGGATTTTTACACTCTCTGTTTGATTTTTTATTTTATACACACGATTATGCCGTCCAACTGTTGTATAAATCCAATATCACACTCGTTGCAGTGTGATATGGCTGTATATCGTCACTGGTGGGACACTAAGGCACTCGAATCCAGCCTCTTGTCAACGCACGTCTCCCACCAGTGCCAATATACAACCATATTGCACTGCTACTCGTATGATATTGCTCATAAATTTATTTATTTAATTAATTGATTTATTTTTTCAGAATTATTAGTTCTGATTTTTAAGAACAAACTCATTTAACCTTTTTTAATTTCCCAGAAAAACAAATAGAGAATCAAGCCTCAGTTTAGTGTAAATCCTTTTATAACTTATATAACCTCTATATTACACACAGTTCAACTTCCTATAATAGTTATATTATGTAGACACAACATTTTCTGAAATATCCGTTTGTTTACATTTACATTATTATTATTATTTTAATAAATTAAACATCATGTTGTCACAAAAAGTGTAAAATGTGGCTTAAAAATGATCAAATTTAAATATATATAAATTATATATACATTTGGGAAATATTTGAAAAAGAATAAAAGATTCAGGGGGCGAATAATTTTAACATCACCTATTAATATGCACAATTCATAACCTATAACACTAACTTATTAATTAAATACACTATTATGTAATTACAAATGGATTAAGGTTTATTCTTATTACAACAACACTCATTGTCATGCTCAAAAGTGTCCTTAAGTGCTCTGGGTTCAGCCAGGTGCACTATCCTGACCAAATCCTGACCACGCCTGATTTATCCCAACTTTCCTGAACTCAGATCAGGTGGTGGAGTGGGTTCGGGTTCCCAGGCTCTAGCGGAGATCAGGTCATCGGCAGGATTAGGGTCTCTTTCTACTGAACAGTAACGGGACACTCATTGAGCTGCATGAACTCACCTGAACCCCATTTAACGAGGCGACGCCCATGTAGAGGAACACACCATACAGCACCGGCATTGGAATGAACTGCGGAGATCAAAAACATGCTATTTAAACAACACTGATACACATTTATACACACATACAGAATCAAACATCATGAGAAGACAAAAAAACACACCCCAAAACCTGCTCAACAACAGATTTGTGCAATGCAAACAGATTATAGTCAAACAGAATTGTGTTTGTGACTAAAAGCACACAGGAATGAAAGACGCTTTCTAAGCTCACATCCTGGTATGAGCTCTTATCATTATAGTCATTATTATTGTCTTCATGAAGTATGTACAAAGCAAATGTCCAGCAGAGGGCAGTAACAGTACTAATCACTAAAAACACAATACATGCTGATATTTACTGTGCATTAGGGATTAAATAAAATAATATATAATAATAATAATATATTAAATTTAGTTTTCATTTTTTTATTTACATTAAAATATATTCTATTATAAATTTTCTACATAATAACATTAATAGTAGTAATAATAATAATAAATTATAATATTAATATTGTTTATTTAATTTTCAAAAAATAATTGTTATTCATATTAAAATATATTAAAATATATTATTAATTTTCTATATAATAATAATAAAAATATATTTCATTTAATTTTCAATTTATGTATTTACATATTAAACATATTTTATTATATTATCCATTTTCTATATAATAATAATAATAATAATAATATTGCTTATTTAATAAAAAACAAATGTTATTTCTATTAAAATAAACAAAAAATAATATGTTATTTTCTATATACTACTACTAATAATATATTTTATTTATTTTCTATTTTTTTATATTAAAATATATTTTATTATATTATTTTATATATATAGTATAATATTCTATATAATATAATTTTCTATATAATAATAATACTAATAATAATAATAATATTGATTATTTAATTTTAAAAAATGTTATTTATATTAAAATATATTAGATTATTAATTTTCTACATATATAATAATAACAAAAATATTAATATATTTCATTTAATAAATTTTTTTCTTTATATTAAATTAATTTTATTATTATTATATTTTATTATTCTTATTATCCATTTTATATATAATAATAATAATAATAATAATAATGATAATAACATTGTTTATTTAATTTTCAGAAAATAATTGTTATTTATATTTAAATATGTTAGATTATTAAGTTTCTATATAATAAAACTAATAATATTATATTTCATTCAATTTAAAAAATGTTTTATTTATATTAAATTACATTTTATTATATTATAATTTTTTTATATAATAATAAAAAATATATAAATATTTATTAAATGTTAAAAAAAATTATGTTTAAATATACTATATTATATGTAATATAACTAACAATAAAATGTTAGTTATATCAAAATATATTATATTATAAAAGGTTATAAGTACATAGATTAATAAAACACCACACCGAAGTATAAATAGTTTAAAACTACTGTATAAAGTTAATTTCTATTCTATTATTCAGTATTTCAGTATTCTAAGTATTTAGGTTAATAAACCACAACGACATCAATTATACATTTATATAAAGAAAACTATTTGAAACTATATAAAAAACTATAGTTGTTTTTAAAAAGCAAACTTAGCAGAATTTTTTATCATAATGCATGCAATATCATAAAACCATGACATAATAAGACATTAATTTGAAGAACATTAAACTATGTGGTATCACAAACCATACACTGATTATATGACAATATATTGTCTCTCCATTGCAATCTTTCTATTCTAACCAATAAAAAAAATAATAATACAAAATTAGGTTAATAAATTGACATTATTTACAACGTTAACAATGTTATAATACTGTGTGCATGCAAATACATTATAAGCGTTATATAAAAAGTACAGTGATCATTTCTAGTGTTTTACAAGTTCTGATATACAAGAATAAACTCGTTTAACCTTTTTTATTTTGTCCAGAAAACAATTAGAGAAAACAAGACTTAGCTTTGTGTAAATCAGCACTTGTATAACCTCTATATTTCACCCACTTCAGCAAATATAACTAGAACTCCTTAAAATATCCTAAGTTATATTATGTAGACACAATGAATATTTTCTGAAATATCTGTTTGTTGATATTATAGCTTGACTCGTGATTGACTTTCTAATATTACGAGCCACAGTGATGACTCATTCATATTTGTAGTTGGTTTTCCCAGAAAAACACGAAACTGATATGTGTATATTTGCTTAAAAAAGTGTGTTTTGTCAACTTTTAGTGGCAAACATGACCTCTTGTACAGTAAAATCATCTGGTTTCTCTTTAACACATGGAGATTGATAAGTATAAACCTTCAGAACGGGGGCCATGAAGACGGAGAGACCGGTCAGAATAAACACCATTATTCCTGTGACTCTCTGCTCCCTGCAGGAGAAACACAACACAAAACTATCAGCAACATCTACTCAACATAAAAACACCACAGAGCAACTTGTGACAGTGATCAACTCTTATATCAGATGTCTTGTTTGAGATATTGAAGCATTTTTAGAGTAATAGCATCTGCTGATAACTGTCTGGTTGACCAATAAAACAAAACCTTTAGTTCATCCAAGTGTACATTTCACAGACAGATTTATCAATGAATGACACAATACTTAACCTAATCTAAACAAAGCCCTAACCATTTTATTGACACATTATATGGCTACAACACAAAAATTCAACATATATATATATATAACAGTTCTGTCTGGATCTCGAGTCTGATTGGCTGATAGCCGTGATATATTTAAGTAATATTAGCATCCGTACAGCCTCTTTACCCTTTGTGTATTACTCTGCCCACATACAGCCAGCAACAAGCAGAGACACTATATTTTGACAAATATTACTGCTGTTAGACAACCAAATATAATTTTGAAGCTTTTTAGTCGAGAATGTAGATGTTTAGATTGAAACTATGCAGTTTATTTGCAAAAATAGTGTCTATTTTAAAATATTTACAATTTCTAAGAGCTCGGCGGCGGCGGATGAAGTTGTCTATTCACAAGATGGCGTCAGAACCGCATAATAAGCCCTTGCTCAGTGTGTTTTTTTCAGCACGAATAAAAAGCTGAAAAAACGGAAGCCTAGTGGTTTTTAAGGTGGACCGGATAGAGTCAATAAGAAGCTGCAAATAAGAAGCTGGATTCAGCCTTGTCCCTCCTTATCGCAAACACAACAGCAGTCTGGTGAGAAATCCCTGTAGTCCGATGGCATTTGATGTCACGTTTAGCTTTATAATCTTAAAATGTGCGCAAAATTTGCTGTTTTGTCATCACCTCAAGGGGGTCACACACCAGAAGTGCTATAGAGAATCATTTAAACACTAGCTTTAAAGTGACGTTGATGAATTAGTAACGGCTTCTTCTGTTCTGATGTCAGCTTATTTTAAAATAAAAAAAATTTCTCACTCTGCATTGTAAAACACCACTTGCCAAAAATCTGTTCTACATATTTATTTACAATAAAAACAACATGATTATTTAGTTATTTCTTGTAAGTACAGAAAAATAATGTAAAATTCGATGCACAGTGATTCAAAGAGGTCACATTTTGTCATTTTTTTACCAGAGGTAAAGAGTGTTAATGTGTGTCTTTTTAAATGAAAATGAGCTGTTGTGCCTATTTCTAAAAGAGGACGGAGCCTTTACAGACTGTGCCTCAGCAAAGAGCATAGAATCACCAAGAGGCGACACTCTAGTGTTATTTAGGAAACAGCCACTAGATGGCGCGGTGGCCATTTTAGAATGAAAACTCCAATAGAACAACATCATATTATAAGTCTGTCAAATAAACTATTAAAAGTGCTGATGATTGTGATAATAAGTCTTTCAGGTTGTATCTCAGCTTTAATGCGCTTTTAAATAAATAAATAAAAAAACAACGCAGCTGCTTGCCATCGCGACAGTAATGAGATCCAATGGACGGCCGATCGCTTTCACTCCAAAATGGCGGAATCCAGGGCTGTTGCTGGGCGCTGCTGTTGTAATGGAACGTTCTATTGAGTGTCGCCTCTTGGTCATTCTAAACTCTTTGGCCTCAGTTACTCTTGCAGGAATAAACAACACATCCATGTTTCTTAAGCCTTGTCAGTTTAAGGTACAAAATGAAACTAAAACTAACCATATTGATTTTGTTAGCTCACACTGCTAGTCTTGTGGTGAACAATTCATCTGTGCATGCCAATAAACAAAAATTAATTGTTACTCCCCTTGCAATTTAAAACTGAAATCAGAAAATGCACTTCCTGTTTGTTTTCAGTTTAAAGCTGCGTCCCAAATCGCATACTTATGCACTATTCTACGCCATTTTGTGGTATAAATAGTGTAAGTAGTGTGTTCACACTGAAAACTCTTAAAATAATAAGTGCACTTTAATTACCCGGATGATGCACTCATTCAGCCGCTAAAATGAAGTGTGTAATGATGGACACTTCACGCACTCAACAACCGCAGGTTTGCTTACGTAGCGGAAGGGGCGGAGCTATCGGACGCACATGTTGGATAACTTTATTTATTTTGGATGGAGAAAGCAAAATTCTCCTACGAGAGTGATTATAGCGCCTCCCGATGGTGAATGCGGCAATAATCACGGCAGGTATTATTTGATAATTCGGTCGTTTATTTCACTAATTTGGCAACCGTCAAACGTCATCAGGGAAACGGTTTGAATTTCCATTTAGTAAAAAAACATTAGTGTGCCATTTGGGACAACACTACATACATGTACTATCCTGTTGAGTGTGTAAGTGCATAAGTACATAGTGCATGAGTGCATAGTGTATAGTGTGCCATTTGGGACGCAGCTTAATTCTCAGACGACGTCAGTTTGAGGTATTGGGTGTGGCTAACATACCTAACCACGCCCCTCCAACAGTCAGTTTTGACAACAAACAGAAATGGTGAGCGGGAGGAGTCTGTTAGGTTATAACTCTCCCCAAACCCTTTTCCCGATGTTTCTGAATGAAACGCCTACTTCACTACATCCAATCAGCTCGCAGTAAAAAAAAAACAAGCCACGCCCACTGCTTTCTTAGTTAATTTTCCATTTTTTGCTACAAACTCTCACCGGACTCCTAGAAACTTGGGCTGTTCTCCAGGAGCGGACGTCTCGGTCTCCATCTTGAGCGAGTCGATGTGGGCGATGGAGATCACAGTCGCTGCGACATACCATGGTAAACCCAAGAACGAACACACAACCAGGAGAATCGACACCCAGAACAGGTCCAGATGATACCCGGCTCCTTTCTGCAGTCCAACAAGAAAAATAACATCTGTTAGATATTTGAAATGTAGTTCTCCATATGGTTTTGCCTTTATAGCAATGTATTGAAACAGCTTTCTGAATGAGAACAAATGTAGGGTGGGGCTTGATTTTGTATGTAGCAGTTAGATTAGATGGTTGTGGTTTGTTGTTGGCCTGAAGTATTTCTTACAAACTGCAAATAAGATGAATTGTGAAATGAAAATTGCACAGATTAATTATTCATAAAAAACATTGTAATATTGTAAAGAAAAGTAAGAATGGTTCATGTCATGATTTCACGGTGACTTTGAACACCAGTGATAGGAGTCAGGCAATAGCAGTGGTTTGCGTGCAGCAGGTAGTTGTAATCCTCTTCCTGTTTAATCCCTGATAATATTCACTCCGGGGAATTTGTGTGTATTTTTTTTAAGCTCAAACCTTGAGCTTGTGCTCTTTGCGGTTGACGATGACGGCTGTGATCTGCTGGTCCATGAAGATGAGGATGGTGACCAGCAAAGCGGGCAAGAAAGACGCCAGATAAACCCACCAAGGGTTTCCTCCAAACGGGGCCACAAACCAGCCTCGATGCGGACTCGTCGGCTGTTTAGAGTAACACATGAATTAAAAATACAGGAGAATAAGAAGCTAAAAACATAATCTGATCTCCATCATGTGAGGATAACCACCAACTATTATACATTTCACCGTAGATACACATTTTTTATTGATTATAAACACACAACTTGAGATTTTATTAGAAAACTATGTACATTGTTTTACCTTATTAATTGATAACAATACACAAGACACATATATTATATCTACTCAAATTCTATCTACAAAATTATTAATAAATATGGTGAAGCAATGTACATATATAATACACAAAGATATAAAAAAAAATTTATAACTTGCAAATGTATGTAAATATTGCATTTACACAAAAACATTAATTTATTTACACGTAATTACATTACACACACTAAATATGATATCTAAACATTTATAAAAAATCTGTGTGGTATCAGACATTAGAAATGTTCAGTGTAAAAAAGAAAACAACTTAAAATACATAAATATAAAGAATTTAGAAATTTTATTCTTCTTACCTCAATGACTGAAATTTATTTACTTACTTATAAACAAATATATTATAATAATTTATTTATTTACTTATAAACATAAATGTATTATTATTATAATGTATTTATTTATTTATTTATAAACAAATATATTCTCATAATTTATTTATTTACTTATAAACATAAATGTATTTTTATAATTTATTTATTTATTTATTTATTTATAAACAAATATATTTTCATAATTTATTTATTTATAAAAATAAATGTATTATTATAATTTTTCAGTTATTTATATTTATTTATTTATTTACTTATAAACAAATATATTATCATAATTTTTTATTTACTTACAAACAAATATATTATCATAACTTTTGTATTTACTTACAAACATAAATGTACTATAATAATTTATTCAGTTATTTATTTCTTTATTCACTAAAAACATAAATGTATTAAAAGAATTTATATATTTTTATATACTTATAAACATAAATGTATTATTATTATTATTATTATTTATTGTTTTCTAAACACAAATGTATTATTATAATTAATTAATTAATTACTTTATTTATTTATAAACAAATGTATTTGTTTAATTCATTTATTTATAAATATAATTGTATTTTTATAATTTATTTATTTACTTATTTTTTTATTTACTTATTTATTTACTTATAAACATAAATTTATTATTATAATTTATTTATTTATTATTTATTCATTCATTTTTATTTAAAACCACATCTTACATTTTCTTGATTTAAATTTTATAAATATAATTTTTATTTATATTCTATAAGCATGAGTTTATACTGTATGTGTGCATATGTAAAAATAAATTAACAATCCAGTGAAATTTGTATAATTTTTCAGATATTTTCTAATATATTTCAAATATTTATATAAGTGCAGTTTAACAAAGAGATTTCTTTTCAACACATTTTTAAACATAATTGGTTTAATAATTAATTTTGAATAACTAATTGATTTTGTATTGATATTAAAGTGCAATTTATAGGCTTAATTATTTCTGTTCTGTAGCCAATCTAAACAATAATAATACATTCTTAAGGGAGTCAATAATTTTGATCTTAGCATTTAATTTAATTTATTCCAGCCAAACTAAAAGAAATAAGACTTTCTCCAGTAGAAAAATATAAAAGGAAATGCTATAAAATCTGTTAAACATCAGCTGTGAAATATTTGAAAAATAATACAAATAAGGAATATAGTCACTGGCCACTTTATTAGGTACACCTGTCCAAGAGCTTGTTAACGCAAAAATCAAATGGCAAAAACCCAATGCATTTAGGCATGTAGACACAGTCAAGACAGTCAAAAATTCAAACCAACAGTCAAAGTTCAAACCGAGCCTCAGAATGGGGAAGAAAGATGATTTAAGTGACTTTGAACGTGGCATGGTTGTTCTCTGAGGAATATTTCCAGTCCCTTGTTGAATCTATGCCACAAAGTATTAAAGCAGTTCTGAAGGCAAAAGGGGGTCCAACCCAGTACTAGTAGGGTGTACCTAATAAAGTGGCCGGTGAGTGTATATAGTAATATATATAATAAATTACATATATAGTTTTTGTGTTTATAATAATCATAACATCCATCAGCAAACATTACATAATATCCAAACAACAAACATTACAAAATTCACGTTCATTACAGCGCAAACACACATTCAGACAGAAATATGAGCATCATAATTACTTTTTCAGCTCTGTTCTCTATTGATCTGTTCTGCTTTACATCGTCTGCTCTGCTTAGTTAATGTTTCTAATGAAAGACGCTATAAAGTGGACGTTGTATTGATTCAGCTCTATGTAAACGGAGCTTCTGCTGGAACAATACAAGCACACACTCGTACAGGACACACACTTGTGTCTAATGTTTGTTTCTCACACACATTCACACACTTGAATTAGAGGTTTGGAGTGCTTTGAAGGTATAATATTCCACTAATAAAGGATTACAGTAACACAGAGGGTCCTCACACAGAGATTAAAGTCTTTCAGCACAAATACACACCTTGAATTCACTCGGCACGATGAGTTTGGGTGTATCAACGCCGACCAGAGCGTCCACACCGCAGAAGATCAGAATGGCCAGAATAATGGCGAAATCACTGATCAGCTTGCGGACCTGCAGGCATAGAAACAACCCTTTACTATAGGATTCATACGGGTGCATACGGTAGACAAATTATGATTTAACAAGAATATTATTGAAGTTCCTGTAAGTTCATTATTTAAGCTCAAACATCATGAAAAACATAATATAGTCATTTAAAGTAAATACTATGGTCTTTTTGAACAATACTACAGTAAAGAGTGTTATACTGTATTACAGTATTTATAACTCTTTATTGATAGAACCTACCACATATAGTAGTATTGACTATAGTGAACTGGAATAGCGTAATAAACTTTGTATACTTTAGTTTTTACTACAGTAAACATAAGTGTAAATAAGTGTATTGTAGTATAATATAGCCAATTGTCCAGAAAATTGCAGTTTTGAGTCATTTTTTGATATTACTACAGTTGTTGTGTTACCATATCAACTCTAGAATCTAAAAACTCTAGAATCACCATATGTGTGTTTTAAGTGTTTGTGCCTTTTTTAAGTGTGTGTTTGTGTGGTGTCTATATATATATATATATATATATATATATATATATATATATATATATATATATATATATATATATATATATATATATATATATGTATATATATGTATATATATGTATATATATGTATATATATGTATATATATGTATATATATATATTTTTTTTTTAATTGTTAACTTATTTTATTTTTTATGTATCTTTTTATTTTATTTTTAAAATCTTTTGTTTTATTTCATTTTCATTTTTATTCATCATTTTATTTATTTTTTTTAGTTAATTTAATTTAATTTTATTTAATGTAATTTATGCTTTTATTAAAAAGTTTACATTTAATTTATTTTAATTATCTTTTAAAAGTATTTTTCATTTATTTAATTTTGTTTTAACTTAATTTAACTTATTTTAATTTTGTATTTATTTTTTATTTTATTTTAAACATATTTTTATTTTAATTTAATTTAATACTAAATTATATTTATCTTTTAAAAATATTTTTTTATTTTAGCTTATTCAACTTTTTATTTTTTTTAAATAATTTTTATTTTATTAAAAAAATTATTAATCTTTTTATTTTATTTTTAAATATTTTTAATTCAATGTAACTTAATTTTTTATTTACTTTTTATTCATTCATCATTCATTCATCTTCTGCCGCTTTTCCCGGGCCGGTTTTTTTTATTTAATTTAATTTGATTTGATTTGATTTGATTTGATTTGATTTGATTTGATTTGATTTAATTTAATTTAATTTTATTTTATTATTTATATAAATAAATAATTTAAATAAATGATTTCATTTCATTTATTTAATTTTATTTTACAAGCTGCTCAGTAGTAAACAGCTTTTGTTAAATGCAATACTCGATAATAATAACTCAAACTCATCACTGATCGTCAACTCCAGGTTGATCGTCAACAGCAGAACTGAAAGTGAAAGCTGTAATCTTTTTAGCTGTAATCTCTCATTAGTGCAGATTAATGGAGGCTTAATGAGTGCAGATTGCTAATATGCTTCAGCATTTTTGTAAGGATCAGGGATGGACAATTTTCCATCACAGCTGCCAAAGCAAAAGACCACTTTAATGCAGAAGCAATGACTTTCAGATTGCAGTCTAAACCATAGTGTATGTGTGTGTGTGTATGTGTGTGTGTGTATGTGTGTGTGTGTTTTGCTCTATTCCTGTGAGGATGAGAGTCCTCATGAGTCTTGTATGAGACAGTGAAGCTCCTCATTAAGTGTCCTGGAGACGTGTGTGTGTGTGTGTGTGTGTATGTATGTGTGTGTTTGTGGATGTGTGCGCATTGTGTTTGTTTTTATGTGAGTGCGCTGGTGACGTGTGTGTGTGTGTGTGTCTATATGTGAGTGCCCTTGTGATGTGTAGCATCTGGATATTTGTGTTTGTGTGTGTGTGTGTGTGTGTGTGTGTGTGTGTTTGTTCATGTGTGGAATTTGTGTGTAAAAGCATGCACATGTGTGAGGTTTGTATTTCTGTATGTATGTGTGTGTATGTGTTTGTATGTGTGTACAATATGTGTAATGTCAGTTTGTATGTAAGTGTGTGTTTGTGTGGTATGTACATACAGTATGTGTGTAAGTGTGTGTGGTGTGTACTGTATGTATGAAAGCATGTTTGTGTATGTGTGAGAATGTGTGTTTGTGTGGAGTGAGTGTTTGTACGTGTGTGTGCTTGCAATAAGTATGTACAGTATGTGTGTGTGTTTTAAGTGTATGTGTCTGTTTATGTGTGTGTGGTGTCTATGTATGTACAGTGTGTGAGTTTACATGTCTAAGTGGGCACGTGTGAGAATGTCTGTGTGTGTGTGTTTGTGTGTGTGTGTATGTGTATTTTTGTGTGAGCGTGTGTGTTTTTGTGTTTGTATGTGTGAGTGTCTGTGTATATGTGTTTGAGAGTGTGTTTGTGCGTGTTTGTAGTGTGGTGTGTATGTACAGTATGTTTGAGTATGTGTTTGTGTGGTGTCTATGTATGTAGTGTGTGTGTCCATTTGTGTGTATAAGTGCGTGCATGTGTGATTGTGTGATTGTGTGTGTGTGTGTGTGTGCATTTGCTTGTATAAGTGTGTGCATGTGTGCCCGCGTGTGTGTGTGAGTGAATGTGTATTAGTGTGTGTTTGTGTGTGTATGTGTGAGAGTGTGTGTTTGTGGTGGGGTTGTGTATGTACAGTATGTTTGAGTGTGTGTGTAGTGTCTTTGTATGTATAGTGTGTATGTGTATATTTGTGCATTTGCGTGTATAGGTGAATGCATGTGTATAAGTGTGTGCATGTGTGCGCATGTGTGTGCATGTGTGTGCAAGCATGTGTGTTTATGTGTATAAGTGCGTGCATGTGTGCCCGCGTGTGTGTGTGTGTGTGTGTGTGAGTGAATGTGTGTGTGTTTGTGTGTGTATGTGTGAGAGTGTGTGTTTGTGGTGGGGTTGTGTAAGTATGTACAGTATGTTTGAGTGTGTGTGTGTAGTGTCTTTGTGTGTATAGTGTGTATGTGTATATTTGTGAATTTGCGTGTATAGGTGAGTGCATGTGTATAAGTGTGTGCATGTGTGTGCAAGCATGTGTGTTTATGTGTATAAGTGTGTGCATGTGTGCGCGCGTGTGTGTGTGTGTACCGTAGTGGGAAAGAATCTGCTGGTCTTGAACTTCTTGAGCCCCATGGAGCAGGCGTATGTGCCGAAGAACAGGATGAAAGACATGAGTGTGATGTCTGGGACGAAGTCACACGTCGCTCCCACCAGCTGACCCCCCCATTCCTGACACTCAGAGCGGGACAGAGACGCCCACGTCGCATTCAGGTGATGCTGCACACACGCACAAGCACACGCACGCACACACACAAATATATCATTTTCAATTGTAATAGTCAATGCAATTTATGGTCAATAGTATCTGAACTGAATTTGTGCAGTAACTCGTCAATAATGGGAGTTTAAGGGGCTGTTCACATATCACGTCTAAAAGCGTGTGGTAAGCTCATCACTTCCTTCACTATTTTCAATGTGCTTTCTGCTGGCACTCCTTGGTTTAAGGCAGCCATCAGCCATTTTCTTAGAGGATGACAAACTGACAAACCATTGCTGCAGCTCTGATACAAGTTTATCAATGGAGAAATTTAAAAAGCACTGCAGTGTTTGTTGTTCTGTGTTCATCTGAAATAATTAGTCTACTTAAATGTGTAAAGTATGAAGCTGATTGGTCAGTTCTTGTCACATGACTCGCGGTGGGTTAGCAGCATTCGGAAAAGTTGAGATGTTTTCATCTAGGGACGCCTGGAAAAAGCGAGCGCGGTGTGCAAGCGTGTGTTGCTCACAACATGCACTAACAAGCTCTAATTGAAATAATAAACTTGTGCGCACAAAAGATGCAATATGTGAACGGTCCTTCACTCATATGTGAGTGCTGATGCATTGTAGGTAGCTTAATGGTTCACCTGTCCAGTGTTGTTCATCAAGGCTTCCATTTTCTCCAAGTACAGGGCTGAAACGTTCCCTTTTGAAAGAAAAGATTAATGTTTATGATGTTTTAATGTTTTTTTTTGTTGATTTAAGGTTTTCTCTGAAATAAAATATTAATTACAACATTATGAAAATATAAACATGTTATAATACACAGCTATACACGTCATTAAACAAAGTAACTTTTTTCATCACAAATATGAAGATTAAACTGTTACTATTAATACATTAATATAATAATACTGATAACAAACCCCTTATAAAAGGGATTTTTGCATAATAGGTCCTGTTTTATATATATATATATATATATATATATATATATATATATATATATATATATATATATATATATATATATATATATATGGATCCATGCTTTCATGTTGTTGACACTAAATTCTGACCCGACCATCCGAATGTTGCAGCAGAAATTAAGATTCATCAGACCAGGCAACATTTTTCCCAATCTTAAATAGTACAATTTTGTTGAGCCTGTGTGCATTGTGGACTCAGTTTCCTGTTCTTAGCTGACAGGAGTGGCACCCGGTGTGTCTTCTGCTGCTGTAGCCCATCCGTCTCAAGGTTGGATGTGTTGTGTGTTCAGAGATGCTCTTCTGCAGACCTCGGTTGAACCGAGTGGTTATTTGAGTTACTGTTGTCTTTCTATCAGCTGGAACCAGTCTGGCCATTCTTCTTTGACCTCTGGCATCAACAAGGCATTTGCGCCCACAGAACTGCCGCTCACTGGATATTTTCTCTTTTTCAGACCATTCTCTGTAAACCCTAGAGATGGTTGTGCGTGGTTGTGCCCCTGGGGGCTGGCTGCAGTACAAGTCATAAAGCCCGCCTCCTCCGTGTTAATGAAGGAGACTTGAGCCCAAATAAAAAAAATTATTTCACTTGCAATAAACTGTCCCGAAAGATGGTTCTGGTCGATTAAGGCACTGGTTATTGTGCTGAAATAGGTGCAGATCTTCATTTTTGTAAACAGTTTGTTTTTAGCAGTAATTTAATGCTGGGCGTGTCATCGTGATTGACAGCTGTGATTGACAGTTTCTCAAAGCAGCGCGTCTGAGCTTCGGCAGGAGACTGAAGTGTTTTTATTCGATTTCTGTGTTATTTTACCATGACAAAATGAGTTCAGCAGTAAACTACAGTTTCTGACATACATGATCCTGGTGGAACACTGTTTATTCGCTAAGGTCAGGGCTTTTTTCGGGCTTTATTAGTTTGCTGATACACGCCTAACCACCCAGATAGCAAAACACACTCAAGCCAGTTCCGGCTAGAGATTTACCCCTCAGAGCTCAGACTGACTACCTCTGCTGGACCTACTCCGGATGCCTGGACTCACTGCCCGATTCCAGCCCAAGTCAATCGAGCCAGATGCGGCGGCCGAGCGAGCCGGCGCTGCCGCATGCGAGCCGGAATCAGCCCGCGACGTCGCGAGTAGGTTATGCGCTGCGGCCCGGAGCTGGCGTGATTGAATATATAAAACCCTCATATTTGTTAACGTTATTACATCCATTTGTGTTGATATGACCGCAAACGCATGCTGAGAAGTTCGGGGGCGTGGTTGATTTTACATAAAGCGTTTGGTTGGAAGCTCGACTCCGCTCATTTTCGCGGCTCCTCCTCTGGCTCCATCAGACAATCCTTCTGCGCATGTCAAGGCTCCAATTTCAGCAGTCTTTTGCGACAGTTTGTGCCCGTCAAGCAGGCGTTTTGCCCTCAAGGCGTTCAATGGGAAAAGGGGCTGTCGCGTCGTCCATATTTTTTACAGTCATTGGTTTAAACACAGTTGTGTGGAACAGTCTTTGAATATGACAGCTTTTAATAGTAAAAATGTATTAATGTAATTTTTTATAATCACACTTGATCAACACTAACAAAAACACTTTGATTGCATTCATCATTCAACATACGTGTCATCAGAGGGGAAAAGCCCCGCCCATTAGTGACCATCTCTCTTTCACTAACATAGGACATTAGTCTTGTTTTTGAATCTGCACTATGCTGATACGTATGCATTTGTAGCTCCGCCCTCTTTTGAAAAGAGCACAATCTCATTTGAATTTAAAGTGACAGTCACCAAAACTGCACAGCAAAGCCTAAAAGGGACCGTTTCAAAGATTTATAAAACATTATCTGTGGGGTACTTTAAGCTGAAACTTCACACACACACACTTTAGGGACATTAAAACTTATCTTACATCTTGTAAAAATGGACATCATTAGTCATCATTAATAATGTAGAATTGTATTTTAATATAAATTAATAATGCAAATTTAAAAAACAGAGTATATTGTGGTGTTTTCCTCACCTTCTGGAGGTGTGCAGTGGCAGCCATACTGGGTGACCAGCTCCAGGTCGTAGCCGGAGTTGATGGGGTTATGATGAGCCAGTTTGAGCATCTTCTTGAAGGCGTCATAGATGAAGATGAAGCTGATGAGCGCAGAAAAACCTTCCTCTGTGAAGCGCGTGAAATACTGCACCAGGAAACTGGCATCGGTCGCCACCAGAACCAGACACATAAAGCCAGACCACAGGCCGATCCACAGCCGGAACTCCAGATAGTCAAAAGCATTTTCCCTGAAACATCAAACACACACTGGTTCAAACTTCGGCTGGGCCAATTGGCATTTCCGTGTGGAGTTTGCTTGTTCTTCCTGTGTTGCTGTGGTTTTTCTTTGGGTGCTCCGGTTTCCCCCACACACCATTGACATGTGGTATAGGTGAATTGGGTAAGCTAAAAATGGACTGTAGTGTACGAGTGTGTGTGAATGAGAGTGTATGGATGTTTCGCAGTGATGGGTTGCAGCTGGAAGGGCATCCACTGCGTAAAACATATGCTGGATAAGTTGGTGGTTCATTTCACTGTGGTGACCCCAGATTAATAAAGTGACTAAGCCGAAAAGAAAATGAATGAATGAATGAATGATGCCAGATTTCCATGTGTTTGCTGTAGTCATGTCATGTGCGTGTTTGTTGTTTTGAAATAAAATAAAATAAAATAAAGGGAGTAAAATTCATTTTTTTAAATAACTGAAATTAAATAATAA
>NC_133196.1:7310000-7335000 GCF_049306965.1 Danio rerio | reverse complement strand
AATACACCCTGAACACACACAAAACACACACGTCAAGCGGAACAACAACACCAAACATTCTGCACCTGAATGCACTAAAACTGGAGCTGTTATCAGATCTGAGCATGCGTGTGTGCATGTGTGTGTGAGATTCAGCTGTTTCTTCACACGCACACTTTCAGCCTGACAGTCAGATCTCAAAATGCTTATTCAGACAAACGGCCGTTTGAACACACACACACACACACGCGCACACACACACACACACACACACACACACACACACACACACGCACACACACACACGCACACACACGCACACACACACACACACCATGGGGTATGGGTCATTGCTCTGAACACACCTCTGAAACTTGAATAAAAAAAAAGAAGAAAGTGCATGATAAATGTAATGGTAGATTTAGGTAAGTTTTTAAAATAAATGTTTGGCATATCTAGGTATATTTTTACAAAATTTTCAAGCATATTTTGGAATATTTTTGTGGAATTTTCAGCGGTACTTTGGTATATTTTTGTGACATTTTCAGGTATATTTTGGGGATTTTTAAAAAACTTTTCTGGCATATTTTGGTAAATTTTTGTGACATTTTTGTACATATTTCTGTATATTTTTATGAATTTTTCAGGCATATTTTGGTATATTTTTGTGACATTGTCAGGTATATTTTGGAATATTTTTGTGGAATTTTCAGATATTTTGGTATATTTTAGTGACATTTTCAGGTATATTTTGGGGATTTTTAAAAAACTTTTCTGGCATATTTTGGTAAATTTTTGTGAAATTTTTGTACATATTTCTGTATATTTTTATGAATTTTTCAGGCATATTTTGGTATAATTTTGTGACATTGTCAGGTATATTTTGGAATATTTTTGTGGAATTTTCAGATATTTTGGTATATTTTAGTGACATTTTCAGGTATATTTTGGAGATTTTTAAAAAACTTTTCTGGTATATTTTGGAAAATTTTTGTGGAATTTTTGTACATATTTGTGTATATTTTCATGATTTTTTTCAGGCATATTATAGTATATTTTTTGTGGAGTTTTCAGGCATATTTTGGTATATTTTTGTGGAATTTTTGTGCATATTTTAATATAATTTTGTGAATTTTTCAGCCATATTTTTGTATATTTTTGTGGAATATTTAAGCTTATTTTGGTATTTTTTGTAGAATTGTCAGACATATTTTGGTATATTTTTGTGAGATTTTCAGGTATATTTTGTTGAATTTTTCTGGCATATTTGGTATATTTTTTGGGAATTTTCATGCATATTTTGGTATATTTGAATGAATTTTTCAGGCATATTATGGTATACATTTGTGGAATTTTCGTGCATATTTTTGTATATTTTAATGAATTTTTCAGGCATATTTTGGTATATTTATTTGGAATTTTCAGCCATAAATTGGTATAATTTTGTGGATTTTTCAGATGTTTTTTTCTGGAATTTTTAGGCATATATTGGTGTTTTTTATATGGTTTTTGTTAGCAAATCTATTAAATCTGATATATTACTAATTAATACTAATCATACTATACCAATCAAACTATTATACTAATATTAGTTTTAAAAGATTTGTTAACAATAACCACCTAAAAACTCTAAACAAACACATAATACAGTAAAATACTAATAAGTGTTTTTACAGCTCATATCTTGACTTGTCAAGCGAGAAATAAAATGCTTCACAAACTATGCGACCTCAATCTTTTCTTTGGCGTAACTCTAGATAAAGGCCAGAGGTCACAGAAAGGCCTCCCTGAAAGAGTATTTCTGTGATTTTATATGTGTGTGAGCTCTTGATTGTAATCTGAGGCTATTTATAGCTGATCCTCCTTAACCTGCGCCCATATAAACGCACTGCTAAATATATGTGCAAACCCTGCAGTAGCTGCACATGTCAGGACGTCCCACGCACAAACCACACACTATTTATACACACAGTTGTTCGAGGAAAAGCCCAATTCCTCTTACAGTAAAGCATGGATCAGTTCCCAGCATGCAACATGTACAGTTAAAGTCATCATTATTAGCGATACTGTGAATTCTTTTCCAAATATTTACCAAATGAAATGTGTTGAAAAAATATACATCAAGGCTAATAATTCAGGAGGGCTAATATTTCTGACTTTAACTGTATATGAAGGAAACACATAATAGTATATATTTGAGGTGGCATGTTTAATAATCAAAGCGATATCTGTGGCCTTTAAAACCCCGGAGCTGTGAACACACTGTCGGACACATTTTATTTCCAGGAGCTCAGAGATAAATTTAGTGCGGCCAAAAGGTCTGTTGGTTTAGCAGAAATCAGTAGTGTTGTTATGATACTTGAATTTTTCACTCTCATAGATACTAGTACTAAGCACCATTTTTAATACTATGGCAGGGAAATATTGGCTAAGCATTCATTTAAATGGAGATATTTATGGATGGAATAATTGCCTGTGTTTAAATCAGTTTTTTTGCAAGGTAATAGTTGTTCAATCTGGATAGTTGTTTTAATTTTTACATGTCCTGCTAAAATTTTAATTGGTACAGCTGTATGAAAATAAAATAAAATAAAAGCAAAAAAAAAAATGTATTAATGAATGCAAAATTAATAATAATAATAAAAATAATAATTAAATAAGAGAGTAAAAGAAATTAAAATAAGAAATTATTAAATAAAAAATAGTGAAATTAAACAAAATAAGGGAGTAAAATAATCAGAATTAAAACAAAAATAAGGGCGAAAAAATAAAAAATAAAAAAAATAAGGGAGTAAAGTAAAATAAAATAAAAGCAAAATATAAAATTAATGCAAACACTAAACTAAAATAAAATAAGGGAGTAAAATGAATTCAAATAAGGGAGAAAAATAAGACAAATTAAAATTAAATAAAAGAGTAAAATAATGCAAAATAAAAAAAATTAAAATTAAATAAGAGAGTAAAATCATTTAAAATAAGGGAATAAAATAAAATAAAATGGAATAAAATAAAATAAGGGAGTAAAATAAGATCAAACTTAAAAAACAAAATAAGGGAGTAAAATAAAATAAAATATAAGTAGAATCAAATAAGAGGATTAAATAAAATAAATGACAAACAAAGAAATAAATTAATGCAATAAAAATCTATATATAATAAGGGCATGAAATTATAATAAGGGAGAAAATTAATTAAAATAATTCAATAACATAAATAATAAAAATAAATAAAAAACAAATAAATTAAATAAAATAAAGGAGTAAAATGAAATAAAATTAGGGAGTAAAAATCAATAATATAAGGGAGTAAAATAATATAAGGGAGTAAAAATAAAAGTCTAACCTGCATGTTCTCTGTGGCGTCTCCTAGCAGGCCTCCGAACGTGATGGCGTTTGTTACTGTACCCAGGTAAATAAACAAGATGGCGGACAGAGACTGGATGTTCAGAGCGTCATAAAAGTCGCTTGCGAAAAACGGTAGTTTCCTTTTGATGTCCAGAACGAGACCCCCGCAAAACCTACGAGAAAAAAACAGAGATGCCATTATTTTGCTGGAATAATATTAAAAAACAATGCTACATTTGTCTCTAACATTTGTTATTTTTATTATTATTATTATTTATTACCAATGCTTGAACAATAACAGTAAGGCATTAATACTTTTTAAAATGACACAAAAGACTGAGATAATCAATTTTACAATATTTTCATCCACATTATTATTATTATTATTATACTAAATTAATTCCCCTTCCTCTTCAATATAATCTCTTTTCAAACTGGTGTTCATTGGTGAGGGGGCGGGATCACCCCGTCACTCACATGAGACCCACAAAAAAAAAAACACTGAAACATATCTTCATGAATATTCAATACATATAGTTCAGAATATAATGTTTTACATGTCCTGTGAAGTGCTTTGAAATGTGCATTTTTTAGTTCATGTTTGACCTAATCTGAACCTAAACATGAAGAGAGGGCAGGACATAGACTAGCCCTGCCCTCTTTAAAAAAAAACAAGCCAAGCCAATATTGTTTTGTTTTAATCACCGCTCTGCCAGTGAGGGTGGTTGAGCTCAAGCGCATCAAATGAAGACCAAATGAGAAGAAGAGGCCGGGGCATCTCAGAGTAAAGAGCCTTTGATTGGTCAGAAGATTTGATGAGGAACTCAAGCATGAGGTGATGCCAGAAAAAATCATTTATCCATTTAGGTGGAAGTGACAAACTTTTGATGTTTATATCTTCTGAATGCAAATTTTGTTTCTGTTTGGAGCACACTAGCTTATGCATATCCAAAAAACAAACATATTTGTACTAACATCTAATTTCACGGCCCCTTTACCATTATCGTAATTACATAAACTCAGCCTTGGTGAACATAAACAAGTTCAAAAACATTTTAAACTTATCTCTAACACAAACATTTAAGGTAACACTTTATAATATGAATCAGATAATGCATTAGTAACTGTTAACTATGATTATTAAATGCTAGTGACATGAACTAATAAAACCTTTGAATGGTGGCGTAAATTTAATAAAGTTTTTTGCATTTCTTAAAGCACAGAAACAACAGAAGGCAATATTAACTGTGCTAATTGCTAATCTAAGTGATATTATTTCATATTTTCCCCTGTTTGTACACTCACTTGCCAGTCATTTTGAGTTCATCCCCGACAGCGTGTCCACCGCCGCCACCCGAACCTCCATCATGAGGCGTTCCTCCATTCATCTGAGAACCTTCCCCTCCAGCAAGATTGTTCTTACTAAACACACACACACACACAAGCAAACACACACATGCATACAGAGCAGATCAATAAACTCACTACAGTTTGACAAATATTGCAGCTGTTGGACAACAATGTACCTTTGAGGCTTTTTAGTGGAGAATGTAGTTGTTTAGACTGTAACTATGCAGTTTATTTATAAGGAAAGTGCCTATTTTAAATATTTATAATTTGAAAGATTCAGCGGGTCACAACAGCTGAACATTAATAACACTACAGAACAGATAAGTCACATTCTAAGTCGATCTCACTCTTGTGTATATTGTGTATGTTGTAGTGCTGTGTATCATAGTAATCGGGTAGTGTTTGCGTTTCTTTGGCTTTTTCAGGGTTAATTATTATGATCTCCCGATTGCAACAGAGAAATACTGGGAAATCTCAGCAGACTGATGGCATTTCCTGCTATTCAGCCATTTAATCTTAAAATGAGAGCAAAATCACCTGTTTAGGGAGCACTTTAAAAAAAAAATAGTTAATCATATAAGAGGGTTGTTGAGACTTTCCGTGTTTGACTTTCTTTTTTATACTCACGATTATGTTGTTGAACTGTTGTATAAACACAATACCACACTTGTAGCAGTGTGATATGGCTCTGTATATTGTCACAGGTGGAACACTATGACCTCGCAATGCATAGCACTGCTACTTATGTGATATTGCTCATATATATATATATATATATATATATATATATATATATATATATATATATATATATATATATATATATATATATATATATATATATATATATGTGTGTGTGTGTGTGTGTGTGTGTGTGTGTGTGTGTGTGTGTGTGTGTGTGTGTGTGTGTGTGTATATGTAATAATTTTAATATTGTGAAATGTTTCTCTGCTTTGTTGAACAGAACCAGGGAAATATTTGAAAGAAAGAAGCTCACAGGATAAATATGTTGTCTTCAACTGTACATCAAATTTTAGAGTGTTATTACTATAAATATATTGAGTTTTGATCATATAGAATTTGACTGGTTTTATATAACATTTTGTTCCTAAAGTCATGTAGCAAAAACAAATGGTGTCGATCTAAAGCGATATGTACTTGCAAATTAAAAGAAAGTTTTGCACACTTAAAGGAAAGTATTGAGCAAAAATTAAATAAAAAATGCAAATCTCTAAATATTGCAAAGTGAAAATTAAATTTATGAGAAATAAAAATTAATTTTGCTAACAAAATAAAGAACTGCGAAGGAAAAATTAAGTTTTGAGAAAAAAATATGAAATTTGCAAAGAAAAAAAAAGAACTGCAAATAAAAATTAAGCAGTGCAAAAAATAAAAAATAAAATAAATATTTGCAATAAAAGAAAACTATACATATTTGCAAAACATTTTATATAGCATTGCCCAATCAATGGCCCAGATCTGCCTCCAAATAAGCAACGTCATCACCTGGTGACACAGTATCACCGAGATCACGGAGTCTCACAGCCCGTTGGGTCGGGGCCTGCTGTATAAGTTCCTTTGACTCCACCACCTTGTCAAATCAGGGCCACAATGTGAAATGCACAGAAAGGTGAAGTGCAAAGTGAAAACAGCATCGCAAACTCACGATTGATGTAAATCAAAATGAGAATTGTAATTGACTGGACGGGTTTTGTAAAGGCAATGCTTTAATAAATGTTTTGCAAATAGAGTTTTATTTTCTTTTAATTGCTAATAGTTTAGTTTTTTTTTTTTTTTTTTTTGCACAGCTTGATTTTATTTGCAGTTCTTTTTTTGCTAGCAAAATTAGTTTTTATTACACAAAATTTTATTTTGGCTTTTCGATTTTTAGAGATTTGCATTTATTTATTTTTTGCTTAATACTTTATTTTTTGTTTGCGAAAGTTTCTTTCATTTTGCAAGTATATATGGCCCTAGATTGACTCCATAAAAAGATTTTTTTCATCACATCATCACTTTATTTTATTATATTTCCATACTGAAACAGAAATTTCCAAAGTCTCCTCAGCAAAACTGGTTAATTTTAATTTGCAATAACACTTTAGTTTATGTCACAATTCAAGCTATTAACTACTGGCTCATTACCTGTCTATTATTAAGATATTTACTGTTTTTATAAGTAGCTCTAAAGTATTATTCTACATCCCAAAATCTAAACCCAACTACTACCTTACTAACTATTAATAATCAGCTAATTAACAGTTTCAAGCTAGTATTGTTAGTTAACGGTTTGCTAATTGGGTGAATAGTGACCTACACTAAGGTGTTGCCTAATATGCCAAGGCCTCATTTCATATCTAAACGTAACATTTCTGAAAACTTGTCATACTTGTAAAATATGTAAAATATATGTTACATATATTCATGCCATTATCCAACCGCAAAAACACTGGTTTGCATTTTACCCTGTCCACCTGCGGTATATCTTGCTTAAAATGAACAATCAGAATGAGTTATAGGTCAGTGGTACCGTTTATCAGCAGACGGGACGGATTTCGGAGGCTCGATTCGGATGTCAGGATCCCACTCTCCTGGAGGAAGGACAATCACTTCATCCAGAAACTCATCGATCCCGGCCAGCAGGTCGCTGCGATCTCGCGCTTTATACGCAATGTCATGAAACACCTGCGGGACATGGAAAAAACACACTGAAGCATTACAATTTGTGGGGAGGGGGTGGGGGGTAGCTTGTAAGTTGTTTGTAAAAATTGCAATAATAAAACAACACTGAAACAAAAGTTTGAACTTTGAAAACCTTAAAATAAGCAGTCAAATAGATATGTCTACTGTCAATCCTTTTTCTAATGATATACACTGCAGCATCAGCTTTATTTAAAAAAAAAAAGAAAAATGATACATTTATTTCATATTTCTTTCTTCATACTTTTTCTTATATTTCTTTTCATTTGCACAGACAGCAATTTAGCAAGTTATTTGAACGAATTAAAAGAATATTTGTAAGGAAATGCGTTCACAAAGTATTCCGCTTAATTCCCATATATTTCCGTTAATTCCTATGTTAAGTTATATTTAAAAGTACCCTCTCAGGGGCTAACCTTCAATTACCAAATTTACAGTTTATTCCCATTAATCCCCATACATTTTCATTGATTCTCATGGAAAGTTGCAATTAAAGTACCCTGTCAGACGCTAAACTTCAATTTACCAAATTCACAGTTAATTTACAAAATGTTCCATATATTTCCAATAATTTTCATATTTTTCCATTCATTTGAATTTACTATTAAAGTACCCTTTCATAGGCTAACCTTTAATTGATCAAATTCACAGTTTATTCCCATTAATTCCATTGAAATTTACAACTGAAAGTACCCTGTAATAGGCTAACCTTCAATTACCAAATTCACATTTTATTCTCCTTAATTTCCATATAATCATGTTAATTCCCATATATTCTTGCAAATTCCTATGGAAAGTTAGAATTAAAGTACCCTGTCATAGGCTAACCTTTCAGTTCATTCCCATTAATTCTCATTTATTTCCATTGGTTGTCACAGAAAGTTACAATTAAAGTACCTAGTTGGACACTAACCTTTAATTTACAAAATTCACAGTTTATTTCCAATAATTCCCATATATTCCCAATAATACTCATATATTTCCATTCATTTTCATTTAAATTTGCAATTAAAGTACCCTGTCATAGGCTAACCTTAAATTGATAAAATTCACAATTTATTCCTATTCATTTTCAGTGAAATTTATAATTAAAGTACCCTGTCATAGGCTAACCTTTAATTTACCAAATTCACAGTTTATTTCCATAAATTTTCATATAATCCTGTTAATTCCCATATATTCCCACTAATTTCTATGGAAAGTTACAATTAAAGTACCCTGTCATAGTCTAGCCTTCAATTACCAAATTCACAGTTTATTACCATATATTCCCATTAATTCCAATGGAAAGCCTGCATTCTTAAAAACTCCCTAAATTTTGCAACCCTGTTTACAACCTAAATAAATAAAAAACAATGCTTTACAAGATTTTTAATACTTTGTTAATATTAGTAAATACATTAAATAACATTAACTAATGGTCCATTATTCCAAAGTGTTACCACTGCCATTTATATTCCCTTTAATTACCATGAAAAGTTACAATTAAAGTACCGTATCATAGGCTAACCTCGAATCACCAAATTCACTGTTTATTCTCATTAATTCCTATATAATCCTGTAAAATTCCCATTTAATCCCATTATTTCCCATGGAAAGATACAAATAAAGTACCCTGTCATAGGCTTACCTGGAATTACCAAATTCACAGTTTATTCCCATCAATTTCCATTTATTCCCATTAAATGCCATATATTGTCGTAAATTCCAGTGGAAAGTTTCCAGCCTTGAAAAGTCCTGGAATTTTGCAACCCTATTTACAACACAAATAAAAAAACACACACCTCGTCAGACATGAGCGTGGCGATGGCACGTCCAATCTCACGGTATGATTTGGCCTTTCCTTTGGGCCCCAGCAGAATAAAAAGGAAGCTGCAGATAAAAACAGACATACTGTAGTTCCTCTAGTAATATATTTCTGAAAATGGACAGATTTTAATCTAGTTGTTTTTTTTACCGTGTGGGAACCGGAACTTCGGTCAGACCTCCTAACATAACCGACTGCTGAAGGCGAACAAACGAAACAAATGGAGCGTCGAGAAAATCCACCTCTCCCACCAACACGTTTGACGCTTCGGCATCCCGGGGGATTTTCTTCATGAATTTATTATTCAACTAAAGAGAGAAACAATGAGGAAAATACACATGGAGATTAATCATTTCACTCTGTCACTGCACTTTTAAAATAGAGAAGTAAGAATTATATCTTACACAGACAAGCTTAAGCAATAAACCCACTTCCAGCATCATTATTTTATACTTGAATTGAAAATTATTTTATAATTTTATCTTTGAACTAGAAACATTACAGAAGATGTTGTGAAGGTAGTTGAGCAAAGAAATAAAAACATCCATATATTTTGGATAGATAGCGCTGTCGCCTCACAGCAAGAAGGGCGCTGGTTCGATCCCCGTTTGGGCCAGTTTGCATTTTTGTGTAGAGTTTGCATGTTCTCCTCGTGTTGGTGTGAGTTTTCCCCAGGTGCTCCGGTTTCCCCCCCAGAGTTCAAACACATATAGTGAAAATGAAGTGGTACAGGTGAATTGAGTAAGCTAAATTGGCCATAGTCTATGTGTTTGAATACAAGAGTGTATGGGTGTTTCCCAGTGCTGGGTTGCGGCTGAAAGGGCATCCGCTGCCTAAAAAATATGCTGGATAAGTTGGTGGTTCATTCCACTGTAGCAACCCCCGAATAAAAAAAGGACTAAGCTGAAAAGAAAATGAATAATTGAGTTATTATTCTCTATTTCGGGCATTGCCACAGCAGAATAAACCGTTAACTAATCCGTCATGTTTTATGCACCGAATGCTCATCCTGCTGCAACCCAGTACTTGGAAACACCCAACACTCATACACTACGGCCAATTTAGTTAATCCTATTCCCCTATAGCACACGTGTTTGGACTGTGGGGGAAACTGGAGCACCGGGAGGAAACCCACACCAACACGGGAAGAACATGCAAACTCCACTCCGAAACACCAAATGGCCCAAGCTGGGACTCGAACCAGCAACCTTCTTGCTATGAGGCGACAATGCTGACTATTGAGCCTCCGTGCCACCCAACATCCATATAATATTGCATAATATTCTTATTCAGTGCATAATAAAAATAATATAATCATATTTTATCATTATTTATTTGACATATTCACATCTAAATTCTTATTTTAATAAAACATTTCAATAATTTAGATTTGAACAATATTACAAAGAAATAATGATATAAAAATATTATTTTAAATACTAATTCAAATAAACAATAGCTAAAATTGTGCTTAATTAAAAAAAAATTCTATTTAGCAAGTTTATTTTAGTTAATATTTTATTTGTATTTAATTTAATTTGTTTTTAAAATCTAAATTGTAAAAAAAATTATAAATATATATTAACTATTTTAAAATAACTTTTTCATATATTTTAATATGCATAGACAGGAATTTAGCAAGTTATTAGCAAGTTAATTTCTTTGCATAATAATAATATTCAGTCATTCATTTTCTTTTCGGCTTAGTCCCTTTACTCATCAGGGGTCGCCACAGCGGAATGAACCGCCAACTTATCCAGCATAAGTTTTACATAGCTAATACACTTCCAGCTGCAAGCCATCACAGGGAAACACCTATACACACTCATTCACACACATGCACTATGGTCAATTTAGCTTACCCTATTCACCTATACTGCATGTCTTTGGACTGTGGGGCAAACCGGAGCACCCGGAGAAAACCCACGCCAACACGAGGAGACCATGCAAACTCAACACAGAAATGCCAATTGACCCAGCTGGGACGTGAGCTAGCCAGCTACTCTTTTCATTAATTTATTTTTAATATGCACAGACTGTAATATAGTAAGTAGTTGTGAATGAATGAACTTATATTGTGTAAAGGCAATGCATTCACAAAGGAAGCATTACGTTTTGACCTCAAACTATCCTGAACAATGGATAATTCAATAAAGTGTTTATCAAAACAACAGTGGGATAATCCCTGTCAGCTCATATTTCAGTGGAACATAAACGTCTGATAAGAGCAGAGTTAAACAAGTTCACCACTGTAAACACAAGCATTCAAGATATAGAGCCCTTCATTAGTGATAAACAACCACACGACAGACCACAACACACACACACACACACACACACACACACACACACACACACACACACACACACACACACACACACACACACACACACACACACACACACACACACACACACACACACACACACACACACAAATTTGTACAAACACTCACATAAACATAAACACACATTCACTCACATACAGACAGCCCCACACTCTCTCACAAACACAAACAATCAAACAAAAAAACACACACGCACACACTTATACACTCACAAACACACTCATAAACTTGCACAAACATTCACAGGAACACAAACACACACACACACACACACTCTCTCTCTCTCTCTCTCTCTCTCTCTCTGTGTTTCTCTCAAACACACAAACACACACACACACACGCTCTCCCTCCGCTAATCCACTAATATTGACTCTACTGACGACAGCGGCAGCTTTTGTCCTGTCAAACAGTTTCAATTGTGTTTGAAGAAGGAGTTTGTTTTGTCGTCTACAGTTGTTTCTGTCCTCAAACGTCACTGAAACCTTCCGGAGCAAACACACATTTATCTGGCGGCCAACAAATCCTTCTGGGAGAATCACACACACACACAAGCTGCCCGCAACACACCGCCTGCATGACTTTATTATTATGATTTTGTAGTAATTGTGTCGCTACATAAGATATTCTTTTCTGATTATTACTCATTGATTCATTTTCATTCGGCTTAGTTCCTTTTTTTTATAAATTTTTTTTCGGTGTTTTCACCTTTATTTTTGATAGTACAGTAGAGAGAATTGACAGGAAAGCATGGGGAGCAGAGAGAGGGGAAGGATCGGCATAGGACCGCAAGGCGGAATCGAACCCGGGTCGCCGCGAGCACCGGAGTGCATGTGTCGACACACTAACCACTACACCACTGGTGCCGACAACGGCTTAGTCCCTTTATCCATTAGGGGTCGCCACAGTGGAATGAACCGCCAACTATTTCAGCATATGTTTTACACAGCGGCAGGTCCGGCGCCAGAATGTTAGAACTGAGGGGGCATTTTAAATTCACAGGGGGGCACTAGACCTGGTGACTGAATTTGGCCTCTTTTGTTCCTTTCATTTAGGCTATTTATTCACATTTATTATTACTTTGCATTACTGCCTAAATTACTGACCTAAGGCAGTATGTGGCGAGGGGGCGTGGCCGAGAGCTGTGGGAACGGAGTGAGGCTGCCGCGTAAGTGGATACACCTGCGGTGCGCACCTGCCTCGAATCCCATGGAAGGAGCTCTGGACCATAAAAGGAGGAACGATGGCAGAGGAAGCTGAGAGAGGACCGGGCCCGGACATATTTTACTTTTGCTTTCAGTTTGACGGCAGTCTCCGTGAGGAGCTGCTGTCCGTTTGTTTTGGTTTAGACGGCAGTCTCCGTGAGGAGCTGCCGTTCATGTTATAAATAAATATTTTAAAACTGCGTCGGTTCTCCGCCTCCTTCTTCCCGGCGGTCAAAGGACCATGAACTTCATTACAGTGGTGCCGAAGCCCAGGAGAAGGAGGGGCGTATTGTCCAGATGCTCTCGCCGCTGAGAGAGGGGGCGAGTGTTTGGGAGTTAACCCGAATGGGGTAGAAACCCGCTCGTCGGCCTGAGGCTGGCGAGGAAAGGATCTGCCTGCTGCCGTCTCCCAGCATGGGGAGGAGCAGGGGACGCGGGGCTCACCACCGGAAGGGAAAGCGCTGGAGGGAGCCATCCCACAGAACCCGGGGGAGTCGCCGAGATCCGCCATGATGCCATAGCCTGCATCCGTCCACCAAAGCGGGAGCGGAGCAGGAGACCAGAGATGCCGCCAGCCAGGAGAACCGCCGCCAGAAGCCAGAAGACGGACAGGTGGATAGATTTCTCCACAGGGCTCCCAGCACGTTGTCGCATCTCTCAGTTGGTGGAGGACGGAGTGGCAGTGTGTCTGGAGAACCGAACCCCAATTTTTTATTATTTTTTTTCTCTCCCCTTTCTCGGTCTACTCTGTCTTTCCTCCTTTTTTTTTCATCTCCTTTTCTCTCGGCCCATCTCATAAAGGTCTCGCGGGTGCTGTGGCGCCCGGGATTATACACAGCCACGGGATGCCCACGGCCTGTGATGGGAGATGGGGGTATGTGGCGAGGGGGCGTGGCCGAGAGCCGTAAGAACGGAGTGAGGCTGCCGCGTAAGTGGATACACCTGCGGTGCGCACCTGCCTCGAATCCCACGGAAGGAGCTCTGGACTATAAAAGGAGGAACGATGGCAGAGGAAGCCGCGAGAGGACCGGGCCCAGACATATTTTACTTTTGCTTTCAGTTTGACGGCAGTCTCCGTGAGGAGCTGCCGTTCGTTTGTTTTGGTTAGACATTCATGTTATAAATAAATATTTTAAAACTGCGTCAGTTCTCCGCCTCCTTCCCGGCGGCCGAAGGGCCGTGAACTTCATTACACAGTAATAAACGTTTTAATAGTAATAATAATATGCACAGTTTCACTATTACTGATTTTATTAATGACGGTAATGCAACGATACCGCTTATTAATACAGACAGATCATGGCTTTAGTGCCAAACGAGTGCTTTAAAAAGTTATTCTTCTTATTTATTTCCGTTTTATTTCAAATAGCAGGCATATAAATGTTTAAAGTTTTAGGTAAAGACGTCAAATTATGCCCACACATGCAATCTGACCCACGATCAGACTATTCGTATAACCGGTAAATAAATATAGTGAAATCAGCCGAGTCATCACGCTTCACGTAGCCTATTACCCAACCAACATCAGTGTTAGGCAAAAGCAAAATGTTACAATCTAATGTCATTCAAAACAATTACTTAATTACATTTTAAGGCATCAGTGTAGCCAGAAAAATACCTAAAAAAGATACCAAATTTCAGAGTTATTACCGTGCAAATTGGTTACATTTTGGCACGGATAACACGCAACTTAGGCTATATAACTTTTTTCATAATTTTAAATGTAAAAAATAAAGATTTATCTTAGGCTATCATAAGTGTGTGTTTTTTTTTTGTGATATTGTCCGCTTGTCATTTGTAAACCCTCATAAACCATTAGGTTACTAGGCCTACCGTCATTTTGTTTATTTATTAAGCCTATTTTAATAACTAGTTTTCAGGTTAGTATCAAAATAACTGTTTTAATGCAATAATGCTACTTTAATTCACATACATATTTTAATAGATATATTAATCATTTTTTAAAGTCTTGTAGTAATTATATATTATATTGCAGTTTTTTAATAGTATAAGTTGACATCCTATTAAAAACAGTCAAGCATTTTTTACATAATTTATTAGATTAAAAATAATTAAAATTAAATGTAAAATATTTTTTATTGCAAACTTTTTATTATAATAAGAATTATAATTCTATTTATATAATAATAATAATATTAATATTAATAAAGGCAGCATTGTGGCGCAGTGGGTAGCACAATCACCTCACAGCAAGAAGGTCGCTGGTTCAAGCGTTGGCTGGGTCAGTTGGCATTTCTGCGTGGCGTTTGCATGTTCTCCCCGTGTTCACATGGGTTTCTTCCGGGTGCTCTGGTTTCCCCCATAGTCCAAAGACATGCGCTATAGGAGAATTGGGTAAGCTAAATTGGCTGTAGTATATGAGTGTGAATGAGTGTTTCCCTGTGATGGATTGTGGCTGAAAGGGCATCCACTGCGTAAAAAGTACTGGATAAGATGGTGGTTCATTCCATTGTGGCGACCCCAGATTAATAAAGAGATTAACCCGAAAAGAAAATGAATGAATGAATAATTAAATATTATTATTATTATTATTATTATTATTATGTTGAGAGTACAATGTGAGCTGGACGTTTCGGTGTGATTTACCCTGCTACTCAAACACAATTCCCTCTTAAGTCTAACAACCAGAACACTCTTGTCCCAGAAATATCATATCTACTGATATTCACAGGTGTACCTGGTCTTTCTCTGGTTTGTCTGACAAGTCATTCAGGCTGGTGGAGGTCAGGTTACGATGAGCTGTGGTCGGACTGCCTGCAGAGGTCAAAGGTCAAAGGTCAGACACTCATCCAAAGCTAAAACATAATCCTTAAAGGAACAGACCACCCAAAAACAAGGCCCTCTCATGCTTTACTCACCAACACTAGTTTGCTGAACATACTAATAGAAGATATTTTGATGAATGTGAATAACCAAATTAATTTAGATCTCTACTGACTTCCACTGTATGTCCAAATATTTTACTGAGAACTTATAATGTAAGTTTAGAGTAAACAAAGAAAGCATTTCAATTTTGGGGTGAACTGTCACTTTAAAAACAAAGAGTCTCACATACAAGATACTTAGCGTGTTTTCACTTCACAACTAAGTTTCTCAGAACTTAAATCTGTAAATTATGTAATTAAGTGAAGCAATCTATAGTCATTTTTTGTTAAGCTCACAGATTACACTGATTTCTTAATTATAATAAATAACAGTTACAAACACAATCATATGTATCAGCATAAACAGTAATTCTATTCCCAGCTAACAGAACATTCAGTAACATTCCTTAAATGTTGAGTTAATGTTAGCATAACGTTATTAAAGTAATGTTTTTGGAACGTTCTTGTAATGATGGAAAAATGTTCCTAGAACATTTAAAAAATGTGGATGGAATTTCCTTACAGCATTTCAAATAACAATCTGAGAACATTAATATAGCACGAGACTGAAACGATATAAAAGCATTTTAATAATGTTAGAATGACCAAAAACAAACAAACAAAAAAAAACAGTATTGTCTAAAACATAACCAGGTGTGTTGAATATTCTAAAAACATTTTAGAAATAACATTATATAACCTAATGGTAACGTTAAGGGAACGTTTTAAAAACCTAAAACTGTTAGATGGGTTTTTGCTCCTTTTTTAAAGCTTATTGGAATTTATAGCTAATCTTTATTTTGCATTTATTTTGGATATATTCATATAAATAAAAATAATACATAACTTTGAATAAGTCTATAGACATTTCTATAAGCTTTAGAATAGCAGTAATAGCAGCTTTTTGTGCTGAATCATGATTAAAAATGTAAATAAATGCTATTATTATTACATAATTAAATTATACATATATGATGTTGTGCTTATATGCATAATTACATTTTTTATATAAATGCACTATTCAGTAAAATATTATTCAGACATTAAAAATCATTGAAAATATTTTTATATTAAAATTTTTAACATTTTTGCACTTTTTATAAATGCACTATTTAGCAAAATATTATTCTGATACAAAAAAAAAACATGTTTTAAAATAAATGCATTATTCAGTAAAAACTGATTCTGATTAAAAAAGAAAATCATTGAGAATACATATGCAATTTTATATAAATGCATCAATCTGTAATTCTGGTACTAAAAAAGGATTTTTTTTTTATTTATAAATGCACCATTCAGTAAAAACAGATTCAGATAATAAAAAAAACATTGAGAATTTTTTTTTTTTGCTATTTTTTAATAAATGCAACATTCAGTAAAAACTTATATAGTATAAAAATACATTGAGAATATTTTCGTGATTTTATATAAATGCAATATTTAGCAAATAGATTCTGATATTTAAAAATACATAGAGCAATTTTTTTGCATTTTATTATAAATGCAATATTTAGTCAAATTTTATTCTGATTTAAAAAACAAAAACATTGAACATATTTTTTTTCATTTTTTTAAATAAATGCACCATTCAGTAAAAAAAGATTTTGATAATAAAAAAAAAAACATTGAGAATATATATGCAATTTTATATAAATGCATCAATCTGTGATTCTGGTCCTAAAAAGTTATATATATATATATATATATATATATATATATATATATATATATATATATATATATAAATGCACCATTTATAAAAAAAATATTTTGATATAAAAAAACGTTTTGCATTTGTTTATATAAATGATATGCTATAAATTAGCTATTTTTTAATAAATGCACTATTCAGTAAAAACCTATTCTGATATTTAAATAAAAACATTAAGCATATTTTTTGCCATTTTTAAATAAATGCATCATTCAGTAAAAAATTATTCTGATAAAATAAAAAATAAAAAATATTGAGCATATTCTTTTGCATTTTACTAAATAAATGCACCATTTTTGTAAAAAAAAAAAATAAATACTCTGGTATAAAAAAAACATTTTCCAGTGATGGGTTGCAGCTGGAATGGCATCTGCTACAAAAAAACATCTGCTGGATAAGTTGGCGATTCATTCCACAGTGGCAACCCCAGATTGATGAAGGGACTAAGCCGAAAAGAAAATGAATGAATAAAAAAAACATTGAGAATATTTTTTGCAATTTTATATAAATGCATCAATCGGGAAAATCTTAATCTGGTTTTCTTTTTTTTTCTTTTTTTTTCTTTTATAAACACACCATTCAGTAAAAATTCTGATTTAAAATAAACAAAAATAATAAGAGAGCAGAGAATAATCATTTAAAAAGTCATAAACGCAATACACAACATACAGCATACTATAAAATGCACACAACTACACTAAGGTTTAAGGAAACTAAACCCTAAAGCATCTTCTAAAGTGTCTCCAGCATTGTTCACATATAAAGGAATGAATTTCAGGAGCCGATCTCTCAGACTAAATTCAGCTCAGACTTACAGAGAAGGCCCATGCTGTTGCTTCTCTGCATCTGCATTTGTTCTTCAGGTTCAAAAGTGGTAAAGCAAGGCACTGTGTGATCGATAGGACCGCGCGCTTCACACACACACAGACAGACAAAGAGAGAGAGAGACAAGGAGCGCATGCATGTCAATCAAGACACAGAAACAGGGAAGAAAAGAGAAAAGTAAGCATTAGAGCAGAGAAATGATTCAAAACACAATTAAAAGCAGAGACTCAGAGCAGAACTGCAGATTTAAATCAACGTGAAAACAGAATCAGCAGGAAAACACAATCAGCACTTGACGAAAATGAGCACAGAAATAATCAAGGCTTGAAAGGAAGGCATGAAATTTCAGATAGAAGTGAACAAAACTAACAGTTTGGGATGCTTCAAAGCTAAATAAATGATATTGAAAGATGACTTAACAAATTATACAGCATTTAAAACAGTCACTCGCTCACTTACTAGTGAGCAATACATACTCTTAACTCATTTGTGCACTAAAATAAAAATTAAAAAAACGATTTCTAAACATAATAGTTTTAATAACTCATTTCTAATAACTGATTTATTTTATCTTTGCCATGATGACAGTAAATAATATTAGACAAGATATTTTTCAAGACACTTCTATACAGCTTAAAGAAGGCGTGGCTAACACTGTTCCTGGAGATCTACCGTCCTGCAGATTTCAGTTGCAACCCATATCAAACACACCTGCCTGTAATTATCAAGTGCTATTTGGGTCCTAATTAATGGGTTATATGCTGAAGCATGCTAATAGGACTTTTAATTTGCCAGTAAACTGGGTTAAGCGCTTCCGGCGAATTGAATGGCAATGCAAAATCTGGTGCGTTTAAGGTCTGTTTTCTTTAAAAATCTCCACTGGCTGAGTGATATCCGATTTAAAGTGGGTCTCAGATTGTACAAGAAGCACTGCATTAAATTACATTTCCCCCGCCATGTCTTTATAATATGAGCATTTATTTTACCCCAGTATATTCAATGGAGATTCTGCGTTAGCCTGCCGATTCTGACGGGCGCGTGCGAGTAAACAGCTTTTTGTCTCGTTTTACGCTTGAGCAACTAAATAAATGTTAAAGTTTATTTAACTGAATGTATTTTAATGACATTACAACATCGATGCTGTATAAGGAACCGTATAAAATGGTAAAAAGTTCACAATAACAGGTCACCGGAAGTGTATCAGCATGGGAACAGCACTAGCTCGGCATATACCCTATTGGTTCAGGTGTGTTTGATCAGGGTTAGAGCTGAACTTTGCAGGAAGGTAGATCTCCAGGAACAGGGTTGAGCACCACTGGCTTAAAGTGGCATTTAAAGGCTTAACTAGGTTAATTAGGTTAAATCTAAAAGTGAAATCTGGAAATAAAAATACTTTTATTACTATGAAATAAAAGTTTTGATAAATAGCTAAAATAAAATAGAATCACATGATCCACAAAATAAATTATATTGTGTGTGTGTGTGTGTGTGTGTGTGTGTGTGTGTGTGTGTGTGTGTGTGTTTGATTAAGGTCTAAACGTGCCTGACTATGAATTGAATAGTACAACATGTGCAGTACAATAAAAATAAACACAGCATTACACTGAATTACTCAGCGCAAATATCTTGTTTCTAGAAACGCAACAATGTTATGAAAACACCCTGCTGAAAAATCCAGCTTCAACCAGCCTAAGCTGGTTGGCTGGTTTTAGCTGGTCGACCAGGCTGGTTTTAGAGGGGTTTTGGCCACTTCCAGGCTGGTTTCCAGCCATTTCCAGCCTGGTCTTAGCTGGTCAGGCAGGGAGATGACCAGCTAAAACCAGCTTGATCAGCCTAGCCAAGCTGGGAGTCCAGCTAAAACCAGCTATATCCAGCTTAAACCAGGCTGGTCAAGCTGGTTTTAGCTGGATTTGGCTGGTCATTTTCCAGCCTGACCAGCTAAAAGTAGCCAAAAAGTAGCCAAAACCCCTCAAAAACCAGGCTGGTCATCCAGCTAAAACCAGCAAACCAGCCTAGGCTGGTTTAAGCTGGATTTTTCAGCAGGGCATCTGCTCTACTTTCACGAGACTGGAGAATATCGACAACATCTCTGCACATTTCTAAAATCGACATTTGTCAACAAGTTAACTTAATAATTTCTACAAATTTAAGAGGATTGAACATAAGACTATTAATCTGTCAAAAAATGTGTTGTTTCAACTCATTTTAAATGTGTAGTTTGAACAAGCAGCAAGTCATTTTTTTGAGTGCATGCACCCTAAATACAATGCCATTATTTATTATATTTGATTTTTAAACGCTAGTTTTTTGACCTGAAGTTGAGCATTTAACAGTTATGATAACATTTTACAATTATACAACAAAATATAAAGGTCACAAAACCTTTTTTTTATTTCGCCCACAAGACAAAGTGAGTGATGTGGGCCGTGCTGCTGAAAGTAGAGGAGAGATGTGGAAACTGATGGAGCGATAGAGAGAGCTGTAATGTCAGATGTGTGTTATAATACCGTTCTCCTGGCTGCTGAACAGGCGACTGGCGCTCGACACACTCTTGCCGATGTCTGCCAGTGAGCGCAGGTTGGATTTTTTGGTCTGGTGTCGATGTTTCCTCAGCAGAGTGTATATGACCGTCTCTCTCAGATCGGCCTTCAGCTGCCCGCTCTCGATTTGACTGTCAGTGATGTTTTCTGAAACAAAGAGATTTGATTTATTATCACAATAGATAATGATGTTAATAATCAATTCTTGTTTATTTATATATAGCGCTTTTTACAATTTTGATTGTGTCAAAGCAGCTAAACATGGAGGTTCTAGTGAAGTCCAGATTTCAGAGTTGAAGTTCAGTTCAGTTCAGGTCAGTGTGGTTTAAATTTCACTGCTGAAAGTTTAAACACTGAAGAGCAAATCCACTGAAGAGCAGCTTCCCAAATCCTGATCCGAGCAAGCCAGTGGTGACAGTGGTGAGGAAAAAACTTCCCCGACTGATGAAGTGAAAGGACAAAAACCTCGAGAGAAACCAGACTCTGTTGGGCACGACTATTTTTCTTCAGGCCAAACTTCCTGTGTGGAGCTGCAGTCTAGGCACCAGAGGCTGGAGAAGCTGGACGCGTCCATCATGGAGATAATAGCAAGGTGAAGGTAAAAAAGAAAATTTTGACCAGTGCCAAGGGTTTGTCATATAATCTTCATTGCAATACCATGTATTTTAGCCATGCGTCATGATAATACCATAGTTTAGAACATTTATTATAAAACAAACTTTTGTTTTGGGTTTATTAGTAGAAAGAACTATGTTTATACATTAACATCTGTCATTAATCAAGGTTAATCATGTTCCATAGAAATTTAAGTTCCACATACACTATCTGACAAAAGTCTTGTCGCCTATCCAAGTTTTAGGAACAACAAATAACAGCTTGATCTAGTTGATCATTTGGTATCAGAAGTGGCTTATGTTAAAGGCAAAGGGCTCTAGATTACGCTTATTTTACCAAAATAAAAAATGATCATGCCTTGATTTTAAAGAGTTAATTAGGACAGCAAGACCTGACTTCACTTAACAGAAATAATGTCCAGTATAGAATATACTTCATTCTGCAGTCGAAAAAGACTGAATATTGTGTATGACTCCATCATGAGCTGGGAGGGCTGCATCCATACATCTCTGCACTGACTCAAATCACCTATTAATAAAGTCATCTGGAATGACAAAGAAAGCGTTCCTGCAGGACTCCCAGAGTTCATCAAGAGTCTTAAGATTCATCTTCAATGCCTCCTTTATCTTACCCCAGACATGCTCAATAATGTTCATTTCTGGTGACTGGGCTGGCCAATCCTGGAGCACCTTGAACTTCTTTGCTTCTAGGAGCTTTGATGTGGAGGCTGAAGTAGGAGAAGGAGCGCTATCCTGCTGAAGAATTTGCCCTCTCCTGTGGTTTGTAATGTAATGAGCAGCACAAATGTCTTAATACCTCCGGCTGTTGATGTTGCCATCCACTCTGCAGATCTCTCACACACCCTTATACTCAATGTAACCCCAAACCATGACTTTTCCTTCACCAAACTTGACCGATTTCTGTGAGAATCTTGGGTCCATGCAGGTTCCACTAGGTCTTCTGCAGTATTAGTGATGATTGGGATGCAGCTCAACAGATGATTCATCAGAAAAATCGACCTTCTGCCACTTTTCCGAATGATCAACTAGAAGTTTGGGACATTCACACTGAACACATCTTTGCTTTTAAAAGCGTGAGAAACAGCATTCATCATTTATAAAGAATGAGAGTGTTCAGGTGCTGCCACTGATTGCCTATAAACAGAAACTTGCAATGCTTGCCCAGTCTCTGAGCTCTTCTGATTGGCCCACTGCTCTGGAACTGACAGAAGTGAGCTGCACCTTGTGTGAAATTTGAAGTTTGAACTTCACACAACATCTAAAATATGTGGTGTACATGTGCTGAGCTCTGCAAAAGATGCAAGACACGATGGTAACGAGAAGGGCTTAAACTAAGGTGTAGTCTGCTTCAAGTAGGTAGGACTTGAGCTCCTAGTGGGCTGTACAAAATTCCTGGGGCCTCATGTATCATTGCTGCGTACACACAAAAACTTTGCGTACGCCAGGTTTCACACTCAGAATCGCTCACGTTTGGATTTACTAACGATGAACTGAACGTGGGAATGTGCGCAGGTTCATGGCAGCTTTATGGCTGGCGTACGCACATTTTTTGTGCGTGTCTGTTTTATTTCCATTGGCGACTCCTAGAGGCAGTTGTGTTAAATTCCTCTCTACAAAGTGTCTGATCCTTGCAATGGCAGCTGTATGAGACGGGTTCATCTAGCAGGTATATAAGGTTTCCATACCATACAGTTGACCAGCTAAACATTAAAGCACAATTTACAGCGGTCGCCTGTTCTCCCAATGTAATCTGAGCTATCTACTGCACGCACATTGCTATAAAGACACTATCTGAAGATGAATTTGCATACGTGAATCAGAAACATTTCCATTCAATAAATGTGCAAATAAAATATGATGCACAAACTTATTAATGATTCCTACTTGTCTTTCTCGTGATAAATAGTTGGCAAAATCTGATATGTAGCGGGGGGAAAGAAGAAGAAAGAATTCATCAGATGCTGGATTCGAACCGAGTTCATGCTCGAATGTGTCAAAACATGTTGACATGCGTCTCACGAGCTGCACCACAGAGACTATTTAGGGTACTGCAACATTTTACAGCTATAAACCACACTATTTCTTTTTTAATTCACTTATTCTAAACTCTCCCACTCTATTTTTTTCTTTTGTTGGTAATTCCGGAGGACAAACTTGCAAATAACACCGCTTTTCTCCGGTCTACCTCCGAAAGCAGCACCTCCAATTAACATTCTGTTCAAAGTTTCTCTTTTTGCTTGATTTTGCCATTGCTTTTTCGTTGGGTTTTGCCAGAGTAGAGTCATTAGCATATTCATACGGGGGAGGAGGCAGGGAGGGGTTTTGTGCTCGTGCATGTTGCGCTCAGTTTCACGTTCATTCGGATGTACAAAAGAATATGTGTGAGATTCAGCGTACGCAGTGTTTCATACATCTGAATTTTTAATGTGTAATAATGTGCGTACGCAATGTTTTAGTATGATTTCCACGCAAGTCTTCGTACATGAGGCCCCAGGAGTTTTCATTGGTCCGTTTAATGTCTCCTACATGACATGGAGTCCAAACCACTGTGTTTTACTTACATCTACACCTACCACAACCCTAAACCCAACCTACTTGCGACATAACTCCCTTCCACTTGGGACTCTTCAGGCTGCAGCGATACCTGCTTGATGGTAGCTACCACACATGCCTGTCAAGCATGTATTTACATTGAAAAACAGTAGAAAAGTAGTGCATTGGAAAGGAAAAGCTTGTTCTGTGTGAGACATACTGATACTAACATCAAAAAAAGGTCATTTTGATTGTCACAGGAACTGTAGGTGTATGTTTACCGACGATCTGCTGCAGTGAGTTTGCGTCCATGTCCAGCACGATGGTTCCCTTCTCGATGCAGTTCTTGAGCTGGAAGAGCGAGTGCAGAGAAAGAGTGGCCACGTGAGGTTTACTCCAGCGCTCGCCACCCTTCTCCACCTTCTCCTCAAACTTTATCCATCTGAGGAAACACACAACACACACAGAAATCAACAAACTGAGCAACACTTACAGCACTGTCAGGTCAGGTAATCGCAAGAAAAGCTCATGTCAGAATTATACCATGTTTTCAGCACATGTAATTGATGGTTTTACCATGATACTGACGACATGTTCTGGGAATTTGTATTTTTTGATCTGCATTATGAATGTGACATTATTTTGAATCCATCATGAAACCTTGATAATACCGTGAGACATGGTTAATATTTTGGCCTTGCTCTACATTGTTTTATAAAAAATACATGGTTTTACTTAAAAAAATAAATAAAAAACAAATTATATATATATATATATATAATTTGTTTTTTATTTATTTTTTTAAGTAAAACCATGTATTTACGCATTCACTATAATAATACTATAGTTTTGAATAGCTCATTTTAAAACAAAAATTTTTTTTGCCCATTTTAATAGAAATAACCATGTTTCTACATTAACAATAATGGTATTAATCATAATGTATCACGTGTCGTAGAATAATAACCTCCACAAAATGAGGTATATATATATATATATATATATATATATATATATATATATATATATATATATATATATATATATATATATATATATATATATATATATATATATATATATATATATATATATATATATATATATATAGTGGAGCAATGGCACAGTTGATAACGCTATCA
>NC_133196.1:7300000-7305000 GCF_049306965.1 Danio rerio | reverse complement strand
TTGACAAGTTGCTCAAAGAGAGATCAAACGTACACCTAAGCCCAACGAGTATACAATTACTGACCATTTACTTACTCTTGTGTGTTTACGTGGTAAAACAAAACAGTTTGCAACCATGTAGAAGTTAATAATCCTATCTACTATATTCCGACGGTGTTAAAGAGGGATTTGTTCATCCATAATTTCCCTGATTATGTACATTTTATTAAATGAAAAAAGTGAAAAAATATGAATTGTTCAGGCTGTTTGAAGAAATTTCTCAATTAGGGAGTGATTAAAACAGATATGTAAAGAAAGAAACTTACTTGAACCAATGTTCAGATTTTTGAGCTAGAAATGCATACAAATCACAAAAAACGATCACCAGTGATCTAACCACCAGAGATCGCTGGAAAACACTCACATAGGACTACAAATCTGCTGGTAAAGTCTTCTGAAACCGGGGGATGTGACACTGACAACAGGGGTGCGGATCCACATGCAGGTTTATAAGCGAGGTCAGGCTAGCAATGGTCAACACAGCGGAAAACAGATGTATGAGGGCAATCCAGAGTCGTAGTCGAAATAGCAGGCAAATGGTCAGAAGGCAGGCAGCAGACAGGAGTAAAACAAGAAAACAAGGCGAGGGTCAAAATCACGGCAAAGCAAGACAAAGGTAACGCATTGTAATGTCACTAGAAGAGATGTCAGACTCAGCCCTGTTGTTAGTGGCACATTCCTGGTTACAGAAGACTCAGCCACAGTGTTTGGCTGCGTCCAAAACCGCATACTTCCATACTAATTAGTATGCTAAAATCAGTATACGAGCCAAGTAGTATGTCCGAATTCATAGAATGGTGGTTGTGACAGCCTCATTTGCATATTTAAACATAACATTTTAGAAAGCATCAATTCTTAATGTAATCAATCAACCGGGAAGTATGGTAATACTATTATTTGAAAACTATACATTTATTTAAATACCATTAAGGACAGTGCAAACAAAAAAAGCTGTAAAAACTGTGTATTTGTTTGACAAATTGGTTATTGTGAGTTAGCAAGGCAAAGCAATATTTGTAATATTATTGTTTTCTTTTATTTATTATTATTTTATTTTTATTTTGTTTTACCTGTTGAGTCTTTGTACTTTTATACAACTCTATTATGCTTTTCATCTCATTTTATGCACAAAACACACCCAGAACTATTTAAAAGAATAAGCACAACCCTGTTAGACCATGCGCCCTTGAAATAGCAAAAGTGGATTCAGACATGCCTTTAACGCTTTTGCACCTTTAGACTTTGTGCTTAGATCATTAAAGGGCCATGAAACCCCCTTGTTTCAGCAGGGTGTTTTCACACCTCTACTTTGGAAAAAGTCAGAAAAGTGGGCGTGTCCAGCTCTGTTTAGGGGGGAGTGTCGGAGGAACAAAAGAGGCTTGGTGTGGGAGTGTCTATTTGGGTGCGCTGAATTTCAGAGTCAAAACACACAACCACAGCGGACAATGTGACTGTGTTTACATGGACATCTGTAGTCGAATTATTTGCCAGATTATTAAATGGTGGACTTTAACTGCAGTTTGGCTCTTTCATTCAGGCAAGTCATTCTTGTCCCTTCCGACAAACGTGATATTTGATTCGAGGATCTGCTCTAAGAGTGTATTTTTCATGCAATGTTTGATACCGCACGGCGAATGAGAGAAAAAAAACTCAGCATTTCCCGGAAACTTAGATGCACACGGCAGGTAGCGTCAGAAAGCCGCGTGTGTTATTCCGGTCACAAAATCCAACACGAGGTTATAGTTTGGTTGTAACTGTTAGTGCTAACTTGTTTACACTCGTTGCAATAGTTTGTTTGATACGAATAAAATACGAACTGAATAAACAAAGAGCACTGGTCGCTCACTTACCAAATCTGTAGAGACAGGACAATCACCAGCAACTAGAGCCGCGTCTTTATTAAGAGGAGACTAAAGCGAATCCAGATTTCAGCGTTTGCAGATGAGAACAGCTCTCAGGTGAACAATAATCCTCCTTGGACACGTAAGTTATTGTTGTTGAGCGTCGCGTACACTGTTAATCCACACGCGAGTCTGCGCTCTCACAGAGAGAAAATGAAAACGAAACTTAACGGCAGCAAACTATAAAAGCAACACTTCACGCTTGTTTTGCCAACACAACGTGGCGTCTCTGTCCTGAAAACACGGTGACACTAATGAATATTAATGAAGTTGCACAATAGAGCGCGCTGATTGGTTTGAACCAAGCCTTACTCATGCATTAATGCATCACACAGTAAGACGTAATAAGACTCACTCTGGCACAGACGCCCAGTCTGCACGCTGGAATACACGCTATTATCTCATGGCCGTGACGCAGCTTCAAAAATTCGTTTCAAACCGGAAGCACGAATTTGCTCGAAATAACGCAAAAACAACCAATTTACACTTTTCAGTGAAATATAGGTGTCCTAATAGTGTTTTTAGCAGTGTGGGACACATATACGACTGTCAACAGCTCAAAAAATGTGTTTTGGTGTTTCGTGACCCTTTAAAATAGAGCCCTATCTCTCTAAAGCATTGTGCATTTATGAAGTATGCCTTACACAGGCGAGTGGGCTTGACAAACCACCTGTAGAAAAAAAACACTCCCTCTACGTACTCTAGCACTAAATTCTCAAATCACAAACAGTTCCTCTGTTTAATCAGCACTTCTAGTGTGTGTTGTCTTTTGTTGAATCACTGTCTGCCTCCTCAATTGTAAGTCGCTTTATATAAAAGCATCTGCTAAATGACTAAATCTCAATGTTTACAATTGCACCCCTTGTGGCCACACTGAGAATACAACACGACATGGGCTGTGTTTACTGCACTGATGCTTCATATCTGATTTTGTAGGAATGTAAACAAAAACATCACATACCAGTCAAATCTAAAGTGAATGTAAACAGGCGGGAAAACAAACTGAAGCAAACGCAGCCACAAATTCTGATGACGACATGTTTCTTGGGGGTTTCAACGCTTTTACCTGGCTGTTTCCTTCCACTCCAGTTCCTGTCCGTCAACGGCAAGAAGTTCGTCAAGTTCGGTGAAGAGCTGCGGTGGGGGAGGACCACTGTCATCTTCACCCAAAATGAAGCGTATTCGCTCTGCTGCCGGAGAAACTGTCAATAACAACAACCAATCAGGTGTGAGAAGACAACTTATCCATGAGGCTATTTAAATGCTTGATTCTGATTGGCTGATGAACGGAGCGCACATTTTCAAAGCAGATTTTAACATCTTTTTTAGATAAACAAGGATGCTAAATTAGCATGCTTAGAAATAACTGCAAACATATGGTGTTTTTAAGTTTTAGATAATTCAAAAACAGACGAATAGCAGCTTTAATGCATGGCAATCCGTTGATTATCTCTTACTAATTTAATGTCCCATCATCAATTGTTCCTACACAAAGAGTAATAGCCAACTGACTTAAACCATAAACCCACAAACAATGACACAACAATAGTTCTGTGTCTGCTTAAGGTGTGATAGTATTAACCACTGCTTTTATATTCCTGAAAGGGTGTTTTGTAACAGCATGAATGATATGTGTTGTTGATTTGAGCCCTACACCCAAAAAGTGGTCAGTGTGTGTGAGACTTCACTTCCTGGACAAACAGAAATAGACATTGCAAAAGCCAGAGCTGACATGCTAAGCTGAATTTCACAGGGAAGTTGCCTTGAGATGTAGCATGCAAGATAAATGACAGAGGAAAAGGCTTGAGGAAGCCTTGTGTGATTTTTATTTTTTTTTTGTAAATATCAGCATTTCTCACAGCTGCAATGTTGGGTATGTTGCAAGCGACACACACCACACCTTTTCTAAATGTGCATTTAAATGCGAAAGACGGACAGGCAGGCACTTTTAAAGGTAAAACTAGACAAAACAAAAGATTTAAAGCAGGATTTTGGGGATACTGATGAGATCTGTCTGCAAAAACACTGATCTGATGTGATTACTTCTAGAGAGACTGCTAGTTATGTGGAAATATCTCTTCTACATAGCAACAAGACAGTTTGTATGAAAGTATAAAGGTTTTCAATGGGATATTTAAGTGCTTTGTACATGTATATATCTACACATGGCATGCATGAAGATGACATGCATACTTTTTAACCTAGCCTGAGGTCAGTTTAAAGACATGTAGAAACATGTAGATGCGTTTTTGAATGTTTGTTTAGAATGCGATGTGTGGTCAGATATCATCATAAGCATCAGCTCATTTATTAGTTTATTACCAAATTATTGCATATATACGCATTTGAAAATTGTTATTTACTTGCAGTTTATATTTGATTCAGTTTTGTATCAATATAAATTTGTATATGTATTTTAAATAAATATAAGAGGCAGTAAATATTTTTTAATTCAGCAAGGATCAAAAGTGTCATTTGTAATGTCCATCAAAAATGAACAACAGCTTTCAGGATTCAGAATTTTAATTGTATTAAATGTTTTATATCAAGTTAAATTCCAAATCAACATATTAGAATACATTTCTGATGGATCCTGAATTGAAAATTCAGTTTTGAATAACAGCAACTAAAACGTTTTTACTTATTATAGGTGTGTTTATCATATATGAGCAATATCGCACGAGTAGCACAGAGTGCCTTAGCGCCCCACCTGTGCTGATATACAGCCATGGCACACTGCTATTGCGTTTATACAACAGTTCAACGGCACAATCTTGTACATAAAAAAAGAAAATCAAACACAAAGAGTCTAAAACCCTTTTGTATTATGAACTACTTTCTTCCGCCATTTATTCACATCTGCAGCGGACATCAGAACAGCAGAAGCCATTACTAATTCACCAACGACACTTTAGAGCTAGTGCATTTACATTTACATTTAGTCATTTAGCAGACGCTTTTATCCAAAGCGACTTACAAATGAGGACAAGGAAGCAATTTACACAACTATAAGAGCAACAATAAATAAGTGCTATAGGCAAGTTTTAGGTCTGTAAAGTC
>NC_133196.1:7237500-7295000 GCF_049306965.1 Danio rerio | reverse complement strand
CTTTTAGGCACATTAACACCAATGTAGACTGTGTGATGACCTTAAAGTGTGGAAAAATAAACATAGTAAGAACACAATCCACTTATTAACACTTAAAGGTGGGGTCCACTATGATATAAAATTTTAAACTTTAGTTGTGTAATGTAACTGTGTGAATGTAAACAACATCTCTGAATTTAATACGCTCAAAGTTCACTTAGCGTAGCAAAGCCTACAATGAACAAAGTTTAGGGAATACAAAAAAATACATCCGGGCTAGTAAAATCACAAACGCTTCTGGTTACACACATTCACCACGCGCACACACACTGTGCAGCAAAGGTGCCTGGCCAGAGACACTGTAATGTTATAGCAGAGAAAGCTAAATTGGCGTCCAAACGCTGCTATTTCCACAAAGCTTCTTCTGTGTCTGTATTTGGGCTTCCAAAAGACACGACACAAAGAGAAAAGTGCTTTTAATTTAACTTTAATTATGTTCCAGAGCATTATAAAAAATGTATATAGCTAGCATTTGACAAAGGACAGCTTCCAGAATCTCTCCCAGTTCAGTGCTGGATTCAGCTAAAAACTCCTCAAAGAAGCAGCTCGAACCATAATAGACGAAGCTCTGGATTGTGAGCCACAACCTGTAAGTATTTTTATTTGTTAAAATTGATCTATGACATGCATTATGTCTAGCGTTAACAGTATGTTGCACACATACAACATTGTACACCTTTGATTCATTCATTCATTTATTATTTGATTCATTGATTTATTTATTTATTTATTTATTCTTTGATTTCTTGATTCATTCAATTAATCATTTATTTATTTATTGTAACTTTTGTTAACAGCAATTTTATGAATATGAATTTGTAGCTGAATTGTTAGCAATGCCAAACAGCATTTTCCAATGTCTACATGCAAACTCCACACAGAAATGCCAACTAACCCAGCTGGGACTCAAACCAGCGACTTTCTTGCTGTAAGGCGACAGTGCTACCCACTGAGCCACCGTGCCTCCTCTCTTAAAAATTAATTAAAAGAATTTTGTTTTTGAATGAATTAATCAAAAACAAATGAATGAACCAATGAATCAAATAAATAAATATATGAATGAATCAATGAATCAAATAATAAATGAATATATGAATGAATCAAGGAATCAAATAATGAATGAATGAATGATTGATTGATCAAATAATAAATGAATAAATTAATCAAGGAATCAAATAATAAATAAATATATGAATGAATCATGGAATGAAATAATTAATAAATGAATGAATCAGGGAATCAAATAATCAATGAATGAATGAATCAAATAATAAAAAATATATTAATGAATCAAGGAATCAAATAATAAATAAATGAATGAATGAAGAAGTCAAATAATAAAGAAATATGTGAATGACTCAATGAATCAAATAATGAATGAATGAAGGAATCAAATAATAAATAAATATATGAATGACTCAATCAATCAAATAATAAATAAATAAATGAATGAATCAAGGAATCAAATAATAAATAAATATAGGAATGAATCAAGGAATCAAATAATAAATAAATATAGGAATGAATCAAGGAATCAAATAATGAATCAACGAATCAAATAATAAATGATTATATGAATAATTCAAAGAATCAAATACTAAATGACTGAATGAATGAATCACAGAATTAAATAATAAATAAATATATGAATGAATCAAGGAATTGAATAATAAATGAATGACTGAATCAAGGAATAAAATAATGAATGAATGAATGAATCAAGGAATCAAATAATAAATAAATATATGAATAAATCAAGGAATTAAATAATAAATGAATGAATCAAGGAATCAAATAATAAGTGAATGATTGACTCAATGAATCAAATAATAAATGAATGAATGAAGCAAGGAATGAAATAATAAATGAATTCAAAGAATAAATAAACAAATAAATAAATAAATACATAACAAATAAACAATAAATAACAAATAAATAATAGATAAACTTTCACAATGCTGCAATAGTACAATAGTATTAATAATAGATAACACTGAGGTAATGAACGCATTATGATTCACCTCTTAACATATTTGTGCAAGTTAAAAATGAGTTCATGCTTGATAATTCAGGACGCTTGATCAATGATTTACAACATTTGACATATTTTGAGGAAGAATTTCTCTGTGTTTCTGTGTTCACATACAGTACGTGTGTGTATGTGTGTGTGTGTGGGTTTCTCTCTGAAGGAAAAACTGACCCGTATCACACACTTGCTAGATTACAGTTAAATGCCAACAACTTCCTGTACAGCTGATCGGACAGGAAATGACCAGACATCTCCAGGAAGTGCATGTAAAAACAGACAGCAAACACACACTTCAGATGAACACACACCCTCACAGCGTTACGAGGAGGACTAATAAAATGATCAGCCATCCATCAATCATGAATCAACCAACCGCCTGCTGACTTTAAACAAATATGCCAAGCAGCCGTTATCTGATAGTGTGTGTGTATGTGTGTGTGTGTGTGGGAGAGAGAGAGTTTGAATGTGTGTGTTTGTATGTGAATGAGTTTGTGTGCGAGTGTGGATGTGAGAGAGAGAGAGTTTGTGTGTGTCTGTGGGTTTGTGTGTGTGAGTTTGTGTGTGTGTGTAAGCGTGTGTGTGTGAGAGAGTTTGAGTGTGTGTGTGTGTGTGTGTGTGTAAGAAAGAAAGTTTGAGTGGGAATGTGTGTGTATGAGTTTGTGTGCGAGTGTGAATGTGAGAGTTTGTGTGTGTGTTGTGTGTATACGAACATGTGTGTCTGCGTGTGTGACTTTGAGAGAGAGTTTGCATGTGTGTGTGTGCGTGTGACCATGTGGGAGAAAGTTTGTGTGTGTGTAACTGAATGAGAGTTTGTGTATGTGTGTGTGAGAGAGTTTGTGTGTCTATGAATGTATGTATGTATGTATGTATGTGTGTGTGTGTGTGTGTGTGTGTGTGTACACAAAAGAGAGTTTGATTGTGTGTGTGTGTGTGTGTGTAAGATAGAGAGACAGTTTAAGTGGGAATGTGTGTGTATGAGTTGGTCTACGTGTGTGTGTAAAAGAGAGAGTTTGTGTGCATGTGTGTGTGTGTCTGTGAGACTGAATGAGAGAGTTTATGTGTGTGTATTTTGCATGTGTGAGTGTGAATGTGTGTGTGTGTGTGTGTGTGTTTGTGTTTGTTTGCGCGCATGCAAGTGTGCATGTGAGTGTGTGTGATACAATCATGTGAAGGTCCAAAGTTCAGAGAGCAAGCGAGAGAGAGAGAGCGAGAGAGAGAGAGAGAGAGAGAGATAAATGCAGAAAGCGCATGTGTGTGTGAAGTGCTCATGTTCGTGAATGTGTGTTTGTTCTGCTTTTGATGTGCAGATATTTTTAGACGTCTGAACCTGTAATACTTTATAAATTCCACAACCGAGGGAGAATTTCACAGAGCTGCGCTGCTCTCAGCTGATCATCATGACTCTATTCAGATCAATGCTGGAACATTAGAGCTGCTGCAGATCTGAATATGGCCAACAGTGTCAGAACTGCATTTAATACATTTATAAATATCATTCATTTTCCTATAGCTTAGTTCCTTGTTTATCAGGGGTCACCACAGCGGAATGAATCGCCAACTATTCCAGCATACACTACTGGTCAAACGTTTGAGATCAGTAGGATTTTTAAATGTTTTAAAATAAGCTTCTCCTGCTCATCAAGGCGGCGCTTATTTCATCATAAATACAGAACAAATGGTGAAAGTGGTATTGCACTATAAAAGAACTGTTCAAAATTAGTTTATGATTTAATTTAATCATTTATTCCAGTGATTTAAAGATGAATTTTCAGCTTCATTACTCCAGTCTTCAGTCACATTATTCTTCAGAAATCACTCTAATATTAATTATTATTATTATTATTATTATTATTGTTGTTGTTGTTGTTAGGATGATGATGTTTATTATTTTTATGATATATTTTTTATTATAATTATCATTATTATTATTGTTTATTATTATTTTTAGAATTTTTTATTATCATTATCATCATTATTATCATGATGATGATTATTATTTTATTATTATTATGCTTATTATTGTAATTTTTATTATCATTATTATTATTATGATATTTGAATTAATATTATTATTTTATTATTATTATTATTATTATTATTTATTTCATTATTATTATTTTTTCTTCTTCTTCTTCTAATTTATTATTATTATTAATGGTAATAATAATAAAAGCAATAATGACAGAAGTAATAATTTCATTTGAAACTACATACAAAAAGTGATAAATAATTATTTAACAATTTAATAACCTTGATGAAAAGAATCATTTTATTTTAACAATTAAATAAATTTAATAATAATAAAAAAACTGACCCTAAAGCAGTAGTGTAGGTTTTGTTTTTTAGATGCCCTTCCAGCCGCAACTCAGTACTAAGAAACATCCATACACATTCATTCACACTCACTATGGCCATTTTTATTCATTCATTCATTTTCTTTTCACCTTAGTTCCTTTATTCATTAGTGGTTGCCACAGCGGAATGAACCACCAATTTATCCAGCATATGTTTTACACAGCGGATGCCCTTCCAGCTGCAACCAAGTACTGTAAAACACCTATACACACTCATTCACACTCATACACTATGGCCAATTTAGTTTATTCAATTCATCTATACCGCATGTCTTTGGACTGTGGGGGAAACTGAAGCACCTAGAGGAAACCCACGCAAACACAGGGATAACATTCAAACTCCACACAGAAATGCCAACTGGCATGCGGTACAGGTGAACTGAATAAGCTAAATTGGCCATATGTATGAGTGTAAGCGTGTATCCCAGTGTTGAGTTGCAGCTGGAGAGGGCATCCGCTGTGTAAAACATATGCTGGATAAGTTGGTGGTTCATTCTGCTGTGGCAACCCCTGATTAATAAAGGGACTAAGCCGAAAAGGAAATAAATAAATGAATATATGAACAGAAAACAATTCTAGTTAGTTTACAAATAAAGTTCTGTGTAATAAAATAAAATGACAGGGGGAAAGTATTGAACACATGAAGAAAGGGAGGAGTAGAAATGCAGTGAAAGCCCAGACAGCAGCTGAAATTTCTCAGTAGTTCTTCAGCAACCCTCTGCTCTTCCTCGTTGTAAATGAATATTCGCTGCTTCAGTCCAACATCTACATTAGCAGGAGGATGAAGATGAAACCAGGGTGGACATTTCAGCAAGACAATGATCCAAAACACAGCCAAGCAAACTCTCAAATGCTTTCAGAGAAAGAAAATCAAGCTGTAGAATGGCCCAGCCAATCACCTGACTTAAATCCAATAGAAAATACAAAATAAAAATCAGACTTGATAGACGAGACCCACAAAACCATCAAGATTTTTACACTCTGTTGAAGTCTGTGAAAACCTCACACCTGAGCAATGCATGTGACTTCAGTCTGTAAGTTGCCAGCACCAAAAAAGCCTTTAACATAAATTATTAAATACATTTCAGTAGTTCAGTACATGATCTTTGTGTCAATTCATTGTTATTACTCATAATCTTTTCATAGTTTTTGGTTTTGTTTTATTTTTATGTTTGTATCGTTTGGAGTTTTACCAAAATCTGGTTCAATTCCAAATCAGCAGCTCCTTTAGAAATATTATTCCTGCTGCCTGGGAGAAAGATTTAGGGGCTGAAATTTCTGCAGACACATGGGATAAATGCCTGGAGATGATACGGTCCTGTTCACTATCCATTGATTACATCATACTAAAGCCAAGTTGCATACTTTTTCCCTCCATATCACCATGTGACAGGTGCAAAGTGACAGAAGACACGACTTCCCATGCTTTCTGGTTTTGTCCTTTGTTATATACATTTTGGTCAAACACATATTTGATTGGTACTCTGAAGCTTATCTTTAATCTTAACCACCTGATTCACAACACACTTCTCATCTCCCAGATGGCCTCCAGCAGTCATTGTCTTTAGGTAAAACTGTGGCTAAAAGGCTTTTGCTCCAGCATTGGAAGTCATCTTCACCTCCTACGTTTCAAATGTGGATTGCAGACATGACTTCGGTTATACAGATTGAAAGACTGAAAGGACTCGTTCTGTTGAAAAATGTTTTCAGTGTTTGGGGTTTATATCTTAACTATCTGGATGAGCAAACCAGCCACTCAACCTCTGAAGATTCTTCAGAGACTTAATTTACTTATTTTACATATTTAATTTTTTAAATTTTACTTCTTTATTCTATTTTCTGTTGTCATTTGCTAAACTATTTTGTCATTGTTATTTGTTTATTGACTCTTTGTATAGGATTTGTCCGAGACAGTGCCAAGTGTTGTGTGTGTTTGTGTGTGTTTGTGTGTGTGTATATATGTATGTGTTTCTTTGTGGATTTTCTTGAAAAATCCAATAAAATATAATTATTAAAAAATATATATTTTATTCCCAGAAAAAAACATGACGTGTTTAATACTTATTTCCCTCACTGTATGTATGTATATGTATGTATGTATGCATGTATGTACAGTTGAAGTCATAATTATTATAACCCCCCCCCCAATTATGAGACCGCTTGTTTACTTATTTTTTCACCAATATCTGTTTAAACAAAAGAAGATTGTTATCAGCACATTTCTAAATAATAGTTTTAATATCTCATTTCTAATAACTGATTTATTTTATCGTTGCCATGATGACAGTAAATAATATTTGACTGGATATTTTTCAAGACACTTCTATACAGCTTAAAGTGACATTTAAAGGCTTAACTAGGTTCATTAGGTTAACTAGACAGGTTAGGGTAATTAGGAAAGTTATTGTATAACAGTGCTTTGTTCTGTAGACAGTGAAGAAAAAATATAGCTTAAAGGGGCTAATAATTTTGTCCCTAAAATGGTGTTTAAAAAATTAAAAACTGCTTTTATTCTAGCCGAAATAAAACAAATAAAACTTTCTCCGGAAGAAATAATATTATCAGACATTCTGTGAAAATGTCCTTGCTCTGTTAAACACCATTTGGAAAATATTTTAAAAAGAAAAAAAAATCAAAAGGGGCTAATAATTCTGACTTCAACTGCCTGTATGTATGTGTATGTGCAAGTGTTAATTCTTAAGAAAATAATTATATTAGTATATATTAAATATTTGGTGTTCGCTATATAGCTTTCATACAATTTGTCCTAGAAATAAACATGACTGCTAATCTTTGTAAAATGACAGATTAATTTACTGTTATTATTATTATGTTTTACTATCATGTAGATATACTTCATATCACTTAAGATGGTTAGCAGGTGCTGTGTGGATGAGATGAAGAGTTGTGCAATAAAGTGGCACATGTTTAGACAATAACAGTGTGCGTGAGTGTGTGTGGATTAAGATGGTAAACATCTTCCTGTATAGAGCTTTGATTTGCTACATCTGCATAATCCTCTCCTGTCCTTAAGCACATATTACTACCGAAGCAAGAAATAAATAAACAACAAAAGCAAAAGAGAGAGAAAGAGAGGAGTGAGTGAAAGTGAGTGTGAAACTCAACCCACAGTAACTAAGAGTCTTACTGATCCACAGCCACTGACACACAGCCGATCATATAACAGCAGTGGTGGAAAGAGTACTGAAAAATCACTCGAGTAAAAGTACCGTTACTTGCTTAAAATGTAGTGCAAGCAGAGTTAAAGTATCTACTGTAAATATTACTCAGTGTAGAAGTAAAAAGTAGACCTTTCACAAGTACTCAAGAGTAGTGAGTATTATGCTGTAAAAAGCTAATGTGTTTACATGTGTGTAAACGTAACATTCTGTAGTATATTTAGTTTAGGGCTGGGCGATTTGGCCTAAAATCAAAATATCGATTAATTGAACATTTTAACTCGATTACGATTGATGAACGATTATTATATTTGTTTATTTCAAGAGTTCACACTTAGCTGATGATTGATTATAAAGCTTGTTTGGTCCCGGGAGAGGGCCCTGAGCTCATAAGATCCTCGAGCCCGGGGCTCCCTTCCCGTCATGGGAGTTTGAGCTCAGGTAGATCTAGAGAACTTCTCTGCTGTATTAGCTAATGAACAGATAGTGATTGCTCTTGAGAGATATCCACTTACTAGGAGCATGTCTATGCTGCTGATTTGGATTAGTGGATTTGGATTTTGGGAGGAAACCGGGGAACACTGTGGAAACCCACGTGAGCATGGGGAGAACATGTAAATTTGCACAGAAACGTCGGCTAGCTTGGTAAAGACTAGAACCAGTGATGTTCTTGCTGTGAGGCAACAGTGCTAACTACTGGGCCACCAAGCCACCCATCTGGGAAAGGAGGAGGAGTAGGGGTGGAAGGGGGGATTCTTCAAAATGAAGATGGCTGTTATATGGAACTCAGGGTATTTATAGTAGCTTAGCAATGGTCTGATTGTTGAAGCATAAATTGATGGTTGCAAGCAATCATAAGCACGTGATCCTCTCGAAATTAGTTCATAAATAAACTTCACCTAATTTTTTGCCCTCATAGTTCACTGACAAGCTTTATATGTCGTTTAAAGGCATCTCTGGCGCAGCTTCCAATCATCATCAATGTAGTGCAAAGTAAGGCTCAAGAAGGGGTCCATCGCCCAACTTGACCAGATTAGATGTGGCTGCAAAGTGGCCTTAGAAGTAAAAATCAGCCACAGTATTTAACAGAGCGGGGTCACGTGACACGTAGGGAAAGTAATTGAAAAAATTTGATCGATTAGAATGTCGATTTCGATCACTTTTCGATTCATCGCCCCAGCCTAATTTAGTTATTGCCCAGCAGGCACACAGGATCATAAGACATTAATATTTGGTAAGGTTTAGGTTGTGATGTCAGGTGACCAAAATTCAACGTTTAGCCAGCGTCTATTTTGATCTCCAATAATGACATTAAACAACGTTGATATTTGGTTGATTTTAGGTTGTTAGAAAGTGACCAAAATCCAACGTCAAGCTGACATTTTAAACCAACATCATATTGACGTCAAATACTGACATTTATTCGTCAGGTAAGGCTACCAAAATCTAACATCTGGTGTCACACAACATTCAACTATAACATCATTAGTTGGCGCAATAGCCTAGTGGTTAGCACGTCGACATTTGGTGCAGTAGCACGTCAGGGCGTCCTATGTTCAAATCCCAGCTCTTGGACATTTCCCTACCCCTTCTCTCTCTCTCCAACTTCGCTTCCTGTCTAAATACTGTCCTATCTAATAATAAAGGCAAAAAGGCCAAAAATAAAACTTAAAAAAAAAAAAACTGTAACATCATTAGACGTTGATTTTTCGTTGGATGTTGGACATCAGTCTGACGTTAAGTTCTGACGTCAACTCAATTTTCATTTCCAAACAAAATGCAACGTCCACACGATGTTGAGGTACAACGTTAATTTGACGACATGTTGACGTCTTGTGCCTGCTGAGTGTTTAAGGTTTCAGTCATCATACAGTAAATATTCATCATCTTCTCATCAGTTACATGCATCTAACCAGTCTCTGGGTCAATGCGTGTAAAGATTTTAAACATCTACTAAGACACGTTTAATGTTTCCAAACAGTTTGGTGCAATTATAAAGCACCGATGTCTTGACGTAGTTCATTATGAGGCGATTTACCTTCTATGTGTGATCTGATTGGACAGGAATAACAGGACTGAGTTTTCTGACCCCCATAGACAAGAAAAAATAAAGTAGTAACTGCAGGTTGAAGGAAAGTAGTGGAGTAAAAGCACCGATACAGCACTAAAAATAAACTCAAGGGAAAGTAAAAGTACACATTTATTAAACTACTTAGTACAAATACTCAATTACAGTCGTTTGCGTATTTGTAATTTGTTACTTTACACCACTGTACATATATATATATATATATATATATATATATATATATATATGTATGTGTGTGTGTATGTGTGTGTGTGTGTGTGCACGTTTCTTACCTTCGACCTCCTCGTCACACACGTTTTTGATGTACGATGCTCCTCTGTCCACTACAGCTTCATCCTCCATTCTGAAATAGAAAACAGACAGAAATCAAATATATAAGCAGAAAAAACAAACATGTTAAATCTTGTTGTGCTCACGTTTCTCAACACAGCCGTACTCCTGTAGTCGCTTGTGTTTTTACCTTTCTCCTCTACCTTTGCTTGTTTATCAGGTGTGTAAAACCGAACCAGTCTGGTTTGCAGTCAAGTCATCACACGCCTGGCATTGAGGATTGGGTGAACTGGATGACTTGAGGGTGAACTCTAATTACTTAAAATAATTAAAACAGAACACACAGCACTCAGAACACCTTAGCAACCACATAGCAACGCTCTATAAATCACCCACAATATCCTATAATTCTTTTGACTTGAAACAATAAGAAACACTTTTATATAATAAGAAAAACACTTCAGGAACCACTTAGCTGGCATGGCAACCACAATAGGAAGCCTCCTGGCAACCACAAAACATCTTTGCACTTAGCAACCACATACTGTAGCAACTACAATATCCTTGATCTCTTTTGACTTGAAACAATATGAAACCCTAGCAAGCACAAAACACCTTAGCAACCACTTAGCGTTGGCCTGGCAACCACAAACAATATCCAAAATCTCTTTTGACTTGGGACAATAAGAAACATCCTAGAAACCACTTAGCAGTGCCCTGGCAACAACCCACAATATCCTAGAACTCTTTTGACTTTAAACAAAAAGAAACATCCTACCAACAACAACATGCCTTAGCAACCACTTAGCAGCACCCTGACAACCACCCACGATATCCTAGAACTCTTTAACTTGAAACAATAAGAAACATCCTAGCAACCACAATGTGCCCTAGCAACCACTTAGCAGTACCCTGGCAACCACCAACGATATCTTAGAACCCTTTGACTTGAAACAATAAGAAACATCCTAGCAACCACAATGTGTCTTAGTAACCACTGAACAGTACCCTGGCAACCACCCAAGATACCCTAGAACTCTTTTGACTTTAAACAAAAGGAAACATCCTAGCAACAACAATGTGCCTTAGCAACCACTGAGCAGCACCCTGACAACCACCAACAATATCCTAGAACTCTTTGACTTGAAACAATAAGAAACATCCTAGCAACAACAATGTGCCTTAGCAACCACTTAGCAGTACCCTGGCAACCAACAATGATATCTTAGAACCCTTTGACTTGAACAATAAGAAACATCCTAGCAACCACAATGTCTCTTAGTAACCACTGAACAGTACCCTGGCAACCACCCAAGATACCCTAGAACTCTTTTGACTTGGAACAATAAGAAACATCCTAGCAACCATGTTCACAGAATTGCTTAGCAACACCCTGGCAACCACTGGAAATATTATATGAGTATTGTGGAAGTTTAATATGGATAAATTTCACTCACATATCATCAGTCTTCAGTATCACAAGATGCAAATCTCAATCTCTGAGCATTAATATATCTTCACTTTTTACACACTTAGCTGAAGCACGTGTTGTCCATCACATACAGAAAAGTGAATTATTTACCGTATAAATCCCATCTTTCCTCCAGGTTTTAGATGAGTAAAGGACAGGTGGTCCAGTAACTGGGTTGGAAGTGTAACGTTATCTGTGATTAATATATGTTAAACTTGAGCCGAATAAATATAATCCCGGCGTTTATAATAACACCAGACTGCCACATGGACATAAGACGATGGATCAGCATCTGACAATGGGTTTTTCTGCTGTAGGGGAATTGAATAAACTAAATTGGACATAATGTATGAGTGTGTGTGCGAGTGTATGGGTGTTTACCAGTACTGGGTTGCAGCTGGAAGAGCTTCCGCTGTGTAAAACATATGCATGAATAGTTGGCGGTTCATTCCACAGTGGTGAACCCTGATAGTAAGCGACTAGGCTGAAGAAAAATTAATGAATGATTGTAAAAATACAAAGAAACTTTTCATGGTCTCTTAATATTTTCTTCTAAGGGTGGATGTACAGTCAAACTAAAGCTTTTTTAAACACCTTCAACATTTCTCTCTTTATTACTGTGCGTTCCACACTCAAACTCAGTTAAGGATTTGTTTTTTACAGCTTTTATGGAAAATCGTGGGACGTGGGCAGAGGAATGTCCAGCAGCTAAAGCAAATGCAAGCAATAAAGGTGTCTTTAACTGACTGAAGCACGGGTTTACCGCATGTTTACCTGTTAGAGGCGCTGCAAATGAGTCGGACGGCAGTTACTGTACACTGATAACCACAGGAACATTTGCTTCTGCCAAAATTACATGTGGTTCAACAGAGGTGGTCAGTCAGCAGGGGTGTGATTTCACTTGATTACTGCGAGTATTATTTTTAGGGATTAATTTTTACTTGTCTGTTTACTTGAGTCTGTTTACTTTAAATACTGAGCTTTTTACTTTTGTCTGGTTATGTAACAAAACACTGCAAAACTCCACCTGAGGAATTTATTCGTTTCTCTGGGTATTTGAGGAAGACCTCATTTTTGATCTTGATAATATTTCATCCAAATTTTACTAAAAATGTTGTCAATTAGAGCTTTTTTAGCGTAAAATGAGGAGAAAAGTTTTCAGAAATGCTTTAATTTGTAAATCATTTTGTAAATCCGATCACTTACATTTTTTTTTTAGGGAAATGCTCTAAATGACCATATTTTTATTTGAACTTTGAAGAAATCTCATCATACCTTCTCAAAATAAAACAAATATGAACATTCATTCATTCGATTTCCCTCGGCTTAGTCCCTTATTTATCAGGGATTGCCACAGAGGAATGAACTGCTGACTACTCCAGTACGTTTTACACAGCAGATGCCCTTCCAACCGCAACCCAGCACTGGTAACCACCCATACACACACTCATGCACTGAGACTAATTTTGTGTACCCAAATCACCTATATTACATGTGTTGGGACGCCAACACCGGGAGAACATGCACACTCCACACAGAAATGCCAACTGACCCAGCCAGGACTCAAACCAGTGACCTTCTTGATACGAGTTGACAGTGCTAACCACAGAGTCACCATGCCACACAAATATAAACATTATAATACCTAATAAACACCATATCTGATAAAATCCAGACAATCTAAGAATTTTCAAGTGGTCTCTAAACTTTTCTCATAGCTGTCACTGTCACACTGAGTGCAGATAAAAAAGGAAAATCTAATTTACAGCTCATTTATATATAGTATATAGCAGTATAGACTGAAATTTTAGATTAATTAGATTTACTACATCTTTTAAGGTAAAATGTTGCAAACTATTTTATGAGCACCTGCTGTTAATATGCAGAAACAAAAGAGAATCAACACCACAACTGACTTGAAACAGCAGCAGCAGCAGCTTCGCTCATTGCTTACCTGTTTGACTTTATTTCTGTCAGATGTTCACAAAAGTCCATATGAGATTTATTGAGAGTTAACTGTTTTAGTTATTTACATTTTACAAAAAACAACAAAAGAAAATGTCTTTTTCCTCCCACTTTTCTTCACGATGGTGACATTGTTGATTAACTTAGGCTTTTTGACTCGAATTCTTAAGTTGATTTTTCTTTGCTTGCTATGACAAGTATAAAGAGAGCAAATATGATCAGATTGACTGATCCTGTGTTGATTCTTTCCCTTGATAAGAGTGATAAGAGATTATGTTTGACTTTGCAAATTATGCTTAAATCTATGGTTAATCATTTAAGATTCAAAATTCAGTGTTTATCAAGAGAATGAACATCAGCTGTGGTGTTCTATTAAAACACATTGAGCATCTGAATCCCTTTAGAGACACAGACATCAATAATCAGCATATACAGTTGTTTATTAGTTTATTAGTTGTTAATTAATAGCCTCCATGAATTATTAGCCTCCCTGTTTATTTTTTTTCCCCAATTTCTGTTTAACCAAAAGAAGATTTTTTTTCAACACATTTAATAATAATAATAATAATACATTTTATTTAAAGGCACCTTTCTAGCAACTCATGGACACCGTACAATCAACAAAAGCAATAAAACAACAAGAGAAATAAAAAAATATACACAACAATAGTGCAGATAAAATGAAACATTTCTAAACATAATAGTTTTAATACCTCATCTCTAATAACTGATTTATTTTATCTTTGCCATGATGACAGTAAATAATATTTGACTAGATATTTTTCAAGACACTTCTATACAGCTTAAAGTGACATTTAAAGGCTAAACTAGGTTAATTAGGTTAACTAGGCAGGTTAGGGTATTTAGGCAAGTTATTGTATGACGATGGTTTGTTCTGTAGACTATTGAATAGAAATAAAGGGGCTAATAAGTTTGTCCTTAAAATGGTGTTCAAAAAAATTTAAAACTCCTTTTATTCTAGCCGAAATAAAACTTTCTCCAGAAGAAAAAATATTATCAGACATACTGTGAAAATTTCCTTGCTCTGTTAAACATCATTTGGGAAATATTTAAAAAAGAAAAAACAAATCAAAGGGGAGGTGAATAATTCTGACTTCAGCTGTATATCTCAACAGTGGTTGGAGATTTTTTAGTATTGCTGAGTTCCATTTTCTTGATGCAGAGCTACTTTTGTGATAAAACATTGTTCAAACCTAATAGGTCAAAATCAATTTTACTGATTTGACCAATAATTAAACCACCACAGAATCAATTAAACAGAGCACAATTGCTCTCTTTATACAATATTTGCCACAATACACTATTTGGCAAGCAAAGAGAAACCAACATTAGACATCGAGTCAGAGTCCAAGTAAAGCAACTAGGGGAGAGCGGGGCACAAAGTCACACTTTTTGGTTTTAGTTAAATAATGGACAAAGTAGCAATTTTTTTTTTTTTACCAACAACACACAAGCCTCTCCTACAAATAAGCACTGGAATTATGATCGCCGGACCTATGGTCTCTGTGCAGTATTGCCAAAAGTGTCAGGAGTAAAAATGTTACAATTTACCCCACCCACGGGGCAAGCTGTAACAGTCAGAGGGTTAATTGTAGCACATGCTTATAAAGGCAGATTTCACACAATTAATTTGAATTCAGTTAACTTTAAATCGTAGCTATATTTCCTCAGTAGTTGGCTCATTTCTTTTTTTATTCTACACAGCACAGTATGTTTATATATTTATTTGTTTATTGAATAAACACCTTTGAATCTATTTGCATTAATATCCATTATTGCACAATGCATTCGTGTGCATAATTAGCAATAAAATATTTATTTTCTATTAAAAAAACATTTTAAAAAAAGTTCTCAACATTACAATCAAAATTAAAACAATTATTTTGTTGGTTTAATTGGTGTCCAACAGTGTGTGGCTTAATTGTAACACCCTGCTGTGTCATGTTTTCCTCAAAATTGGCTAGCAGTCACTGTGTGTGTGTTTTACATCTTTAAAATTGGTTTCATCTTTTAGCCTAGAAGACCGTGATCACAACAATAGAAGATTTTACTAACATACTTCCACAGATTTTTTTTTGTCACAAAAATATCGACTATAATAAAAATACTTTTATGCTGCTAAAATGGTTTCTCCTGTGTTTTTCATCCAAATTTCACCGAATTTTTTAAATAATTGGCAGGAAGACATCTGCCGACATTGTGGTGAAAACTTTGGAAGCATGCTGTTATGTGGCAGCACGTATTGGTTATTTACCTTTGTATTATGTGTCTCAATAGCTGCGTCCCAAATGGCACACTATACACTATGCACTCATGCACTATGTACTTATGCACTTACACACTCAACAGGATAGTATATGTATGTAGTGCTGTCCCAAATGGCACACTAATGTGTTTTTACTAAGCGGAAATTCAAACCGTTTCCCTGATGACGTTTGACTGTTGCCAAATCAGTGAAATAAACGACTGAATTATCAAGTAATACCTGCCGTGAGTATTGCCGCATTTACCATCCGGAGGCGCTATAATCACTCTCGTAGGAGAATTTTGCTTTCACTATCCAAAATAAATAAAGTTATTCAACATGTGCGTCCGATCGCTCCGCCCCTTCCGCTACGTAAGCAAACCTGCGGTCGTTGAGTGCGTGAAGTGTCCATCATTACACACTTCATTTTAGCGGCTGAATGAGTGCATCATCCGGGTAATTAAAGTGCACTTATTTTTTTGAGAGTTTTCAATGTGAACACACTACTTACACTATTTATACTACAAAATGGCGTAAAATAGTGCATAAGTATGCGATTTGGGACGCAGCTATTGTGTTTTTCTACTCACTCCAGTTCACTTCCTTGTTTTTTGCTACTGCTGTTCCTGATTGGCTGGTTCACACCCACTTGATGCAACCAATCCTGACACAGCCTTATGCTGATTGGTTCCTCTGTAACAACTTGGTTTCAGTCTCAGCCAATCAGATAACTCCAGCTCACTATATATTTTTTGTCTGCCAGTCTTCATTGGCTCAACTTGTTACTGGTTTCTGTGCTTGTTGCCTCGCTTGATTGAATCTGTTTATATCCCAGTTTTGTTGTGATATATTGTCCGTCTTATCCTTTATTTACACTGTGTTGTCATTTTGGTTTATTCACTGTCTGTTCTTACCCGTGTAATTATTCATTCCTGTAATTATTCATGGTTAACCCTGAGCAAATACCTTAAAACTCTTTGTTACATGTAACTAGTGGTGGGCAAAGCGAGGCTTCGTGAAACACTAAAACTATCGAAGCAAATGTGTCGAAGCTTCGAAACGTTTCGAAACACCACTCTACGGTGACACCTAGTGGTCATTTTTTTGTATTTCACTGAAACAGCTTCAGCAAAGAACAGTTGAGCAAATTGAGGTATCAAACCCCACTTTGTAGCCTTGTAATTATCAAATGGTTTAGTCGAGCGGTTAGAGTTTGTGACTTCCATGAGGGAATAATGGGTTCGAATCCAGACTGACACAATTGTTTTGAAATGCTTTAAAACCAGTTGGTAATGCTTTGTTATTGTATCGTTTTGTTTTAACTTTGCTCTGACATACGAATAAACACCTTGTAAATAAATTTGTATTGTTTTGTTCATAAAACAGGGTTGTTACTAGATCAGATACAGTTGTGGCCAGAAGTTAACAATAATTATTTATATTATTAATTAAATTTCCCATTGTATTTTATTAACGTCTATCCAAAACCTAAACCCATCACAGTACTGTAAAAATATGAATTATTGTTTTACAGTGTTACAAAAATGATGCTAAATTGATGGCATATCCGCAGCTGTATCCTATCTAGGCTACACCATAAAACAGTAACATGATTAAAATACATAAAATCATGATTTTGGAGTATTTGTACTAGTCGAGATTCGAACCCAAAATAAATTTGAATTACAGTACCATAGTGCACACGCACGGTCCACTAGGCCATACTAGACAGAGCTATAATAAAGATCATGCCAGTCAAATGCAGATTCTCCGGGTCTTGAAACGCCTCTGAAATGATCGATGTTTTGAATCGCTTTTGTCACGTGACCAAGTGTTTCGAAACACTTTAGTCACGTGACCTGGGTGTTTCGGATCATGCTTCGGTGCAGTGTTTCGAAACACTTGCGCTTCGGGATCTCGACACTGTGTCGAAACGTCAGTTTCACGTCAGCCATCCCTACATGTAACCCCGTGTTACTTTGTGCCCTGCGCTCCCCTACTGTTCTCCTCAATGGTGACAGCTTAAAACACAAACAGTGGTGTTTTATTTATTGTTGTTGTAAAAATTACTTAAATCTTAATAGCATCACTATAAAGAACTTTGTAGAGTGTGGCTAATATAAGGCCAAACAGGTGGTTAATAAGTAAAGCTGCTGTTTGTGGAGTTGCTTAATGATCCTCTGCTGAGATTTTGAGAGATTCAACGTGTTTTATTTCAGTTTATTTCATCTACGGCTGTGACTGAAGGTAGATGTAGTGTTGTGTTTCTCTTCTGTTTCTGCATATTAACAGCAGGTGTTCATCATCAGTGCTCAATCATCACTTAATTAACCCCTTCATTGTCTCATTAACTTCAACTCTGCTGTAGAGTAACTTTCAAGCTGAGGTCACACTCAACTTTTCTCCCCGTAGACGTCCATTCATACGCACACGAATGCGTCAGACCTCAAACGCAGGGTCATGCGTAAAGTTTTGCAGGTTGCTGCGGTGCAAAGTTCAAGCTTGGTGAACTCTGACCTGCGAAATCGCATGACTTGCCTGCGTGAGACCAATCAAGGATCAAAACATGACCTCTCTGGACAGAAATGTAAAACATGGACCAAATCGCTTGCGCTTTTTAACCAGTTAAACGTGACGTCATCAACTTTCGCTTTAAGATTTAAAGGGCTAGCATTGCACCAGACCCCCGTAAGTGGTTTTGTTTAAAAGTGTAAAATCTATATTTTATGCACATATGCATCACTTTGTTTTTTATCTTACTGCACAACAGTTATTTACACTTAAACACACAGTATTTGGGATACCCGAGCTGGGTATTTTACATTGGTTCATTTTCATATGGTTTATATATGACACATGTACAAGTTATAGCTCAAATGAAAGCTCTTGCCAGTGCTCATACGGTTCTAGCATTCTTTTTACTGAATTCTATTCACATATCAAACAGTTGCCGAATGAATCGTGGTGTTTCCATGGCGCAGAAATGAAAACAATACATTCATGATCAATAAGCAGCCCCAGATAGCACAGACAGCTGTCATCTCTTACCTTATGCTGTGCGCTTCAGGGCCATTTCCCCTCTGTTTTTGAGGTGATGTGTATAAGTAATCCTTATATATGTCCGACGTGGTCCAAACACAGTGAATTATGTTTGATCGAATAAGAGAATAGTGAAATATGAAAACAATGATCGATCCCTGTGGCTTGTACAGCTCCTCTCATCAGTTGGAATACAATAACTTTTGCATAGATTATGGTAGAGACATTTTTCATTTTTCCTATGATTACAGATATGTGCAGGAACCACCAAAATTAATTACAGCAAGCTAGACCCCACAGAACCTAAAAGGTACACTTTCAAATTTGAGTTTATAAAAAAAAAAATACAAAAAGCGCCTCTTTTTTATGTGTTTATTATAACACAGACAACATATAAAGTTATTTTAAACACTTTCAATAGTGTTTTATGAAAATTCAAGGGGTTTTCCTTAAAATGATACCAAATTTTTGCATTTACATCTCTGTATGTGGATTTGGGAAGCTTTTAAATTTGGGTAGGCAAAATCCAGGCCGAAATCTCAAAATAGCAGCAGTTTAACTGGTTAAATGTCTAATCATCTTGTTTAATCTCGCCTCTTTTTGCAGCGCCGTACGACAGAATTTCGCACACACAAACTCTAGTGTGACCGCAGCTTTACTCAATTTAGAGAGGGACCAAATATTTTCTGAACTGAGTAAATTTTACTCTGAGGATTTTGCTGTGCACAGCATTTTTGATTTTTGGCCATGTTCTTGCAGAATTTTCAGTTTTAACACAGATATCTTTATTTTGGTGTATTCCTAGTTATTATACATCATGTATCTATAACATTACTCTTAGTTGATGTGCTAACTTGACAGCTGCTGATCATATACAAGACACAAGCACTTCCTAAAGTCAAAGGTCATGTGAAACTGGTTCAGTAGGTGCTAGTATTTGGGTTAAACTTGTGACAGGACATAAATTGAACAAGTTTAGCATTAGTTCACGACAGCAAATACACAGAAACAAGCACATGTTAGGAAAAGCGAGAGTGAGAAAACTGAAGGCATAGCAACAGTATTGTGTAAGTGGGATTTCAACAGAGCTTTTAATAAGACCTACTGATCTTTAAATCCGTCTCATATGCTCTAATTCCTCCAATGTTACGGCTTCTGTGGGAACGGCAATTTGTTTCGGTTTAATCTGGTTTAGAGAACTTTCTGTTGTTGTTTACAATTAACTTTATGATCCAAGCCAGCAAGCCATTAAACATAACAGGATCATTCGGCAGGAATGACCATCACATAACTATTAAAAACCATATTAAACTCAAACTTTTTAAATAAATGAAACATTTTGTGAAATATATATGCAAATAGGAAACATTTAAGTAGAATTGTACACAATTTTAATGTTTTTGTTGTTATTTTTATCAAGACAGCAAAACCTTTAAAAAAAGTATTATAGCCAAATATTTAAATAGTGACTGCCATTCAAATAAATAAATTAATGAATATGTTTAATGTCATAAAGGCGACACGGTGGCTCAGTGGTTAGCACTGTTGCCTCACAGCAAGAAAGTCACTGGTTCAATTCCTGGCTGGGCCAGTTGGCATTTCAGTGTGGAGTTTGCATGTTTTCCCTGTGTTGGTGTAGGCAGAGGCGCAAAAAGGGGGTATGCAGTATATGCGGCACATAGGGGATGCCATTGAGCCAAAACTATTTTTGAACAATTTTGAAGTTTCAAATGATAAAAAAAAAAAAAAAAAAAAAAATATATATATATATATATATATATATATATATATATATATTAGGGATGTAACGGTATCAGAATTTCACGGTACGGTAATACCTCGGTATGAATGTCACGGTACGGTATTTATTGAATCATTTACAGGAAAAAACAAAACTTATGAAAATACTCCAAAAAAGTGCCAAAAGTGTCAATGACATACAAATTAGCCATCTATCTGTAAGCTTTGAAACAGGAACTTCAATTTTAATAACAAAAAAATATTAAACCATGTAAAAAAATAAAGTTTCAATTTAGTAGTGTTGAAAACTCATCACATTCAACATTTAATCACTCACTCACTTAGATAGAGATGGGTTTAAAGGAAAATTATCATATAAATATAATCTGGTAAAAGCTGGTATCTCTGGGTATTTACAATGTCCCCTGCAAAAGAAAAAACCCCTCTCATTTGGGACTGAGGTTTCTGGGACAAGAGAGATATGACTTGGCCCAGGTTGACAGCAGTGGGTAACGTTGTGCATTGTCTTTCCCCCACTTGAGAGGACAAACCATGAGTAAGATAGAGGTCTCATGTCTGCATCAATCTGAACAGTGTGCTGACAACACCGCTATTCAGTACGCGCGCGACAACACAGCTGATAAGAACTCGCGCGACAACACCGCTATTCAGTACGCGCGCGACAACACAGCTGATAAGAACTCGCGCGACAACACCGCTATTCAGTACGCGCGCGGCGACAACACCCGCTTTAGAGTTTTCTAGCTCTTTTTCATCCCCACTTCTAGCAACACACTCCATTTCCGCATTACTGGATCTGTAGCGACAACAGACCGCAAGGGATGATGGTCAAGCATGGGCTGATGGGAATTGTAGTTTTCGCTACCTCCCGTTCGCTTCATTCGCCTGAGCAAATTTTCTCAGAAGACCTATAGTTTTACCGAGTCATGCGACTACGGTAATATCGAAAAAAATTTATATTGCGGTATGACGGTATTTACAATACCGTTACATCCCTTATATATATATATATATATATATATATATATATATATATATATATATATATATATATTGTTAAAAATGTTTGATTTGCATTTTATACGAGTATAATATTGTATTTTATTAAATAAAAAATTGTACCACCCCTCCATTGACCATACAGTTACAGTCACATGTTCAAAATGGAGAGAAGAACGAAGAGTGGAGAGCAAAATAGAAAATTAAAACAAGAACAAACAATACCTTAAAATGAAAACTGCCACGACAAACTGGATAGTAAGAGATTGGTAAGCTTAACCCAAACTATTATTACCATACTTTTAATCAACTTCTAATGTTTTTAAGAGTGATGTTTTAATCACTGCATTTAAATATCGATTAAAGTTACTACAGTTGTTTAGTGAAGAGCAGCAAATGAATCTCGGTTTGATCCACTGTATTGTTTGATAACAGAGGTGTGACTTTAAGGCTGTACTCGCACTATTTACAGTTGCCTCGAACCGGGCCGAAGCACGCTTGTCCCCTTTCCCGTCTAACCCGACGGCCCGCACTCACATTACATTCGGTCTGGGCACGCTTACATCATCGATGCTGCGCTGTTCAGTAAGCGCTCTCGCTCAGGACAGGGGAGATTTCTCTAGTTATATCGCTTTAGTCCTTAGGGATGCGGTGACACGCAGTCAAATATTTCGCTGAACAGATCAGCCACTTTTGACACTCATAAACAATCAAAGTCCTCGTGCTGCAGGAATTAGGAGGTTTGCTGAAGGTAAGTGCAGCTGTCGTGCAGTGAGGGGTTTGCGTCTTTAATAAACTACAGCAGATTGCAATCATTGAACAGCAAGAATGATTAATAAATCCATATAAAACAGTCCCTTAAAAGTCAGTTTCGGTCAGTTTTGTCTGTTCACACACTCGACACCTAAAGTAAATCCGCTTTCATTCATCTTCAAATCGCGTGTATAGAAGCCGTCTTTATCACTATATGGAGCACGTCTATCAGTCAGCACCGATGCTTGAATTCACTGATTCAGAGGCTGCATAAGGGCAGCGATCGACGCATAATGCTTTACGAAGGAAGGATGTGAATTCTGCGCGCAAAACTTGAACCCAAATACCCCTCAGTAAATGTGCAGTTGTGCCCCTGGGCGCGGGTTTCCTCCAGGTGCTTCGGTTTCCACCACAGTCCAAACACATGCACTATAGGCGAATTGGGTAAGCTAAATTGGCCGTGGTGTATGATTGTGAATGAGTCTGTGGGTGTTTCCAAACTCTCCATTCAAATTCTTTAGAATGACATCAGTGTGTGTTGATGCAAAGTAAAAAAAATATGACAAAAAATCATAAATGTTTTCAGGTCATTTTTTCATTCATTCATTTTCCTTCGGCTTAGTCCCTTATTTAACAAGGGTAGTCACAGCGGAATGAACCGCCAACTATTTCAGCAAATGTTTTACGCAGCGGATGCCTTTCCAGCCGCAACCCAGCACTGCGAAACACACATTGCTGCACAGATGGTTGTCCTTCTGTAAGGTTTTCCTCTCTCCACATAAGAACGCTGGAGCTCAGACAGAGTGACCATCGGGTTATTGATCACCCCCCTGACTAAGGCCCTTCTCCTCCGATCACTCAGTTTAGATGGTCGGCCAGCTCTAGGAGGAGTCCTGGTGGTTCCAAACATCCTCCACTTACGGATGATGGTGGCCACTGTGTTCATTGAAACTTTCAGAGCAGCAGAACTTTTTCTGTAACCTTCCCCAGCCTTGTGCCTTAAGACAATCCTGCCTCGGAGGTCTACAGACAATTCCTTTGTCTTCATGCTTGGTTTGTGCTTTGACATGCACTGTCAACCCTGGGACCTTATATAGACAGGTGTATGCCTTTTCAATTCATGTCCAATTAACTTAATTGACCACAGGTGAACTCCAATTAAGCTCACATTGTCATAATAAGGTATTGTGTGTAGAATTTTGAGGAAATAAATTAATTTAATCCATTTTGGAATAAGGCGGTAACAGAAATGTGGAAAGAGTGAAGCGCTATGAATAATTTCCGAGTGCACTGCAAGTCTGACGGCACTGCATTCTTTAGAAGACAAAGGAAGTCACACAGTTTTCTTTATCGCATCTGTGATGGTTGAAATTTGAGGTTAAATTTTGTTTATTTTAATTTGTTTATGTATCTTTGCGTGAAGATTACGTGAGTAAAAATGAAACTGAAACCAAAATGCGCACTCACAATCAGCATTAATCAAATTATTTTCTTTAAAAAGAACTTTGACATCACATCAGTTTGTGTTCATTCATTCGTTTTCCTTCGGCTTAGTCTCTATTTCAGAGGTCACCACAGCGGAATGAACCACCAACTATTCTAGCATATGTTTTACACAGCAGATGCCCTTCCAGCCGCAACCCAGTAATATATTACTGGGAAAAACCCATACACACAATACGGCCAATTTAGTTTATCCAGCTCACCTATAGCGCATGCATTTGGACTGTGGGGGTAACTGGAGCACCCGGAGAAAACCCGCGCCAACATGGGGAGAACATGCAAACTCCACACAGAAATGCCAACTCACCCAGCTGAGACTCGAACCAGCGACCTTTCTGTGAGACCACCATGTCTACCACAAGCAAAGTTTGTTTGATACAATAAGAAAGTTTAAGGCAGCAATAATTTTTACAGTGCACGATAAAAAGAAATCTTGTGCCTTCAAATTTTTAGTTGAATCAAATAAACAAGTCATCACAACTTGCAACAATTAAACTGACAAAAAATATTAAGTTACACTTCAGTTGAAACCTAATTAACCTGTTAAAGTTAAAGTAATATAAACCCCTTTGTTGTCATTACTTTTTGTCATTTAATTTTATCAGTGTTTTTATTCTTGGTGATCTTTTCCGATAAGATGCCCAATTGAATCTAAATTCAGCAATATAATCCAATGTCATTCCCAGCAGCCATTGATTGGCCATGTAACCTCTTAGCAGTTAGTTTAGCTTAGCCGGTGTGTTAAGCTAGAATTTAGTGCAACGTCTGTTTGAGGCATTTGGAACAGCAGATGGTGTAACCGTCAGGCCGAATGGTGTAGATTTCTTTAAATCCCGAGCAGCTAGAGCCAGTTAATCATTGCGACTGACAGGAATAAGAGCGGAGCAGAAACAGAGACAGACATAACGAGAGAAAAGATGAAGAGAGAGTACAAAACAGCACCTGAGACTCTCTTATTGATGTTATCAATGATACCATCCTAATTTAATCAATCTAATGAAACTTTTCAGAAGCATTATCATTTATAGTTATGTTTTTGCCACAAACTAGCGCTAAGAGGGCAGTTTTGAAACTAAATTTAGATTTAAGCCAACTTTACACCACACAAAAACTTGGCTACGCAAAAATAAACAGTACTAACCATAAACCAGACTGAGCTATAATAGAGAAATACATCATCGTGCAAGTCAGCATTTTTGACAGACATTTGGAAGCTCCTGAAAAAACGGCAACTTTAAATGAGGAGAAACTTTGTTGAGTGATGTCAGATGGTACTCTGAAAAGTGTCTTTACGTTTTCACTTCACTCCTTCACATTCAAATTGAGCTACAAAAATGGTGCTAATTATACTATTAGAGCTGTGAATGAAATGTTTTTTTTCCCGCCTTTTTGTAATTTCGATTTTTAACTGTCAAAGCAATCTCTCAAATCACCTTGTTTTAATTCATTTAACTTAGATATTACTAGTAAATGTAACAATTACCAAAAACAAAGCAAGCATGTTGAATGAAATGTGAAATTCTAAATTAGATACTAAAAAAACTACATTCATTGTTCATATTAACAGTTCTGTTTAGAATTAAATTTTCCCTTTAACGAATAGTTCTTTTTCCCGCCTTTTTGTTTTTTAAATCTTCAACTGTCAAAACGTTCATTGAAATCCCACAATTTAACCTAATTTTCACTTAGATTTCAGCATATTGTCACATCAAGCACATCATTCTGAACAACCATTTCAGTTAATTTTTTACCCGCTTTTTTGTTTTAATTTTTTAACTGTCAAAAAATTATTTCAAATGGCCTAATTTTACTTTTTTTACTTAGATATAACAATTACAAAAACAGCAAGCATGCTGAATGAAATGTGAAATTCTGAATTAGAGTCTAAAAAACGATGTTCATTTAGAGTTCTGTTTAGAACTAAATCTTCCTGAAGAGCCATTTTAATAAATGATTCTTTTTTCCAGCCTTAATTTTTTTAAACTTTAACTGTCAAAAATCACTCAAATTCCCAAAGAATGAAAATCTAAAGTGGACTCCAAAAAAGACTGTTATTTTCACATAGTAACAGTTCTATTTAGAAGCATATCATCCTGATGAACCATTTTAATGAATGGTTCCTTTTCGCCTTTTTTTTTTTTACCTGTCAAACAATTTAATTGTCAAAAAACCTAAAATCCCCTAATTTCACTTCAGTTTCACTTAGATATTTCTAGTAAATGTAACAATTATAAAAGAAAAGCAAGAACTTTGAATGAAATGTCGAATTCGGTATTAGATTCTAAAAAAATGATGTTCATTTCACATATTAACTGTTTAGAACTAAATCGTTTGGTTGTTGTTTTTTACATTTTGAACTGTCAAAAAATTCTCAAATCCCCTAATTTCACTTCCTTTTAACTTAGATTTTACTAGTAAATTTAACAATTACAGTTTTTTAAAAATGCAAGCATGTTGCATAAAATGTGAAATTCTGAATTATATTATAAAAGAACAACAGATCTGTTCAGAATCATATTATACTGAAGAACCATTTTGATTAATGGTTCTCTTTCCCGCCTTTTTGTTTTTTACGTTTTAAAAAAATGTTCTTTTAAAGTACTTCATTCCACCTTTTAATGCCATTCAGAAATTACATGTAAATTTGACAATAACATGAAAAAAATTTAAAAAGGCAAGTACATTGCATGAAATGCTAAAATCTGAAATGGGTAAAAAGAACCTTATTTTGTTCGATTCTAGCAATAGTTCCAAGCTAAAATGCTACTTTGGGTAAGAGTTTTTTCCCGCCTTTTTGTTTTGTTTGAGTCAAAAAAACGTATCAATCCAACTGTTCTCAGGTATTTAACATCCTTCTTAAATTTTAATGTAATTTAATGTTTATTTTAATTAGATTTAAATTGTAACTGGTTTTCTACCAACTATGGCTCTTTTTAATTCTTTCTCCTAGTTATTTTTCCCACCTTTTTGTTTTTTAAATCTGTCAAAACATTTTTTAAAGCACCTCATACCACATTTCATTTTCTCTCAGAACTTTCACAATTACAAAAAAGCAAGAATGTTGAATGAAATGTGGAATTCTGAAGTGGACAAGTTATTTTCACATAGTAACAGTTCAATTTAGAAGCGCGTCATCTTGAAGAACCATTTTAACAATTGATTCTTTTTCCCGCCGTTCTTTCAAAGTACTTAATTTCACCTTTTAATGTCATTCAGAAATTACAAGTAAATTTGACAAATGCATGAAAAATAAATTTAAAAAGGCAAGTACGCTGAATGAAATGCAAAATTCTGAAATAGATTTGAACAAAATAAGGTTCTTTTCACATAGCAATAGGTAAATTTTTGAGTATTTTGTACTGGGGTTTCATGGTAAAATGCTACTTTGGGTTAGAGGTTATTTTTTCCCGCCTTTTTATTTTTTAAAACTCTAACTATCAGAAAATTCTTTCTAAGTGTCAAAACACCTCATTTATGATTTTCTGAAGCATATCAATCCAACTGTTCTCAGATATTTCATATCCTTCTTGAATTTGTTTTATGAAGTTTTATGATTATTTAAATTCGATTTAAATTGTAACTGGTTTTCTACCAACTACGGCTCTTTTCAGTTCTTTGTCCTAGTTTTTTCCCGCCACTATATTTTTTAAATCTCTAACTGTCAAAATGTTCTTTCAAAGAATCTTATACCACCTTTCATTTTCACTCAGAACTTTCACAATTGCAAAAAGCAAGCATGTTGAATGAAATATGAAATTCTTAATTGGACTCCAAAAAGATATATATTTTCAAATAGTAACAGTTCATCTTGAACAATTAATTTAACAAATATTTCTTTTTTTACTGCCTTTTTTATTTTAGTTGTCAAAATGTTCTTTCAAAGCACCTCATACCATCTTTCAATTTCACTCACAATTGCTAGTAAATTTGACAATTGAATAAAAGAATATTTAAAAAGGCAAACATGTTGAATAAAACGTGAAATTCTGAAACAGAATTAAACAAAATAAGGTCTATTTAGCAGTATTTTGTCCTGAAGTTTCATGCAAAAAGGCTACTTTGGGTTACAGTTTTTCCCGCCTTTTTTTTAACTGTAACTGTCAGAAAATTATTTTAATGTCTCAATCTCATTTAAGATTTTCTGGAGCTTATCAATTCAACTGTTCTCAGGTATTTAACATCATTCTTACATACATTAGACTCAAATTGTAACTGATTTTCTACCAACTATGGCTCTTTTTCAGTTTTGTCCTAGTTCTTTTTCCCGCCTTTATGTTTTTTGATCTTTTTAGCTGCAATTTTGTGCTACTGTTACATGTCAATCAAACCTGAGCCATTTGTTCTCTAGCATTTTCTGGTAATCTGAATAAGGTGCACCAAATGGACAAACACAGTCTTCTCTGTGTTCGTCCATCCGAATGTTCTCCTGTCATCTACACCTATTTTCCTCATTCCTTGTGTAATCTCGCTTCCTGTCAGTCCTATCCAGCTATACTTTCCTTTCACTAAAAGGCTTCCTTTGTTTTCTGCAGATCTTTTTTCTCTCTGCTGTCTCTACCTCAAATTATGCTTTCCTCAGAGTTTTCTGTTCCTCTTTTTAGTCGACATCTCCAGCTCCTTAGCAAAGTTACACAGACTGACAGAAGAAATACAGATGCAGCTGAACTAGTTGGCGGTTCATTCCGATGTGGCGAACCCTAATAAATAAAGGGACTAAGCCGAAAGTAATAAATGAATATGGGGTTTTAAACTACTAAAATATTAATAAAAGTCACTCTGTTAAAGAGCGGAGTTGGATTTTGAACATCGAAAAATGGCAGAGCAGAATCAAAGTCCCATAATGCAATTCACAACCTTGAATAAACAGCAAACATAAATATGGAAACCGTTAATTAACGGATATTTTTACAGTTAATAAAGTGTAAAACATTATTAAACATGCAAATTTTTTTCTGTCACACTTTATCACGCCACAGTAGGACATTAAGAATCTAGGCCAGCACCGCTTTACCATAATGAATTAATATATGCTAATGTGATGAATGATTAAACAGTGTTACTGTCGATTATACAGCAATCAAACAAAGCATTCCAAGCATTATTAGACTATTTTAGGGCATCCCGTTGTCATAAGAGTCACGATTCCTAATCTAACAGACACTAAAACACTTCTCCAGCACATGAACATAAACACACACTGTTTCACACAAATCAGTGGACATTTGTGGACAAAGCAGTCACAACACGCATCTGAGAGAAACAGCTGGACTTCAGGACAACAACTCCTCTGAATCACGGATTAAACAACAGGACAAGATTTGGAGTAATGATGAAAAAATGCCACAATCTACAGATCTTACAACGCAGTGTATTTACAAGTGAAACAGTTCATTCATCGAGGAAAAACATTAGGTTTGATTTTAATCCGGGATTAACTATGTTTTGTAAACTAGTCAAAAGTGTGTGCAGTGCTGCTGCTTTGTATTCAAATTGATGTAGCATGTATTATTATTGCTATAAAAAGTAATTAAATAATTACCAAAACTAGATAAATAAAGCTAAAAATTAAACATCTATGTTTAATATAATATGCACTCACTGGCCACTTTAATAGGTACACCCGTCCAACTCCTTGCTAACTTACAATTCTAATCAGCCAATCACATGGCAGCAACTCAATGCATTTAGGCATGTAGAAATGATCAAAACGATCTGCTGCAGTTCAAAGTGAGCATCAGAATGGGGAAAAAAAGGGGATTTAAGTGACTTTGAACGTGGCATGGTTGTTGCTGCCAGACGGGCTGGTCTGAGTATTTCAGAAACTGCTGATCTACTGGGATTTTCACTCACAACCGTCTCTAGGGTTTACAGAGAATGGTCAGAAAAAGAGAAAATATTCAGTGAGCGGCAGTTCTGTGGGCGCAAACGCCTTGTTGATGTCAGAGGAGAATGGCCAGACTGGCTCCAGCAGATATGGAGGCAAGAGTAGCTCAAATAACCACTTGCTACAATCAGGGTCTGCATCTTTATCTCTGAACAGACAGGCTACACCAGCAAAAGACCACACCAGGGGCCACTCCTGTGAAGAACAGGAAACTGATGTCAATATGGACCAAAATCTCTGAGGAATATTTCCAGTGCCTTGTTGAATCTATGCCACGAAGGATTAAATTCTGAGGGCAAAAGAGGCTCCAACCCGTACTAGTAAGGTGTACCTAATAAAGTGGCTGGTGAATGTATACGTTTTAATATTTTATTTATTTACTTATAGCATATGTTTATACGTTATATTTTAATGATATATTTTGATATTTATATTTAATTATATATTTATATTTTGATTATATATTTTAATATGTATATTTTAATTATATATTTTAATTTTTATTATATATTTTGATATTTATATTTTAATTATATATTTTGATACTTATATTTTAATTATATGTTTTATATTTATATTTTGATTATATATTTTATATTTATATTTTAATAAGATATTTTAATATTTATATTTTAATTAGATATTTTATATTTATACTTTTATTTTATATTTTAATTATATATTTTATATTTTTAATTCAGTTATATTTAATATTTATATTTTAATTATAGATTTAATATCTATAATTTAATTATAGATTTTATATTTTTAATTCAATTTAATATTTAATATTCATATTTTAATTATATATTTAATATTTATATTTTAATTATATCTTTTTTATTCTATTTTATATTTAATATTCATATTTTAATTATATATTTAATATTTATATTTTAATTATAGATTTATTATTTTTATTTCAAGTATATATTTAATATTGATATTTTAGTTACATTTTCGCACAAACAAAACAACAAGCCTAAATTACAATTATAAAATAGTTATAAAATAGTTATTAAAGTTATTACAAATAGAAATATCCATAAATGCAATAATAGTACATCAAATATTTAGAATAATTATAAAAATGTCAAAGCAAATAACAAAATAAATAGACTTCACACTAACATTTTAACAGACATATATAAAAATAGAACAATAGCACTAATTTACACTAACATCAAAAAGAAAATTTAAGAACATTTTTATATAATTCAATATATAATATATAAATAATAAAGAATAATAATGCAGCATTAGTTGCATTATCCACAGCATCATCCTTAAACAATGATTAAACAGATGTTTTCTACTGGGATTTTCACGCACAACCATCTCTGCGGCTGTTCTGTGGGCGCAAATGCCACGTTTATAATTTATATATTCAATAAAATATATAAATGATAATGAAAAATACTGCAGCATTAGTTGCATTATCCACAGCATCGTAAAAAAATCATTAAACAGCTATTTTGCTATTGGCTGCCATGATTTTTTTCCCGCCTACATGGACTAGATGACATCATCCGAAATAAAATATCATTTCAGAGCAAACAGTTCCATTATTAAACTTTCTTCTTTGAGAATAACTTACACCAATGACTCACGTGCAGCTCGAGAACACATTCGAAGAACGTAAACAAGTTCTGTAGACTTTAAATAATGGATGTTTCTCCACACAACTGTGCCAGAACCCCTAGTGCTTCAAGTTCACGTCAATCATATCAGTGATTCTGATACATAAACTGCAAATATCACTACAGTAAACTAGGGCCACGTCTGTCTGTCAGAGAGAAACAACCTCACTCCCAAGGAGAAGAGATACAGCTTAGGTCAAAATGATTATTCCTTCTGTACAATCTTATTTTTTTAATATTTCCCAAATGATGTTTAACAGAGCAGGGAAATTTTCACAGTATGTCTGATAATATTTTTTCTTCTGGAGAAAGTCCTATTTGTTTTATTTTAGCTAGAATAAAAGCAGTTTTTAATGTTTTAAAACCATTTTAAGGTCAATATTATTAACTTTACTAAGCAATATCTATTTTGAACGTCTACAGAACAAACCAATATTATAAAATAACTTGCCTAATTAACCTAGTTAATGTTAAGCCTTTTAATGTCGCTTTAAGCTGAACATTAGTATCTCGAAATAAATATCTAGTCAAATATTATTTACTGTCATATATTTATATCATATACATATATTAATATATTTGAATATTTGTACTTTAATTTTATATATTAATATTTATATTTTCATTGTATATTTTAATATTTATATTTCAATTACATATTTCATTACATATTTTATTTTATTACATATTTTTATGTTATTATATATTTAATATTTATTTCTTATTTATTTATATATTTTTATATTTATTTTAATTATTTATTTAATATTTATATTTTGATTATATATTTTAATATTTAAATTTTCATTATATGATTTAATATTTATATTTTAATATATTTATATTTATTATTTATATTTTAAACATATATGTAATAATTAGATTTTAATATGTATATTTTATTGCATATTTATTATTTAATGTTCATATTTTAATATTTATATTTTAATATATATTTAATATTTATATTTTAATTATATTTTCACACAAACAAAACAACAAACCTAGATTACAATTATAAAACAGGTATTAAATGAAAGTAAAAAATTTTAATTAAAGTTTAAAAATTTCCATAAATACAATAATAGTACATCGAATAATTACAAAAATGTCAAAGCAAATGACAAAACTCAAGGAGTCAAATCGTATGTTCTGTCATAATGGCAAAAATAAAATAAATCAGTTATTAGAAATTAGTCATGTTTATTATGTTTAGAAATGTGTTAAAAATTGTGAAATAAAAGGGGGGCTAATAATTTAAGAGGTCTAAAAAATCTGACTCAACTGTATAGTGAGTCAAGGAGAGCTTATCTGAGGGCAGAGTCTACAGAGGACAATGCCCTGTGACTCTGCATTTCACACTTATCTTTAATAAAGCTTCCTTTACACAATACCTGTCCAGGTGAAACACACACACAAACGGGCTGAAGACTATCCAGACAGTCAATATAAGAGGAAAGTGCAGTCTCACAGGTCAAGAGATGAGAAGCGGCACTTATGCAGCTCTTTCATATACACACGCACATCAGACTGATAAGCCTTTGTTGTTAGGAATGAGGAAACACTGACACCTTCTTTTTTTCTTGGAAATGTCTGCTCTTTGACTTTTTACAGGTGCGGTGGAATCATCTGTGAATGTTGAGCTGCTGCTAAATATGTTTGAAAAAAGATGATGTATATATAAAATATACAGGTGTTGATCATATAATGTATATAAAATGCAATGACCTTTCGTGTCTTGCCCTCCTTGTGAAAGGTATCAATGGTGGTCTTTTGGACAACCATCAAATCAGCCGTCTTCCTCATGATTGTGTAGCCTACAGAACAAAGCTGAGGTCACACTGCACTTTTCTCCCCCCATAGAAAACTTTTCAGAAAGTTCAGAAAGTTAAGCTTGGTGAACTCTGACCTGGGAAAATCGCATCACTTGACTGAGTGAGACCAATCAAAAATCAAAACATGACCTTTCTGGAGAGAAACATGGAGCAATCGCTCGCGCATTTTAATTTCTAATCATCTAGTTTAATCCCACCCCTTTTCGCAGCGACGAAAAACAGAATTTCACATGCACCACTAGACTAGTATTTCAGAAACCGCTGATTTACTAGAATTTTCACACGCAACCATTTCTAGGGTTTACAGAGAATATCCATTGAGCGGCAGTTCTGTGGACGCAAATGCCTTGTTGATGCCAGAGGTCAGAGGAGAATGGCCAGACTGGTTCCAGCGGATAAATCATTAATTTTCCTTCAGCTTAGTCTCTACTTCAGAGGTCGCCACAGCGGAATGAACCGCCAACTATTCCAACATATGTTTTACACAACCTTCTAGCAACAACCCAGTACTTAGAAACACCCATACACTCTCATTTGCACACACACACACACTCTCTATGGCCAATTTAGTTTATTCAATTCTCCTATAGCACATATGTAGGAAACCCACGCCAACATGGAGAGAACATGCAAACTAAACACAGAAATGCCAACTGGCCCAGCTGGAACTCGAACCAGTGACCTTGCAGTGAGAAGACAGTGCTAGCCACAGAGCCACCACATGAATAAATCATGATTCATCAAAACTTTCACACTAAAATCTATTCTAAATGTATGAAAAAAACAAGAACAACATGTGGGCATTATAAACATGTATAATGACATCTCACTGGAGGACTAATAGTTTTGACTTCAACTTTTTCTCAAAAACATGACATATGGCCAACATTGCATTTCTAAGTACTTGTTTGTAGGTAATGTTATGTATCAAAGCACCGTTGTACTAAATGTCCACAAACACGACATTCTTACAGAATTGTTTGCTACATAATAAAGCACTGTGGTCCAAAATGTGGTATTATGTTAAACAATCACGGTATTTTAAGTCCTTGTTTATATATTATGCTATATACCAAACTACGATGATAATACATGGCCTAAAACAAAAACAAACATGGTCATAATATTGCATATACCACATTATATGAAGAGAAAATATTGTACTCTTGATTGTATATTATGACAATTTTACTGAATGTTGACAAAAATGGTAATATGCTCCAAAAACATGGCATTATTAAAGTATTTGTTTGTAAATTATGATGTATATATAAGTATCACGGCACTAAAGTCACCAAATAATAAGAAATAACCAAAAACATTGTATTACCAAGTAATAAGGCGCCAAAAATCATTTTTAATGACATATTTCATTCATTTTCCTTCAGCTTAGTGCCTTTATTTATCAGGGGTCGCCACAGTGGGATGAACCACCAACTTTTCCAGCATTTGTTTTTCTCAGTGGATGCCCTTCCAGCTGCAACCAAGTACTGAGAAATACCCATAAGCACTCATTCACACAAATACACTACAGTCAGTTTAGCTTATTCAATTCACCTATAGCCAGGGTATGAATTACAGGGGGGCTTGGGTGGGGGTGACCCCACTAATTAACGTTTGGCCCCCCCCTGAAGGACATGAAAATTAGATGTATGGGGGGGGGGGGGGGTTTAGCCCTTTAATATTATGAAATACTTTGCTCTGATCTGTATTTTAAATAATAATGTTAATAATTAAAATAATAGATAATACAAATATACATTTGACCACCCCTATTATGGTTCATACCATTGTGAATGTGTTATCTCACCAATCAGTCCATGCGAGAAACAGTTTGAAACTGCAGATCTAGAGCACAGTAAGACACGTTAAGCGTTCACAAGCGTTTTCTCCTAAAATAGGTGTTTGTTTCTACATATAACCTGAAAATAAAGTCAAATTAGAGGCATTGTTTGTATAGTTATGTTAATTACTATATATGAGGGATATTTAGTGTATTTTGACCAACAGTAACCTCTGAAATAGCTGATCGGAGGATACTATAGGTCAGAATAAACTAAATATACATTAAAACGAATTAACTTAAATTTGTTTTATTAATAAATTGGATGTAATTAACATAAATGACTGAAAGATGTATTACACAAACTAAAATTTCAATAAAAATTTACCCCCCTGAGAGTCAATGTATAATTCGCATACTGCCTATACCACATGTCTTTGGACTGTGGGGGAAACCGGAGGACCAGGAGAAAACCAACGCCAACAAGGGGACAACATGCAAACTCAGAAATGCCATCTGACCCAGCCAGGGCTCAAACCAGCAACCTTTTTACTGTGAGGCGACAGTGCTAACCACTGAACCAGCACCCCCCATTACATATTTGTAAATATGCCATTTACCAAAATACATTGATAATATTAGGTGAAGACAAAAACATGTTAATACTATGGTATATGACCATAAAACTTGGTAGTTTGATTGACCTATTTGTTGGTTATGATATACATATGTGCAATAGTCCTACTAAATGGTCCAATTTATACACTGAATTTCCAAAAACATAGCTACAACATACCTGACAACACTCCCGTTTTTTCCGGGAGTCTCCCGTATTTCAGACCCATCTCCCAGCCCTTCTCGCGTATTGTGTTCTGTCTCCCGGAAAACTCCCGGAATTCAATATTGTTCACATTATGAATGTAATTAAGTACCGTAGTATATTTCAAAGTCTACATGAAACGAAAGCTGCGACTATTTTTTTTCTTCATATTTTGACAGTTCCTGGAGAACCAAAATATTGAATGAGCAAACAGTGTGGGGCGGGGCTTGTTTTTAATACTGCGAGCTGATTGGATATAGTAAACCAAGCATTTTATTCATAAAGAGTTTCGGGAGAGTCAGTAGAACCTAACAGACACTTATACCGCAGCGTTGTCAAGACTGACAGTTGGAGGGGCGTGGTTAAGCATGTCAGCCACGCCCAATACCTCAGGCTGACGTAATCTGAGAATTTCACTGAAAACTAACAGGAAGTCCATTTTCAGATTACAATTAAAGATTACAAGAGCAAACAATATTTGTTTCTTAATGACATGCACAGATAAATTGGTCATCGCAAAACTAGCAATGTGAGCTAGCAAAATCAATATGGATATTTCATGTGTACTTTAAACTACCACCACACTACTTTTTGTAAGAATTGTAAAAAAAATGTAACAGACTCCAGCACTGTGTAAGAAACCAGACACCACATGATGCATCTGAAGAAGCCTATTGGTGGAGTGGTGTGATCCCTGCAGGCAGCTGCCTCTTTTCTATGACAGCACAAGTTGCAAGTGAACTAAAAAGAGATCGAATCCTGTTTGCAGCTTTTATTATATCCAGCCACCAGTTTCTGGAACGCTGAGCCACACACACATTGCTCCTGGACACTAAGGACCTAATTGGTTTTGACAGGAGCTTCTTAGAAACAGATTACTCCGACCGCTCAAGCCACAGCTTCAGGGAAACTGTAAAGAGGGCGACTTAAAGCAGCGCCACTAGGCAGAACCAGAAGAATGAATAGAGCGCACTACATCATACGTCATGTGACACAAAGAGATTTCATTCACTTAAAGCTTCTTCAGTAGCTCTTGGGTTCAGCAAAGGTCCAGCTACAGCACACGTGAAGCTCTATATTGGCATTTATATCACCATACTGAACATACATGGATTTTTTTTTATTTGCACAAAAGTTTCTATAGCTTCACACTAGGGAAAAATAGTTCTCAAGCTAAGCGTTCTCCTAATTATTTGGCGAACCAAAAGCATCAAACTTTTGGAAAGTTTGTTTTTGAGAGTTTCTTCTCTTCAGAGAGCAAAAGAGTTTTTGAAGCTCCACTGTAAGATCCTGTTCTTCATCAAGACCCATTCTGACTATCTACAGCAGGGGTGTCCAAACTCGTTCCTGGAAGGCCAGTGTCCTGCATATTTTGGTTACATACAACCCCAATTAAACATACTTGAACCAGCTAATCAAGCTTTTTCTAGGCATGGTAGAACTTTCCAGGTTGGTGTGTTGAAGGAAGTTGGAGCTAAACTATGCAGGACACCAGCTCTTCAGGACAGAGTTTGGACACCCCTGATCTACACTCTCAAAAATAATGGTTCCAAATGCTGTTTTTAGTAAGAACCATTTTTAGTACAACAAAATACCTTTCAGTGAATTGTTCTTAAAATAACTTTTGGTCCCACTTTATATTAAGTGGCCTTAACTAATATGTACTTACACGGGAATTAATTTTTGTTACAATGTACTTATTGTGTAAATACATGTATTTACTGTGTACTTATGCTTGAATAATACATGTATGTAATTACATCTGTAATTAACTTTTGTAATTACATTTGTAAATACACTGTTGACCATCCCTTACACCTTAACCCACCCTTAAACCTACCCATACCACCAAACCTGTTCATAACCCAACCCCTTTTCCAACTCAAAACCACCACAAGTGTTCTCAAATACATTATAAACACAGTAAGTACATTGTATTTATTTATTTATTTTTTATTTTTTGATGCAAGTACATAGTTAGGGACACTTAATACAAAGTGGGACCTAACTTTTTTCCACTATAATGAAATGTTTTGCTATGGAGAGGCTCTGTGGATGTAAAAGGTTCTCATGGAACCTTGCCGTTCTCCTATGGAATGATTCAAAAACTGTTTCTCATTGTTGGGTTTTGAAACACAGTTTAAAGATTGTTTTTGAAGAAATAAAAAATGATCAAGAAATCTCTACAATAAAAGTTCTAAAGAGATGTTTAGAGAAAAATATATACTTGGAGTTCCATAAAGAACAAGATAAACGGAGCTTCTTTTCAACCATAAAGAGCATTTTGTGCACTGAAAGGGATGGTAAAGATTAATCCTGGAATGATTGTGAGTTAAAAAAAACAACATTTGGGTTCCTTAAAGAACTTTTCTGTGAGTAGTTTCTTCTCAATGAATATCTACAAATATCTAATCAATCATACAGTACACGCACTCTGCACAGAAACAGAGACTCTTATACAAAACTTCTGATTTTAAGAATTCGAGCTGTAAAAAATAATTGTATGCACCAAAAAGTCTCTACACTAATAGAAATAAGATTCCCAAAGAGCCTCTTTGAGAGAGGGTTTCTGCAGTTATGACACAGAACCACTTTTGGTTCCCCTACAATCATTCAGTGATCAGTTAGTGAAGAACCGTTTCCCTTCTCTAAATACCCTCTAACTCTGTCAAGAACCTTCTGTTGAATTGAAGATTTCCATGAATGGTAGTTTTTAGGAACCAGCTAAATAAAGAGCCAATGTTGAGGTTTCTGCAGGTTTTATGATGGTAAATCTTTAAAGACTTTTTAAAGATTGTTTTAAGACTAAAGAAGAAAAAACAATACAGCAACATGTTTAGAACTATTTGTAATGTTTAGGAAACACACGAACAGCTGTTTTTTACAGCAACATTTCAATGTTAAAATACAAAAAGATGATCGGACTTACTTTTGAAGTACTTTTACATCGAATATTTCAAAATTCTCTGAATAAACCTCATGAGTGTGGAAATCATTTAAGACCTAAATTCACAGAAAAAGACCTGTGGAAACCCTGAATGTGTTTAATTGTGAATTAACATCAAAGGTTCTTCCCAAAATCACAGATATCAATAAAATCTGAAAAACTAAAGGTTCCAAACGTGTTTTTCACAGTAACAAATAACCATTTCAGGTTCACCAAAGAAAGAACCCTTTAGAGTGAACAACATTTAATAGTCTGAAGTATCATCATCCACTATGAAGAACCTTTTGTGAAGAGATTCAAAGGATGTTGAACATTCTTAATGAAACCCTCAATGACAAAAGTCCAACAGGTACTAATATGGCACTAATTTGTACCTTCTGAAAAGGCAGTAACAGCTCTCATGCCTTGATTTCTGAGAGTGTATAAGCCATAAAGCACTTCTCTTCTCTGAAATGGTTACATAAATGTGGTTCTTAAGCCATTACAAGTTTCTTGTTCAAACTAATTAGAGTACAAGAAACCATTACACTGCAGCGAGAACTTTTAGGCAGTTCCTGAGCTGTCAGAAGTACACAGAAATAACAGTACAATATCTGTCACTGTGATGGTAACTTTACAAAAGAAACCCCTTTGTACTTTTAGGTATACTAATATGTGCCTTTAGGATACAATATGGACCTTTTTTATATCAGTATGGATTCTTTAATTATTAATATTCATCTCTAAGGTATTAATATGGACCCTTGAAAGTGTAATAATTTAATTAAAAAGATTCCACCTCACTTTTTTCTGAGAGTGTATAAGCCATAAAGTACTTCTCGTCTCTGAAATGGTTACATGAATGTGGTTCTTAATTGAACACTAAGAAAACTTCAATTTATTGAGCCGCCATTTATTTTTCTTGTTCAAACTAAGAGTACAAGAAACCATTACACAACTGAGAGAAAATTTACGATGTTCCTGAGCTGTCAGAAGTACACCCAAAATAATAATCTGTCACTGTGATGGTGCCTTTACACTTTTTAGGTATTAAAATGTGTTTTAAGGTATCAAATCAGGAAAAAGAACCAAACCTACCACAGCTATGCTGATGAGACTCAAATTTACATAGCCTTATTGCCAACAGCCTTATTGCCTACAGCCCTATTGACATCCTTTGCCAATGCATTGATGAAATTAACAGTTGGATGTGCCAAATTTCTCTTCAGTTGAACAAAGAGAAAACTGCACTTCAGTGCATTTGGGAAACAGAGATGAGGTTCACAAGGTGAATGCGCACCTTGGCTCTAAAGGTCAAACAACAAAAATTAAGGTCAAGAAGAGTGTGATTCTGGAGTCAGATCTGAGTTTCTGTATTCATGTCAAAGCAGTTAGTAAATCAGGATACTATCATCTCAAGAACATTGCAAGAATTAGATGCTTTGTTTCCAGTGAGAACTTGTTCATGCTATTATCAGCAGCAGGGTGGATTACTGTAACGGCCTCCTCAAGGGCCTTCTCAAAAAGACAGTCAGACAGTTGCAGCTCATCCAGAACGCTGCGGCCAGGAATCTGACCAGAACCAGAAAATCAGAGCACATCACCTGTCCTCAGGCTCCCAGTTACATTCAGAATAGATTTTAAAAGTATTACTCTTGGTCTATAAATCACTAAATGGCCTAGGACCTCAATACATTACAGATATGCTCACTGAATACAAACTTAACAGATCACTCAGATCTTCAGGATCATATAAACTAGAAATTCCAAGAGTTCAGTCAAAGCAGGGTGAATCAGCCTTCAGCAATTGAACCACAAAGAACCTTTAATTTACAGTCGCCATTTGTGTTTCTTGTTCAAACAAATTAGAGAAAAAGAAACCATTATAGTGCTGAGAGAACATTTAGGATGTTCCTGACCTGTCAGAAGCACTTAGACATCAATAAAAGTACAATATCTGTCACTGTGGTGGTACCTTTACACTTTTCAAGTAGTCTATATGTGCCTCTAGGGAACAATACTGACCTTTTAGACATAAATATAGACTCTTAAGTTACTAATATACACCTCTAAGGTGAAAATATTGACCCTTTAAGTACAAAAGTGTAATAATTTAATTAAAAAGATACCACCTACAGCTCTCGTACCTTTATTTCTGAATGTATAAGCCAAATAAAGCACTTCTCTGCTCTGAAATGGTTCCATCAATGTGGTTTTTAATTGAACCACAAGAAACCTTTACCTTAATGAGTCGCCATTTGTGTTTCTTGTTCAAACTAATTAGAGTACAAGAAACCATTATAGTGCTGAGAGAGGATTTAGGATGATCCTGAGCTGTCAGAAGCACACAGAAATAACAGTACAATACGTCATTGAGGTGGTGCCTTCACAAAAGTAACTCGTTTGCACTTTTTAGGTAACAAAAGTGCCTTTAAGGTGCAATATTGGCTTTTTAGAGATCAATATGGATTCTTTAATTACTAATATTCACCTCTAAGATAGCAATATGGAGCCTTTCAGTACAAAAGTGTAATCATTTTAATAGATGCCACTCCAGTGACAGCTCTCGTTCCTTTATAAAGGCTTCCATGAATGTGTATCTTAATTGAACCACAAATAACCAGTAATTTAATGAGACACAATTTGTTTTTTTTCGTTCAAACAAATTAGAGTACAAGAAACCATTATAGTGCTGAAAGAACATTTAGGATGTTCTTGACCTGTTAGAAGCACTTGGAAATAAATGTAAGTAAAATATCTGTCAGTGTGGTGGTACCTTTACACTTTTTAAGTAGCATAATATGTGCCTTAAGGGAACAATACTGACCTTTTAGGCATAAATATTGATTCTTTAATTTCTAATATGTACCTATAAGGTATCAATATTGATCATTAAGGAACAAAAGGGTAATAAATGAAAGATACCATCCCAGTGACAGCTCTTGCAGCTTTATTTCTGAGCGCGTACGCAAATGCCTAGCGTAACGTCTTTAATAGATAATACCCTCCGCTGTTGAAACCTGAAGCCCAACCGCACAGACCAGCAGCGGATCTGTTGCTCTGTCCTCCTGGATACTGTTACACCTTTACTTTTTGGTGGAGAAGCAAGACAGACGCAGGGTGGGAGGGCTGTTTCAACACACACCGACTCATGGAAACACAACTCATCTCGACAGAGCCCAATGAGGAAGATCACATGCAAATAAAGCACTCACTTGTTTTTGTCGCTCATGTTGACAATTGGCGTCCTCTTCTCCAAGAGAACCACTTTCTTCTTATGGAACTCTGGATTAAAAAGTGCGTCCGAGCGAGAAACTCTCTCTTAAAGAAGTGCGATTTCGCTCCAAGTTCAAGCGCGTCTGGATGCGTAAAGCAGAAACGCTTTCAGTTGAGTTTATCTGGAGCCAGAGATGTTTCACCGCTGCTGCTTCTACAAACTACAGTACATTCGGGCAGTCCAGCAGTCATTCCGCAGCGGGATCAGGAGCTCTCTCTGTCCGGTCGAGAAACGCGTGGCGTCGCGCTCCGCAGGCTCGTCTTAAGTCTTGATCCATATTTAAAGATCTCGCCCTCCTCCAGCGTGACGCAGCAGTGGGAGGATGAACAGACAGACACATACACAACACATGAGAGATGCAGCACTGTAGAACAAGACCTGCATCCGTTTTTAGGGTTCACACTATATTTGAATTACACTAAAGAAGTCATCAAGCTGTTTTTCACTTACTTCATGTAAAAGCTGTATTAAAAGATCAGATTTTTTTTTCTTTTATCCAATTCCACTCATGCAATTCAAATATAATGTGAGCCCTAAAAAGTAATGCAAAAAACGTATTAGAGGCAGTGAATTTTTTTATCCACTTCAAATGTCGACTACTGTAATTTAAATAAAGTGTGAACCCTAAAGTCAACATTTGAAGTGGATCCAAACAATTAAATGCTTCTAATACAGCCTTTGCATGAAATACGATTAAGCAAAAAACTTACATGAAATGACATGACTTCTTTACTGTAATTCATTTCAAATATACTGTAGTGTGAACCCTAAATAAGTCATGCAAACAATATTACAAGCCCTGGATTTTTAATCCACTTCAAATGTTGTCTAGGGTTCACACTATATTTGAATTACAGTAGTCAACATTTGAAGTTGATCAAAAAAATGTAGGACTTTCTTTTAGATTAAGTGAAAAACGTGGCTAAATTACATGACTTCTTTAGGATTCACACTATATTTGAATTAGTCGACATTTAAAGTGGATCAAAAAAAAAAACATTCAGGGCTTTACTATAATTCAAATATAGTGTGAACCCTAAAGTCCTGCCAAAGCTGTGTTACAAACCTTGAATTGTTTGATCCACTTCAAATGTTGACTTTAGGGTTCACATAGTATTTGAATTACTGTAGTCAACATTTGAAGTGGATCAAAACAATTCAGGACTTTTAATACAGCTTTTGCATGAACAACAATTACGTGATATATTTCGCTAAATGACATGACTTCTTTAGGATTCACACTATATTTGAATTAGTCGACATTTGAAGTGGATAAAAAAAAACATTCACGGCTTTACTGTAATTTAAATATAGAGGAAACCTGAAAGACCTCATGCCAAAGCTGTATTAAAACCCTGAAATTTTTAATCCACTTCAAATGTTGACTAGGGTTCACTCTATATTTGTATTACAGTAGTCAACATTTAAAGTGAATAAAAACAATTCAGGACTTCTAATACAGCTTTTGCATGAACTACAATTAAGTGAAATATTTTGCTGAATGTCATGACTTTTTTTAGGATTCAGAGTATATTTGGATTAGTCGACATCGTGGATAAAAAAATGCAGGCTTTTAATACAGCTTTTGTGTGAATTTTGAAGTCTTAATAATGATACGAAATGACGTTATTTTGTTGATTTTAAGCCGTGTTAGAAAGTGACCAATCTTAAACGTCGAACCAACATTTCAAACCATGGTCATATTGACATCAAATACTGACATTTATTCATCAGGTAATCAAAATCCAACGTCTGATAGATGCCATAGTGGTAACAACCACACAACGTCAAGCTGTAACATCATAAGCGTTGGATATTTTGTTGTAGGTTGTGTTGGAAAGCAACCAAATTTCAACATCTGTCCGACATCGAGTTTTGACGTCAACCTGATTTTAATTTTCAAACAAAATGCAACGTCCCATGATGTTGGGGTACAATGTCAATCTGACATCATGTTGATGTTCCGTGGCAGTGGGTATGATTAAATAAAAAACTTCGCTAAATGACATGACTTCTTTACAGTAACTTATAGTGTGAACCCTAAAGAAGTAGTGCATAAGCTTATTTAGGGTTCACACTATGTCTGAATTACAGTAGTCAACATTTGAAGTGGATCAAAAAAGTTTTTCTAAATAGACTTACAACAAGAATGGATGATGTTCAATAGTTGATGAACGGGTTTGACCCACTACTACTATATTAATATGAGGCAGCAATTCTTTATCAATAAGGTTGCATTCTGTCAACTACTAGATAACATGATGTACAGTAGCGCAACACTTGTAAATAATAGTATAATTCTTCTTAATTTTGATATTCAGTAGCCTTTTTTAAACCACCCCTAAAAGCTAAAGTTAATGCACCGTCAAATACATGAACAATTTATAGGTTTATTCGAACATTGATGATTAATGAGACAGTGTTAGTATTCCACAAATGTATTTTTATAATATTTTATACAAGCAAATCGTAAAATAAAAATGTTTATGCATATAATAAATGATATATAATGACATTAAAAAGCCTCATTAATGCATTGCTAAAAGCAAAAGTATTTGGTAACTAGTTAATGCACAATAAAATACATGAACAATGATCAGTTGTATTTATATATTTATACAAACGTTAATAATTAACGATAGCCAGTAAAGCGTTAACAAATTACACCTTAGACACACATTACATTAGTTTTTATGCAAGCAAATCATCCAATAAAAATGTTTATGATTATTATGCATTTCTATATATAATTATTTTTTATATAAATTCCAATGATTAAATTCCAATTACAACTAAACTGAATTAAATACAGAATATTTAATTTGGTGTACAAATGTCTCCAATACAGCTATTTATACACAACACCCATGACTTTTCCTTGAATTATTTGAAAATGTGCAGAAGTACAAGTATTTGTTGCTGTATACCAATTCAACATTTAGCAGAACGTCCACAACTATTCATAAAAACTCCAGGAATGTCAGTCGGTATGACTTTCACGTTATTCATTTCTGGGCGGAGAACGTGATATACTCGCATATCCTGAGGAATGGTTGTGAAAACCTCAGTTATTTTCATTAATGTCAGGAAATTTCAATTCAAGGTATAGCAGAGGTTTGTAAGGCTATGTCTGCTTGTAATAAGCTATAGAACTGCGCCCCCAGCTGGCGCTCAGGAGCCGCACAACGTCACTGTAACTCATTTACTGGAAAAGTCTTATATTTGCGCTTCTCATCCAGATTACAAGAAACACAAGCGAGCTAAAATGATGATTCATCTAATTTTGTGTAAACTATTCCTTTAAAGCCGGACAAAGAATGCCTTGATTGAAGCTGAATGGTAGAAAATATAAACAACACCTTTCATATGTTTGTTGTCAGTAAGTAAAATGTTTTTTATTCACATCAATGATGCAAAAACTGATCAAAAGTGACAGTAAAGGTATTTATGTGTTTTTTAAACGACTAGTAAATGCAGCTCCTGTTTAGCAAGCAATCCTTCATGATGCTTTACACACAAATATTAAGCATTTTAACATTTTCTTAAGCACCCAATCATCATATTAGACTTGATTTCTGAAGGATCATGTGACACTGATGACTGGAGTATTGATGCTGAACAATTAGCTTGAGAAAATATTACATTTGTAACATGTCCTAACAACACACAACGTGATAAAAGGTATCTTTTCAATTAAAATGCTACAGTTTTTGTCGTAAGTGACCATCCGCGACGGCGAAATGCAAAATTTCTATTTTAGAAATGCTTCTTATTTCTGCGATGTTGCAGCAGAACAACATAAGCATGTACTAGGGCTGCACAATATATCATTTGGATATCGATATCACGGTGTGCACATCAGCAATCCACTTGTTTAGTGTGACGTCACGCGAATCATTTTTCGGGTTCAAGAGCTCTATCAAACTGCATAGGGAGGCGCAACAATTGGTAATAATAAAAGTTTACAAAGCGATGTAATACTTTCAAATACACACACAATATATATGTATATATGTTGTTGAAGTAGTTAAAGTCAAAATTATGAACCACCCTTTGAATTTTTTAAAGAAAATTTTCACAGTATGTCTGATATTTTTTCTTCTTGAGAAATAAAATTTGTTTTATTTTGGCTAAAATGAAAGAAGTTTTTATTTTTTTTTCCGACTGTCTACAGAACAAACGTTATACAATGACTTGCCTAATTACTCTAACCTGCCTAGTTAACCTAATTAGCCTAGTTAAGCCTTTAAATGTCACTTTAAGCTGAATAAAAAATGTCTTGAAAAATATCTAGTCAAATATTTTTTACTGTCATCATAGCAAAAATAAAATAAAACCGGTATTAGAAATGAGTTATTAAAACTATTATGTTTAGAAATGTGTTGAAAAAAAAATCTTTCGGTTATACAGAAATTGGGGGAAAAAAACAGTGGGGCTTATAATTCAGGGGGCTAATAATTCTGACTTCAGACTCTATACCCAGACTCTATGCTAATATCTAATGGTCAAAAAGTGATTTTTTTTTTTTTTTTAGAAATTAAGCAAATATTGGTGTCTGTGATGCAGCAATTCCAGAGTCTGTTGTGTACACCATGATTTTATAAAAAAACAAACAAAAAAACACTTTAACGTGTGATATGACAAAAAAAAAGTGATCATAAACAAATATTTTCTCAATTCAAACGAGTAGCGAGGACAGTCTTTATGTCACGACTAAAGCAGACTTAAGCGGTATAGTCACATCGCAAAGATATGCAATGTTACGTTAGGATTATAGCTGCTCAGAAGACACAAAATTGTATTTAATCACTGTATTTATAGGGAATTTATATGATTTATGCAACAACAAAGTTTTTATTTCTTAGAATTTCTGTCTTTGTCTCTAGTCCAAATATCTACATTTCAAAGCGAAAACAAGATTATTTAACTTACCACAAAGACGGATAATTTAGCTTGTTTTAAAGGAAAACTACTTTAATATTGCCTTATTTAATCTGGATTTAAAAAAAACAAACAAAAAATATTTTTTCTTGATGTAAGAATTCTTTTAGATATTTGGACTGGAATGTAAGAAAAAAATTGCATTGTGATTATTCAATTTTTGTACCTGAATACTCATCAGAAAAAAATCAAGTAGTGCTATTCATCTTGTGAAACTGTATTTACATTTAAGACAGTTAAATTTAAGACATTTTTAAGATTATTATGAATTAAATTTTTGACTTATTCAGGGCTAAATGCTAAGGATTTTATTCCAATATCCCAGTTGAAAAAGATTTTCACTTGCCATATCAAAAAGAATTATAATTTAATGCATTTTAAAATACAATAATAATAATTTAATAATAAAATATCTGGTCAGTGTCTTCAGCAGTAAATAAATAGAGACTTTTTAAACAAATAATTGTAAGAAAGTAATTAAATGCTATTTTTAAATAAAAAGTTAAAGGTTTTGTTGAGATTGTGGGTGATTGTGCAGGTGTAAATGGCCAGATTGGGTAGCTATACATCAGGGATCACCAAACTTGTTCCTGGAGGGCCGGTGTCCTGCAGATTTTAGCTCCAACCCTAATCAAACACACCTGAACAAGCTAATCAAGGTCATACTAGGTATACTTGAAACAACCTGGCAGGTGTTGATGCAAGTTGGAGCAAAACCCTGCAGGGCACCAGACCTCCAGGAATGAGATTGGTGGCCCCTGCTATACACAAACAAAGGAAAATTAAAACAAAGGACCCGTTAAAAAAAAAGATTAAAGACCTACAACACATAATTTCAGAAGATTTATGACTTTTTAAGGCCTACAATTTAGCTTTTAAGATTTAAGACACTTAAAAGCTTTTTAAGACCCTGCAGATACCCTGATTTATATTGCAATATATATAGCAGAAAAATATATCGCAATATCAGATTTTCCAATATTGTGCAGCCCTAGCATATACTATTGACAAAGATCACCTCAGGTACTGATTATGTGCATTATTCAGTTCTAAATGCTCTCATTATGAGTTTAAATACCATTTTGCGTGACATTTATTGCCATGCTACTGAAAGCACTACAATATAGCAGATAGTTCACCTCAGATGTTGAAAATTAAATAACAAGCAAACTTCTTGAAAACTAAAGTCAGAAATGTGACCAATAGCAACAGTCACTCGGTAGCCTATTATTAATGTTAAACAGCTTTAATATGTATTAATCAGATTAAAAGCTTTAACTATGTCGTTGGGAGTGCAGTGGCTGGCATTTAAATGTTTCTGTCATGTCACATCGGGTTTGGTGCAACCAAAGTTTTGTTTCGCCAAGCATGACATGTTCCTGAATCAACATTCCAATAAGAACTAAGGGACACGTTTTTACCATTCAAGAGTTCACACTTAGATTTGCTTGGCGCTAATAGCAGGTTTGGCTGTCCCGGGAGAGAACCCTGAGTTCAGAGATAATAGAGCCAGGGCTCCTGCCTGGTCAATAAGCATATAAGGAGGTCAGAGAACAAATGGTCTGAAGAGCTCCCCCTGGTAAAGGGAGGAAAAGGAGGAGATGGGGGGAAAGGGGGGAATTCTTTCAAAACAAAGATAAGGTAGTAGGGCAAATTCGGAACATTTATTGAAAGCTTGAATCAATCTGATTGGATTATTGCTAATTACGGATGAGAGACCAGCCGCAATCAATCATATCACGTGCTTTTATGGAAATTAGTTTACAAAACTTCACTGAATAATAAGTTTCGGTTTACAGTTATGTCTTTACACTTTTACATGATTGTTCTCCAACTATTAATCCACTCTGCCTTTGGGAATAATTTAGTTATGGCTGGGTTTAGGTGTAAGGAATAGGTGTGAACTACATTTTTGAACAAAACATTATGTTCCAAGATCAATATAGATAATAATCCAGGATCTTATCATACTTGGCAAAATCATGACGTGCTTTGGTGCAGACAGACAAACTGCTCGTCACTAAAATTGTCACATTGTGTGTTGTTAGAACACAATGTCAACATTCGAATGAACAAACAACCTAGTTTAATTTTCAATCTTTCATAATATTACACTCTAAAAAAGTCGAGTTGTCATAAACCAACGTCAGGTACTATAGTTGGGTTCTTTTTTTCCCGATTAAATTTCAATAAAGAATTTTAACTGACAGTTCCTTAAAGTTTTGTCAATATCTGACCCAAAGTTGGGTTACAACCAAACCTTTTTTGGTTGTACGAGTATTGTACTAATACTGTATTTTTGATAAACAGAGCCATGCAGAGCCGAATGATCTTTAAAGAAAAAAAAAAGTTGTTACTATGTTATTTAATATTTAATTCACAAGGCATGAAAGTACAAAAAGGTAAAAACATTTAAATAACATAAAACATTGATAAGTGCTTAATGGACACAAGCCTGATTTTTGTTCCTATTTGACACAGAAAACGTAAACACACACATACACACACACACACAAAAGTACATTTCTCATAATCACAGGGTGCTCAGAAACTCCTTTACCTGGAAAGACAAAAAAACAACAACAACTTCAAAACGCATTAATTCTTGCATAATGCATTATTCTTGCTCTGTCTGTGTAATACAATCAAATGCATGCAAAAATATGTGTTTATGCTCCACAAAGGCTGTAATACATATATATGCAGCTTTCTAGTGTGTCTAATCATGCATAATGTGCAGTTTCTGCATTATATAATGGCGCCTGTATTGCACCCTCATCACAAGACGCATTGCAGTTCTGCCTCATTTAACAAGCATCACTCACACTTTCACCCAACACACTGACGAGTGATGTGCTGGATTAGGTTAATGCAAAAACACAAATTCATTATTCACTCATCTTTTTCCAAGAATCGTGAAGCACGTGATGGCTGAATATTCAGTGTGTGCTTATAAAGGTCAAACATGCTCATAGAGGTCAGTCTGTATACATGTGTTCTTTAACATAACAAGCTGAAGGGCGTGTGTGTGTGTGTGTGTGTGTCGTACCTTCTCAATCATATCAGCGCACATCATGTTGTTGTCTTTAAAATCATCATTGACATCCAGGGTGAGAACGGGCACATCATTCAGATAATCAAAGTCCATACTGCACACATACACAGTCATGAGGGCATAAAACTCACCTATTTGTGCTTTTTCTATATTTACAGCAGGGGAAATAAGTTAACACACTACTATTTTTCTCAGAAAATATATTTCTAAAGGTGCTGTTGACTTGATTTTCACCAGATGTTGGTAAGAGACAAAGAAAGGCAAATATGCAAAGAAAACAAATCAAATTAGTTTACAAATGACGTTCTGTGTCATAAAATGACACAGGGAAAAAGTATTGAACACATGAAGAAAGGGAGGTGTAGAATGGCAGTGAAAGCCCAGACAGCAGCTGAAATCTCTTAGTAGTTCTTCAGCAACCCTCTGCCCTTCCTCAGTGTAAATTAATATTAGATGCTTCAGTCCAACATCTACATTAGCAAGAGGATAAGGATGAAACCAGGGTGGACATTTCAGCAAGACTATGGCTTCTTAATTCCAAGAAAGCAGAGAACGGATTCGTGTTCCTGTGGAGACCGGTCTTGCCAGGTCACCTCAGAAGAACGGAATCGGGAGACCAAGAGAACACAGACAATGACGATGACAAATAAGATGCTGCGTTCTTCCTGATGGTCACACGACCTTCACGAATTGTAACCGAAAATTATGTAAACATCACAGCATTTATGCAACGATTTATTGTTTTTTTCCCTTTTCACAATATATATAAATATATATATATATATAAATATATATATATATAAATATATATATATATATATAAATATATATATATATATATATATATATATATAAATATATATATATATATATATATATATATATATATATATATATATATATATATATATATATAAATATATATATATAAATATATATATATAAATAAATATATATAAATAAATATATATAAATAAATATATATATATAAATATATATATATATATATATATATATATATATATATATATATATATATATATATATATATATATATATATATATATATATACACTATGCATAAAGACCATTTATACCATTATTAGGATTTTCATGTTACTGTTTACTTCCACCGTTTCTTTTATGGAAAATTCTGAGATAAATAAGTGATCTCTCTGAACTTTAATAATAAATCTATATAAAATGCTGCGCTTCCCACCACCAGCCGCCATAACATCTGGGACTTCTAGAGCAAGTGCAGTGCTCAAGTCTGCATCTATGCGTCCTTGATATCAAGAACAAATCCGGAAACTTTCACACGTCCTCCGTTCTTGCGGTCTTGAGTTTTGGAGCTGGACTTTGGCTGTTAATGATGACGTTACACGAGAACATGAGCACACAAGTACGCTGAAGAACGCATATTGAGAAACAGCCAATGATGCTAAAGCCTGGTTTATACTCGACGCGTCAGCTAGTTCGGGTGGGAAATGTGGTATCATCGCGGAGTTTGCGGAGGTTTGCTTTGAGTGGGCGCAACATGATTTCAGTCGACGGAGCCCATAATTTTTTTTTTAAACTCGAGTGAACAATTGCATTTGATTTGAGTTGAATATGAACCACTTTGAAAAGATTTTGTCTGAAACAGTACGAATGTACAGACATCTTTATGATCTGTGATTATAGAGATCACCAGATCACCAATAATTCTTGGTTAGAAATTGCAACAGACGTGGGAAAGGAAGAAAGTTTTTGTTAAAAGATTTAGAAAAACCTGAGGAATAAGTTTGTTAAAGCCAAAAGAGGTCATGGCAAAAGTGGAGACCCAGGTACACCATTTTGGTGTTTTTCCACCATTTATAGGTTTTACACTAATGTATATGTTACAATTTTGAATTTAAAACATTTTAATAGTAACAAAACTATAATTAAGGAACAAATTATTTCTGTGATGACTGGAACAGAACATTTTAACCCATCAGTTTACAATATACTGAAGGCCTGTTTTTCTAGGCTTTATTGGTGATAATAATCAGGAATGTTTAACTATTATTGCCTTTTTAGCATAAGTTTAGGACAGAAACTATCCAGACAGAGATGTGTGAATTGTGGAGCAGGCTAAAGCTAAAAATCCTCTGTATTTTTTTAGTAAGCGTGCTGTTTTTTTTTTTTTCCCATAATAAAAATATATTTGTAGAGCAAACTATGTTCACTTGTCAATTTAATAAACTTAAATAGGTAAAACTGTCCAAGATATGAACAAAAGCAAATGATGCATCAAAGTTTGATTAAAAAAAAATCTTGAATGGTCATAAAAATCCTTATAATCATTAAAATAATTTATAAAAACAATAAAAATAATTAGTTAAAAAATCTTGAATGATATTAATGATATGGCGTGATTCCGGAAACTGTCTACTTCTCTGTTTATCTCTGTTACTTCCAGACGGACGTCTGATCGCCCCCTGTCATTTTAAAGAATATCACAACGGCAAACACGGCCAGTATAAAAGCCTTGTACATTTTGAGGGGGGAGCGCGCAGTCAGCGTAGGTGTGGGATGTGGCGCCAGTCAAAAGTATAAATCTAGCCTAACACAGCCAAGGAAACTCGAATGCTTTCAGAGAAAGAAAACAAAGCCGTAGAATGGCCCAACCAAACACCTGACCTGAATCCAATAGAAAATACTACTTAAAGATCCGATTTGACAAACGAGACCCACAGAAACATCCAGATTTTTACACTCTGTTGAACTCACACCTGAGCATTTCATGTGACTTCATTCTCCATGAGAGGCGTCTTTAAGCTGCCATTACCAAAAAAAGTCCTTTATATAACGTAATAATTACATTCATTAGTTCAGCAGTTTCTTCTTTGTCATTATTAATACACATATAATTTCTCTGATTTTTTTTAATGTTTGTATTTTTTAGATTTTTACCAAAATTTGGTTCAATAGCATGTCAACATCTCCTTTAGAAATATTATTCTCAGGAAAAAACATGGCATGTTCAGTATTTATTTCCCCCATAAACACACACACACACACACACACACACACACACACACACACAAACACACACACAAACAAACACACAAACAAACACAAAAACACACAAACACACTGCAAGATTATTTGGTGTCAAGGCTTTAGAATTTAAAAACTTTCATTATAATGGAAGTCAATGGGGCATAAACAGCCACCAACATAATGAAAGGGTAGTCAATTTGAACACTACACAAAGGTTAGGAATGATATAAATATATACAGTATATAGTGTTGTCTGTGTAGTACCTCATGGTTCTGTGCTGTAACCAGCACTCATGTTTATAATGCAGTTTCTCCAGATACTCCAAAGGAATGCCCTGCTCCTCCTCTCTTCCTCTTAGATGCAGTCGCTCCAAACACCTCTGTAACACAAAAACCTCTTTGTTTATCCAAACTATAATCCCCGGCACGTTTGCATCTCCCTGTCCAGCTGTGCCTTTCTACCTCTGGCTTCGCCCTCAGGTAAATGATGCCATCCAGCTCAATGTGCTTCCCGAACTGCTTATGCAGCCAGCTGTGCCAGTCCTGATAGATGGCCCACTCAGTCTCGTTCACACACTCGCTCTCGTACAGGTTAGAGGCGAAGATGTACCTGCAACACACACATCAGAGTGATTAAAAGACAAAGCCGATTACATGTGCGTTCATTTCAATTGGTGACATAATTGTTGCATAACAATAACAGAAATGCGGAGACGCTTTTGGTTTGATTACGGATGTTAATATTAGAGCTGGGTATCGATTCAAGCTTTGATTCCCGAACTCTTGGTTTGATGCAGTAATTATAGATTTAATACAAATCCTACTGATCTTTGTAACAGTGATCAGTGTGCACTATTTTAGGTGCACGAGTACATAAAAACAGAATAACCTTTATTTCAGATGCACGGAGTATAATAAAACATAAATAAATCATAAATAAAATTAAAAATAGCAAGGGTGGTTTTTAAGGTCAAAAACCTTCCATGTTATAAGAAATAATAAATGAAAAACTGTTGATTTATTAGAAAAAAAATTACACAATGGGGCGAAGCAGTGGCACAGTAGGTAGTGCTGTCGCTTCACAGCAAGAAGGTCACTGGTTCGAGCCTCGGCTGTGTCAGTTGGCGTTTTTGTGTGGAGTTTGCATGTTCTCCCTGCGTTCGCGTGGGTTTCCTCCGGGTGCTCCGGTTTCCCCCGCAGTCCAAAGACATGCGGTACAGGTGAATTGGGTAGGCTAAGTTGTCCGTAGTGTACGAGTGTGAATGAAAGTGTATGGATGTTTCCCAGAAATGGGTTGCAGCTGGAAGGGCATCCGCTGCGTAAAACATGTGCTGGATAAGTTGGCGGTTCATTCCGTTGTGGCGACCCCAGATTAATAAAGAGACTAAGCCGTATAGAAAATGAGTGAATGAATGAAATTATACACCTGGTGGTCATCATGTGGCATTACACCTCGTGTGTGCATTATAATTTAATAATAATTATTCATTCATTCATTTTCTTATCGGCTTAGTCCCTTTTTTAATCCGGGGTCGCCACAGCGCAATGAACCGCCAACCTATCAAGCACATTTTTACGCAGCGGATGCGCTTCCAGCCGCAACTCATCTCTGGGAAACTTCCACGCCTACATTCATACACACACTCATACACTACGGACAATTTAGCCTACCCAATTCACCTGTACCGCATGTCTTTGGACTGTGCGGGAAACCAGAGCACCCGGAGAAAACCCACACAAACGCAGGGAGAACATGCAAACTCCACACAGAAATGCCAACTGAGCCGAGGATCGAACCAGCAACCTTCTTGCTTTGAGGCGACAGCACTACCTACTGCGCCAGCTTTTTTAATAATTAAATCGACCTAATTCAATTATAGCTATTATTCTATTGTTTTGATGCATATTATATGAATCAGTAATCGCCAATTAGTACATAGTTTTAACTATACATAAAGCTGTAGCAGAACTCAGTGCTACAAGCTGATAAATAAATGAAATAACTGATATAGCTGATATAACTGTTAATGCACTCAAAACCTGCCAGGAACAACTTTAGCTGTGCATTAACGTAGAATGTTCATCAGCCAATCAGAATTGAGCATTTAACACCTCCATACCATAAAAAAACTACTCATGGACCCTTTTCACAAGACTGTTATGACGTGTTTTATGGTCACCAGCATCTTAAGTCCTTGGAAGTTTTTAATACTTAGATCTTTTTAAGAACATATAAACATTTATATGCATTTATGTGTGAATTAAATCATCTTTGCGTCAAATTACAAAAAAAATTACCGCTCATGTAAGGTGTATGAAATGCAGTGTCTGTGTGTGATGTTGTTCTCTCTTCTGGCTGCCGTTGTCAGTCTCACACTATTTATTTTTCCTTTTTCTGAAAGTCTTCATAACACCATCGTTGGGTTTTTCTTTTATTATTTCAGCAAATAGGATTGTAAAAAGTGTATTTGTTGTACTCTCCCATTCCCAGGCTCCAAGTTTACCCAACTATGACAACTTCTATTACTGAGAAACCCGGAAATGTGAAAAGGGTCAATTGTAAGTGTGCTTTCACACCTGTAGTTCGCTTCATTTGGTCCGGACCAAGGTCAATAAATGACAAATGATCAAAAGATGATTTTCTGCCGTCTTAGGGTCGTTTTCACACCACACTGCTGGCTTTGGTCCGAACCAGTTGAAAAGAACCAAAATGCAGTCATCTGACAAAATCCACTTCGCTCATTGGCCAGATGCTGTTGAACATAATTCCTAAACTGCTTATCGATTGGTCAGAATTCATGTGCGGGAAAATGCCAATGAACTCCCGCAAGTAAACAAACCGGCAGACACAAAATGTTGCTTTTTACTATGGAGCTACGACTGCGCTGACTGATTGTATCCCTACTTTAGAAAAACTATACATTTCGGTTGGGTCTGTTTTGGTTCGGATCATATTCTCACCACAAACGAACCGCTCCAGAGTTCGTTTGAAAGTGTACCGAGATCACCTTCTCAAGCAGGTCTCTACGCTTTTTTGGTTCGCTTTTGGTGCGTGCTCGAGTACGATTGCTGCATTCTCACCTGCCCAAGGGGGAAAACGAACTCTAGTGCGATTCAACCGAAATAAATAAGGCAGGTGTGAAAGCACTCTAAAACATGCGTTTTTGTTTGTTTTTAGCCCAGCTGTAGTTAATATCAGGTGTAAATGTTTTGAGTTGTTCACCTGTCGCTGTAGACGGATCTCTCGAAGAACTGCACCGGATCTTCGGCCTCTCTCAGCTTGCCGTTGGTGGATTTGATCTGCGAGCGGATGCGGCTCATGCAGGCGTAGCTCTGGAAGGTGTAGGCCCAGCGCTCCGGCTTCTCGTACATCATTTGCAGCACGTTTCCTCCGCTCTTCTGAGACGTGGTCAGCTCCTGAAACACACAGAGACACATGCTAGACCTGCACACCAAAAATATATGCTATATCTGTGTGCATTTAACAGGTATGGCAAAGATTATTAATCAATCATAATTATTTATCAATTTTAATTTTAAACATATTTTATTATTTATTTATTAAAAGAGATGTTTTTTTTCATTACTTTCTTTTACAAACTCTGTAATTCTGAAAAGGAAAAAATCTAATACTTACTTCCAACATCATATTCAATTCAATTCACCTTTATTTCTATAGCGCTTTTACAATGTACATATATATTTATATTATAATTATATCCTAGCCATACCACTTTCTCTCATTAAGTAACTTTCTTTTTTCTCTACTAATAATTAGTAATATAGGGCGACACAAGGTCAGAAGGTTGCTGGTTTGAGCCTCGGCTGGATCAGTTTGTGTGTGGAGTTTGCATGTTCTACCCGTGTTGGCATGGGTTTCCTTCGGGTGCTCCGGTTTCCCCCACAGTCCAAAGACATGTGCTTTAGGTGAGTTGGATAAACTAAATTGGCTCTAGTGTATGTTTGTGTGTGTGTGTGTGTGTGTGTGTGTGTGTGTGTGTGTGTGTGTTTGTGTGTGTGTGTGAGAATGAGAGTGAACCAGTACTTGGTTGCAGCTGGAAAGGCAACCGCTGTGTAAAACATATGCTGGATAAGTTGCCGGTTCATTCTGCTGTGGTGATCCCTGATGAATTCTTGATTAACTAGATTAATAAAGTTAATTGAAAAACATTCTTGCAACTGACTGACATTATATTCATTTAATAATAATAAGTGGCGAAGCAGTGGTGCAGTAGGTAGTGCTGTCGCCTCACAACAAGAAGGTCGCTGGTTCGATCCTCGGCTCAGTTGGCGTTTCTCTGTGGAGTTTGCATGTTCTCCCTGCGTTCGCGTGGGTTTCCTCCGGGTGCTCCGGTTTCCCCCACAGTCCAAAGATATGCGGTACAGGTTAATTGGGTAGGCTAAATTGTCCGTAGTGTATGAGTGTGTGTGTGTTTAGATGTTTTCTAGAGATTGGTTGCGGCTGGAAGGGCATCCGCTACGTAAAAACTGGCTGGATAGGTTGGCGGTTCATTCCGCTGTGGCGATCCCGGATTAATAAACGGACTAAGCTGACAAGAAAATGAATGAATGAATAATAAGTGTGTGAAGCAGCA
>NC_133196.1:7175000-7232500 GCF_049306965.1 Danio rerio | reverse complement strand
AGATCGTCTTGACCATGTCTACATGCCTAAATGCATTGAGCTGCTGCCATGTGATTGACTGATTAGAAATTTGCGTTACCAAGCAGCTAGACTGGTGTACCTAATAAAGTGGCCATGAGTGTGTATATGCATGTATACACTTTTACACATTTGTCAGCAAGAAAGTGTTTAATAACTCAAAATATAATACAATTATGATTAATCTCTGATTCTGTTATACAGGTTAATAAGTGCAGATCAGAAAATTATTTGATTTAATATCTGATGGAAAACAATCAGATACATATTTTTATATAAATTAATCATAATTTTACATTACACCTACATTTTTTGCAATTGCATTATTTATTTGTACATAATATCACTGTTGTGAATGTAATTAGATGATAAAAATACATTAAAAAATTACAATAATACAATATGTTAAGAGAAGGGATTTTATTGGCTCTATTTACAGCAATAACAGCAGCTAGTGATATTGTTTTAATAAAGTTTAGCTAGTATAATAATCATCAGGAAATCAGAGAAATCTGCAAGTATTTACATATCTAATCTAACCCAATATTATTTTACAATTCCGGGAAAATATATTCTCATTTCAGTGACAAAAAAGCTCTATAAATACATCAAAACTGTCTCATATTAATCTGCGGTTGGCACTTTTACCATTAAACCATTAAAAGTCAAACAATTACATTCGTCAAACAACATAAACTCTTCAACATAAGCCTAAACCGAACAAAAGTATGTCAAACACAACAATAAAAGTGTTAATATAAGAACAGATATGAAGGGGGAAAGAAAGGAGGTAGAAAAGAAAAGCCTGTTAATCTAATCCTAACAATCTAATACCACCAAAAACCATAATATTTCAGAACGGACTATTAGCATATTTCAGATAACTCGACTCTCATGCAACTGAAATACTCCAATAATTAAACAGATATAAATAATTGAGCAAATTCAATGCTTTACGAACAGAAACTGAAATAGGCTTGTGCAAAAACAAGCGTCTTCTCCGAGACTCTGAGCTATTATTATCATCATACATTTCTTTTTGCCACACGGTGTAAGATATGAATCCCCATCAGCCATTTGGGTCCAACAAAGCAGCAATTCCAGCATGCACAAATCATATTCATATTCACTGACTAACGTAAACCTTCATAGCGACCGATATTAAATCCACAGAACGAGGAGACGAGCTGGAAATAACTCTGATAGGAACGGTTCCGTCCAATATTATCAGTAACAACATTGGTATTGCATAGGAAAATAGCTATTCAACTCTTATCATTTCTCTTGTATTTTCACTGCTGAAGAATCAAACAGCTTTTAAAACATTCACACTAGCCGAAAGAGTGCAAATCACTTCTACTCCTGCTTTTCAGTGACCAAACGAATCTAAAATGACTTGAAGAACTGAAAAAAAACATCCAGGCATTATCAAAAAATGCCAACGATGCATCTTGAAGTGTTAGTATTGTGCTGTAAGTTGACTATGGTTTGTCTAGCATTGCTGTGGGGTTAAAACCATCTGTACTCTAAGCAAAAATAAAAAGGACAGAAGGGAGAGTGAGAAGAGAGAGCAGGACCACTGGTTTGCTTCACGGTTTACAGGTTTTCTTGTCTTTTTCTCGGTTTATCTGTCTTTCGTTGTGAGTCTCTCGATCAGCTCTTGAAGGGGTGCCAGCTCCTTGCGGTCGATCAAGTTAAACTCCTGAAGCAGATAAAACATGCAGTGTTTATTACATTTTTGAAACATCAAATAATAATAATAATAATAATAAAATTCTGAAGAAAACATCCTAAAAAACAGATTTTTAAGACATAAACTCTGAAATCTGTTGGGAAAACTCTGCCAAAATTCTGCAAAATGCAGAAAATTATTTATTTGCAGCAAATACAGTTTAAGTCAGAATTATTAGCCCCCCTTTGATTCTTTGATTTTTTTTTCTTTTTTAAGAATTATGATTAAGAATTATTATGAAAGAATTATTTCTTTCCCAAATTATGTTTAACAGAGCAAGGACATTTTCACAGTATGTCTGATACTATTTTTTCTTCTGGAGAAAGTCTTATTTGTTTTATTTCGGCTAGAATAAAAGCAGTTTTTAATTTTTAAATAACATTTTATGGTCGATATTATTAGCCCCTTTAAGCTAAATTTATTTTCGATAGTCTACAGAACGAACCATTGTTATACAATAACTTGCCTAATTACCCTAACCTGCCTAGTTAACCTAATTAACCTAGTTAATAGAACAGTTATAGAAGTGTCTTGAAAAAGATCTAGTAAAATATTATTTACTGTCATCATAGCAAAGATAAAGTAAATCAGTTATTAAAAATGAGTTATTAAAACTATTGTGTTTAGAAATGTGTTGAACAAATCTCAGAAATCGGGGAGAAAATAAACAGGGGCTAATAATTCTGACTTTAACTTTATATAGCCTGAACTCAGTTGGAAAAACTGAAATTTTAAACTGTTGAAATAAACTGAATGTCAAGATGTAATCTCCGAATTCTGCCTAAAAAAAAACTAACAAAAAAGCATTAAAATACAGAATGATAATGTAAACAGAAAAAAAAACTGCATGACAAGATCAAAACTCAGAGTTTTTTGAGTGAAAAACAAAAACAAATGTGTGACAAAAACTGAGAAACTTTAAACTCTTTTTGGAAAAAAAAAATAATCCAAAAATTGCAAGGCACGATATAAACAAAGAGTTCTGCAGAAAAAAAGTCTGAATTATAGTATATAGACTCTACAGACCCAGAAGGGACGTGATGGTGGGGGGGGAAATAGGTGGAAGAAAAAAAAATGAACAGGAGAAAAAAAAACAGAGTGATGGGAAGATTTCCATTTTGTTTTTACTTAAAACCAAAGGACTCAGACTTGGACTCTAGGCAAAAAAATCTGATCAGGACATCCATACACTAAACCACACTAGGCTATTGATGACAACTTCCTCAGAATTCTACATTAAAAAAATAAATTCCCAGATACAGTTCTCGGAAAAAAGGGATAATTCTGAGATAAACAAAAAACCCAAACCTTTTCTGTTTTTAAATTCAATTTACAGAAGCAAGCCTCCATTCTAAACAACTTTGTGGTTATATATGGTTTTAGAAAGTTCATTTCAAGTATAAAAGAGGAACAGCACCTGTACAAAGAAGATGAAGTGTTTGAAAGAGGTGTTGAGGTGAGCTTCCTCCTGAAGCTGCATCACGGCGTCAAAGTGCTGATGATAAATATGAGCATAAACTCTGAACAAACGCTTCAGGATTGTCTTGGCCACAGACATGAAGTTCTTGGGGAAGGGAACACCTGGAAATGAGGGACAGATGCTGTTAAATATCACAAAACCAACAAACAGCACTTTGTGGAATAGGTTGTGCGATATTTACAAAAAAAAAAAAAAACTCTATACATCAGGAGCATTAACAATAATTAAACAATATTTAGCTGTTGTTTTTGCCTGTGATGGATAAATATAACAGTAAAACGACCAGTAGATGGCAAAACTGTTCTGCCTAAATTCATTAAATCCTTAATTAAATAAATTATTTAATTAATAAATAACAAATAATTAATAAAAATAACATTTAATAATAATTAATAACAAATAACCAAAGCAAAATCCTGCCTTTATGAATGAATCATTGACTCAAATGATTTGTATAAAATAATTCAGTAGCAAATAATAAAGCTCTGAGATTCATAAATTTATGCTTTGGTATTATTTTTTACCAACTTTTGTTAAGAAACAAAAAAGAAACGATGTGCTGTCCCTGAAATTGCCCTCTTGTGGTCAGACATGGAAATTCATTCAGTGAGCAAACTCTCACAGTGCATTATGGGTAGTTTGTAAGTACATCGGTGGTACGCTTGTAAGAATGAGATTGATTTAGTGGACTTCAGGATGTCTACTGTGGTTTCAGAAACCACTAAAAGCGGCTGCACCCTCAAACAGTGCACTATTTAAGGGTATAAGGGCGATTTCAGATACAGCCACGGTGTTTAGCATGCAACACACAATATTGACTTCTCATTTTTGTTAATCTTGTATGAAATAAATTTTAAATCTGCAATCATGCTCATGCAGAGAAAAAACAAACTCTTGTTTGTGTGATATGACTGATTCACATCATATTTGATACTGCAGGGCTGTTGAAAGCTTGATTCTGATTGGCTGATGAACATTCTATGGCAGGGGTGGGCTGCCAACTCGGTCCTGGAGGGCCGGTGTCCTGCACAGTTTAGCTCCAACCCTAATCAAACACACCTGCTTATAGATTTCTTGTGATCTTAAAGACACTGATTAACATCTTCAGGTGTGTTTGACTAGTGTTGGAACAAAACTCTGCAGGGACACCGGCCCTTGAGGATCAAGTTTGCCCATCCCTGTTCTATGCTGTACAGTTATTTCCAGATAAATGCACAGCTAAAGTAGTTCCAAGCAGGTTTTGACTGCATTAGAGAATGATCAGACTGAACTCGATTTTCAGTACTACAATTTTTTGTTGACTTTAGAAAAGAGCAGTGCACTGTGCTTTTTGTGTTGCTAGGCAACCACTGTATGCTCGTGCAGCAGTGCATGACATCAGGTGCTTTTTCTGCATAGAGTTGACTTTTTTCAATTACAGGTGCAAAGGACCCTCAGTCAAAATGCATAGATCTTAAACACAAACACCCGAATAGAAACTAGGGTTGTGATGATATTGGAATTCGGTACCAATTGATACTGAAATTTTAAAAACGTCCATTTAAGCACTGTTAAGCTCGATCTTAAACAGCGCTGATTTGCCGTTGTGTTCATTTGCTCAAAAGAAATGATTGTGAATGGCAGTAATCTTCATTAGTTCACTGACTGAACTGTAAACTGAGTCACAGTTGTTTACTGAGTATAAACACAAATACAGGGGCTGTTTCTCAATATGCGTTCTTCAGGCGTCTTGCGTCCTCGTGTTCTCAAGTAATGTCATCATCAGCTGACAATGATTGTAAAGCAAATATTTTTTTTCCTGTGAAAATGTACAATGGTTTGAAGGAAAATGACTCCTTTTTTAATCATTCTTCGGGAGAAAAATCAACATGTTTGACTTTTCTGGCGGAAATCGGGATCTTTCTTGGTTTATTGAACAGTGCCTTTAGTTGTGGTAACCATAATATAAGTGAAATAAGTGACTATTTCATTGAATTATGAGAAAACAATGCACATAACCACTTCAGGGGTCCGTTCTTCGTACCTCGCTTAAATGATCTAAGATGATTTGGCAGATCCTGGATCTTTTAATCTTGATAACTGATCTCTCGCTAATTTGGTTCTCCAAACAAGTTCGCGAATCAGATTAGAATATCTGGATGAACTGATCTGAGATCGCTGCGTTTGTTGTTAAGGACAGATCTATCGATCCTAGAAATCATGATCAGCAATGCAACGATTGGCTGACGGCACAGCAGCGTAATGACATCATCTGATTAATATTCAATTATCCATGTGAGCAAAATTACATCAAATTAGCAGTAAACGGCTTGTTAAATATGACACGCAGTAACTTCACATTTGTTGTGAGCTGCAGGCTTTACACTTTCATTTGTCAAGACAAGAGTATTCATCATGTATTTCAATGCAAATCAATGTATTTAGTTCTTCATTTAGAAAAGATTTTCTTTATTATAGTAACCGTTTTTTAATCGGTGTAAAGAATAACTGGTTGTTTCCAAAAGCATTTTGATATTGGTAAAGGCGTCTGCAACTTTTGTGAAGCATCACTGGCATATTAACTGTCAAAACATGTTTATGACTGCACAAATGTAATATTGCTTTTAAAAAAAAGTCACATATTGTGCATTTCTATTATACACAATTTGTACTAAAGCGATCTAAAAAGTTCATATCAATAAGTTTTCTCTTTGCACCACCAGGTGGCAGTCTTTGTATTTTCATTTCGAGGGTGCAGATTGCATACGTTTTATTAATATGTATAACTTTATTTATTTTATTAATGACTATAACTTTTATATATAGTTAAAAAATGTTTACTATTTTCCCAAGTGTAGATAACTTTTACTGTAAGAAAATATCAGAACTCGGTACATACTTTCTGTATTATCTTTGCTTGAACTGAGCCGATCTAATCCTGTTTATATGATTTGAACCTGCTCCCGATCAGGTTTGACCTAGCAGATCTGTTGCCATGACAACAACTCTCGGATCAGCTTTGAAGAACGAAACGATCCTGGATCGTGTCAAATCGTCAATATCCAAATCCAGCTAACTGAGTAATCCACGTACGAAGAACGGACCCCAGTAATGTGAAATGACCTATTTTAGATGGAAACAGCGTCTCGTCATCCAGCTGGTCTTGAACCCACGTCATCAGGTAATCGATGTACTTGGGAGCAGAGCATTTAATGGGCTTCTTAATGTTGGTCCCATCTGCCCAATGATACTCGTATCTGAAAAGAAAGAGAGACGAGTGAGGCGGAGAAAACACACACGTGATCATTCCTCACTGTCTGAACACTCACTTTGGTCCTGCAGACATGACCGGACAGCTGTCCTCTGAGCAGAAGTCCGTGATGGTGCCGTACAGCATGTTTATCTGGTTAAAGAAATCCACCGCTGCAGAAACAAGCAAATAAAAGCATTCAATTTCATTATTATGCCTGTGTACAAATGATCTGTAATTTGCAAGCACAACTTCCAGTTCATGGAAGAAATGTTGTAGCTTCCATTAAAAGGCATAGTTTATAAAAAAAAATTAAAATTTCCTCAACGTTTACTCACACACAAGTTTTTTTTTTTTTTTTTTTTGTGATCAACGTTTTATTGACTTTAGATTAACATGACAAAAAGACATTCAAACAACCAAACAGGGGAGGGGGAGTAACAGACGTATCAACAATTTTCAATCTGAAAGATTTACATAGAGAGAGGAAAAAAAAACAACTTTACATAGAGCTGGGCGATAATTCGATATCGATAACTAATGAACCTTATTGTAAAGTGTGACCGAAAATTCTGTGACCATTAACTCACTTTGTTCCTAACCGGGTTTATTTATTTTTTCTGATGTTGAACAATAATATCCAATAACTTGTAGGTAATGTATTTGGTTGTTGAAAACTTGAACAAGTAAATTCTGAATTAAGATTGTTCTTTTGTTTATTATTTTATTATTTATATTGTCAGACAGCTAAAACATTTCACTAAATGTGTTAAATCAGCTGCACAAATCCATTGGCATGCTGAAAATCTAATATAATTGATAGATATAAAGATTTTACATTTATCGTGATAAATATCGATATCGACTGATATGAAAAAAATTATCGAGATTATTTTTTTGCCATATCGCCCAGCTCTAACTTTACATGGTCATTCCTTTAGATAGTCCAAAATGCTGGAAGAAAAGCATTGCCATGCATCAATGGTACTAGGTCTAGACATGTTAGTTTGAGCTATTGTAGCTTCACAAGTCACTATTTTAAGGAGGCTATGAACTCACACTCAAGTTATTTAATTTGTTTTACTTTCATGAGTTTCTCTCTTCTGTTAAACACGAAACATATCTTCTGAAGAATGTTGTTGAAAAGGCAGGCATTTACTGTACATCCATTGTAGAAACAAAAAAATACCATGCAGGTCAATTGCTGTTTTTTTACAACATTCTTTAGCAGATCTTCCTTTGTGGTCAAAACAGGTTTGAAAGAAGAGGATGAGTAAATGATGACTGAATGTTTCATTGAATCATCTCAAATCATGCCGAACCACATGATCATCAGATTATCGTCTATTTAGGGTCAGAGCTGCTGTGAAGACAGACAACAAACTACAAATACCAATACATTTTAAAAGGGGTCCTATTAGTTTATTTCATCTTCCTTTCAGTACATAATAATGCAGTTTAAGCATGAAAACAAATCTGCAAAATCACAGACTCACTCCAGTGGGAGTTATACTCTATATCAGTAAGCAAGGTTTCTAAACTCCCTCTTTTCTGCAAAAGTACATGTTGTAATATCAAGAGTTTAAATAATTCCCTTTTAAGGACACACAGGCTATGGAGCTATGTTAGTAGTGTTTTGTCTGTATGTTTGAGAGATGCTGCTTTTTAAGGCCTTAGATTGAGCATTTCAAGAGAAATTGGGCACAAAAAAGTAGGATGTAGGTGTAACAAAGATGAATTGTATTTGATAACTTATACCAGGGGTTTTCAAAGTGTGAGGCGCGCTTCCTCTGGGGGGCGCCAGAGCATGTCAGGGGAGGCGCGGGAAAAATATATAATAAAAATATAATTATTAAGTTTAATTATTATATTTATTTTTTATTATATTTAAACGTTTTAATTAAACAAAGCTAAAAAAAATAATACGTCAAAAATAAGAAAACCTTTTTTACCCAGAAGGCCATAGCTGTGAATTCGCTTCTGTTTGGCAAGTCTGTCGCGCGCGTTCTGATCAGCTGTGTTGTCGCGCGCACGCTCAAGAGCGGTGTTGTCGCGCGCCTACTGAAGGGCGGGACCGAAGGTGTGCCGCGTCGCGGGGGCACTTTTGATCATTTTGGAAGGGCACTTTCTATCCAGGACTAAAAAGGGCATGTGCACTGCACAGGTTGAGCCCTATGTGTGCACGTGCCTGCAATGGATCGGTTTCTGAGACCCCCCGATTCAAAGCCTTCAAGTTCAGGGCTTAAACCCAAAAGACGACGATATGACGATCAGTATTTGTGTTTAGGATTTACGTGGACAGGACCAGCTGATGAACCACAATCTTTAAGTGTGGTTTGTCAAGATATTTTGGCTAATGACAGCATGAGACCCGCTAAACTTCGACTGTTTTGACTGGGATGAACAGTTCTTGGATCTGTTCTATACATATTAACCATCATCCTAGTTTTAAAAACGTTATATTAAAAAACTTGTTATTACTCTGTAAATAATTGCACTTTCATGCAAATGATGATAAAAGTGAGTTAACAGTCTGACATCTGTCTGTGTCTTTATATATACTGTATATGTGTGTGTGTGTATATATATATATATATATATTTATATATGTATGTGTGTGTGTGTGTGTGTATGTGTGTGTGTGTGTGTGTGTGCGTGTTTGGGAGGAGGGGGGCGCCAATGGATAAGTTGTGTCAAAAGGGAGGCCCACTGTCTTAGACTGACTTAGAAAACTTAGAAAACCCCTGACTTATACGATTCATGCACAAAAAAAAAAAACATTTGTCTTTTTCCTAGCTCAAATATTTACATTTCAAAGTGAAAATAAAATTATTTTAATAACCCCATTGGCAGATAATTTAGCATGTTTTAAGGAAAAACCTCCAATTGTGACTTATTTCTTCTGAAGGTGAAAACAAACAATATTTTTAGTTGATCTACAAGAAATTTTGACAAGAAACAAGACAAAGTATGAAGTCCATACAAATTTTTTGCATTGGGATAATTTAATTTCTGTACCTGAATACTATTAGACTCCACAGAAAACTGTCAAGAGCTATTTAAACTATCATGTGAAACTGTTTTCATATCGCAATATTTAAATCGCAGAAAATTTTATATTGCAATATTAGACTTTTTCGATATTGTGCAGCCCAACACTGATAAATAGTTTTATATATAAGAAGCAAAATGTCAAATGAAAAAAAAAAAAAGTTTATTTTTATTTTTTTTATTATTCGATTAATTGAAAAAAAAAATGTATCGTCCAAATAAACAATTATCGAAATAATCCTTAGTTGCAACCCTAATTCAAACCGATTATAGGAGACTCAGAATAGCATAACAGGGGCATTTTAATAAACCCAATCACTTGTGAGTCTTACTATTTACGGCCACCCATTCATTCAGATCTTCTCCTTCAGGCAGCATGACGGCCATACGCAGGTTTCCACTGCCCAGAGTGGCTTCAGCGTGTTTGAGCAGCTCATACTGATGAGACCCTTCAGGAATATTCTTCTTCGGCTTAAACGTCTTAGACGAACGATTCCCGCTGGAGGACAGAAAAAAAAAATGCAATTAATGGATGTCCAAAGAGGCTATATGAAATACTTCCTAATCACGTGTGCATGTTATAATGTCACATTTTTGTACATATATACTTCTCATCTGGTTTTGCAATGCAAATCTTAAGACACTAGGCACGCCGTTCATCTGGTTCCAGTCAAAGGAAAATATATTTTTAGTGAGCCTCAAAAACAATACAACAGCAATGACACCGCACGTCTGTGCTTGCTCATAACTTCTCCTAAATCACATGCTTCCGGTGAAGCATCACAAGAGCGTTGCAATATTTTCCAAATTAAATCATCCTCAGCTGTTTTTGAGGAAGACTGGCTTTCTTATAACAAACTTCCCTAATGGTCCTAAACAGCCTTATCAGTCAATTTAATTTCAGACGCATCAAAACAAACAGGATTCTGGCATGACTTCAGAATCAGATCGAGAAGCGTCCTGCATTTAAAGGGATAGTTCACTCAAAATAAAGTAGTTTAAAAGACGGTCAAACTAGGGCCGAGCAATATGGCAAAAATGCTATCTCAATTCATTCTTTTCCATACTGAACAATAGTAATATACATTTCAATATCAGTTACTAATACTTCCAGATGTAAAAGAGTATCCCAACAATCACTGAAGCCGCAAAAATATGAGGGTTCATTAAATAGCGTAACCTATTTTAGGTGGCCAAAAATATTTGTCTCTTATATCAACACACTTTTAGATTCCCATTGTTGCACGTTTCTGCTGTGCGATTGGCTCTTAGACTAATATAGACTAAAAAAGTCCAGAGCTTATCATTGTTGTTGACATAAATTGTATTGTGATATGATGAGATTGTTTATCAGCCCAGCCCTCTGTTAAACACGAAAGAAGAAATTTGGAAGCAAGCTGAAAACCTGTAACCCTTGACTTTCAATACTATGGAGGTCGATGGTTACAGGTTTCCAATATCTTTCTAAGTATCTTCTTCTGTGCTTAACAAAAGAATAAAATTAATAAAGGTTTAAAATAAGTAAAGGGTGAGTAGATAATGACAGAATTTTGATTTTAGGGTGAACTATACCTTTAAGATTTCATCCAACAAAAAGAGTGCAAAGATTTTTCAAAGCTATGACAAAATAAAAGGCACTGGGTAACGTTGGTTTTATATTCACACATTTGGACTTTCCCCTCAATAATAGGCTATCTAAAATAGTGAAAAATATAATAATAAAATCATATTAGAAGCTAATGACTCTCAAAACGCATCAATGTTCAGTCAATAAATAGAGCTAATGTTGTTTTGAAGTCATACACTACAAAAAATGCTTTTCTTACTTCGATTTTTTATCTTGGTTCTAGTCCAAATATCTAAAAAGTTTTAAATCAAGAAGCATTTTCTATACAAGCAAATCATATTGTCTTGTTTTAAGAAATAATATGCCAAAATTAAGTAAGTGTAATAGAAATGGGGTAAGCAAAATAATATTACGTTAAAAGGAAAAACAAGATTATTTTTCTTCTTTTATGGAAAAACTTACTTAATTTTGGCATATTATTTCTTAAAACAAAACAATATGTTTTGCTAGTCTAGAAAATGCTTCTTGATTTAAGAACTTTTAGATATTTGCACTAGAAACCAGACAAAAAAAATCGAAATGAGAAAAATATCTTCTTTGCTAAACAAAATACTGAAATTCATAAAGGTTTAAAACTAATAAAGGGTGAGTAGATAATCACAGAATTTTGATTTTAGGGTGAACTGTCGCTTTAAGATTTCCTCAAACAAAAAGATGGACACGTTCTTTAAAGCTATTACAAAATAAAAGGCATATGGGGTAAAGTTGGTTTTATAGTCGCACATTTGGACTTTCTCCTTAATGTAAAAAATATTAGTGAAATGTTAACTAATAAAATCATATTAGCAGCTAATGACTTTCAAAGTGCATCAATGTTCAGTCAATTAAATAGTGCTAATGTTGTTTTGAAGTCATACTTTCATGCGATATCAGACCTAAACATTTAAAGTAGCGTAATACACAATATAGAGACCGTCTCACGAGTTGTCACTGTACAAAAATGAATATGCGCAAATAAAACCAACTTTACCTCATTAAAAACAGCACATTCATCCCCTTGCTCCAAAACTGATATGATTAACGCTGAATTGAATTAAACAGCATTTTTGTAGGTTAAATCATTAAGCTTCTTGTCTATACATTCATATGACAGTAGCAAGACTGTCTGCTACCTGAATACACATCACAAAGTCTATTTAGAGAGGATCTTTTCTTACTTTGAATGTAAAGTGACACACAACGTGCTTTATAAACGGCACAGTGTGAAACAAACATGAATTACATAAGATGTGCCCCCCTTCCAGCCCAGCAATTCAACAGAGCCAAGAAAACGGGTGCAAATGTGCGAGATATGAGCTAATCCCTATGCTGAAGCACTACTATGCAAAATATGATTACTATAACTGAACTGTCAGGCTGAAATACTGGCACATTTGACGACCAGCAAGCGCACAACTGAAGTCAATTCGGTGCGAAAACTCAAATAGCTCTTTAGCAAGACGAGCTAGAGGACTACGCTGATGTTAATATATATAGTATTACTACTGTTGTTTAAATCTGACGGCCAAACTCACAATAAGAAGCTCATTTTCTGCTGTCCGCTGGTCCCTGTCCGAGGTTCGGCTTCGTGCACTGCTGAGACACCTGGCAACAAACTTCCCACAGCCGCTGTGGATCGGCTAATGTGTTTTGTAGATCTGTAAATCACGTCACACTGGAGGGTAAACCGGGTGAGAAATGACATCTGTTTTGGAGATCGGTGTTAACGCCGATCTCAACATCTCGCGATAGTTCGTTGTCGCCGACGTCAGCTTTTCTTTTCCGATTGTGATTTTTTCTTTCATTATACAATTTGTTTTACTTTTAATGCTAACCTGAAAACATTACTTATATTTAATTTAGCCAAATATCTTTAATAATACATAAAATCAAAGATATACACGTTTTGTTTATATTATGCTGCATATAGTGCTTTTCTCCTCTGAAAGAAGAACACTTTGCAACAAAATATACAACCAAACTTGTATAAGTATTATTTTCATGTTGACGAATTAAATTAGGTTACATTTAGACAAAAAATAAACTCTATAATGCATAATATCCTTGTTTTAATTTCAGGTCAAATGTCTACATTTAATTTACACAAATATATACATCTCTGTATACTTCTATGTAAAGTTTTTAGCCTCTTTAGATATTCTGGTTCAATTAATAATAAAATTACTTGTTTTGAAAGTGTTAGTCATTACATACATAAGTATAATAGCATTAGTACTAATCATTAGTAGCATTATAAGACTGATGTGACGACCTTAAGGTTCCAGTTTGGATGCAGATTGGATACCTGCTTGATTACCAGTTGATTTATTCACTCATTCATTCATTTTCTCTTCAGCTTAACCCCTTTATCAATCCGGGGTCACCAACTTATCCAGCACATGTTTTATGCAGCGGATGCCCTTCCAGCTGCAACCCATTTCTAGGAAACATCCACACACACTCACACAAATATGGACAATTAAGCTTACCCAATTCAACTTTACTTTTGTCTTTTGGACTTGGAGGACACTCACGCAAACATGGGGAGAACATGCAAACTCCACACAGAAATGCCAACTGACCCAGTCAAGGCTCGAACCAGCAACCTTCTTGCTGTGAGGCGACACTCCCTACTTCCTCCAGTTGATTTAATGGATATAAATAAGAGTGTTAAGCCAGCTTCTGCAGGAAAGTGTGGCTTTTTAAATGTCCTCGTGTCCAGACCATCTCTTTAATTCTGTAACCTTATGATTTCAATATGCATTATTTATATCATGTATAAAGTAAATTTTGATTATATCTTAAGTTCTTTATTTATCCCAAGACATTTGTTGGTTTGCTTGATTTGTTGTTCTATTAGTTATATTTATAATAAATGAGTTGCATATATTATTTCGTTGTCTGAGCTCTTTTATGTTGCGACTCAAACGAGGGGGTCGTAACACTGAAAAATGCATTTAAGCTGTAAAACAAATATGTAAACCAGTGTTATGTTAATAGCAATGGGTAACTATTAGAATTATTACTAATAATTTGAAGTAGTTTAGATTTTTATTCCTTATACTTTCATTTTAAACTTACCTAAAATTAAAATTAGTTTGTTATTTTTAGTATTTTGTTTTCTTTCAATATATGTCTTTATATATTTGTTTTCTATCTTATTTACTATTATATTTAGGTTAAAATAAATATTTCCAAAATACATCTAAGAAATACATAGTCTATATTTAATTTTTGTTGCCTTTTAGGCATTTTGTTTTTCTTGATAGTCAGTTCTATCAATAATAATAATAACAACAACAACAAAAATTCTTAGAACTGTCTATCTGTAAACTGGGTGTTAATTAAACTAATTAAGTGTCTAATTATTATTATTATTACTACTATTATTATTATTATTATTGTTAAATAAATGTTATTTTTAAATCAAAGAGGAACTAGGCTACTGTAGTCTTTTTTACTAGCTTCAGCTAAAAGCAATTTTTATTATTAGTGTACTCAGTGTTTTATTTCTATATTTTCTTAATTAAAGTTATTTTATTTATAGATAGATAGATAGATAGATAGATAGATAGATAGATAGATAGATAGATAGATAGATAGATACCGTTTCTTTCTTTTCCATTTTCAAATTATTTAGTTTTTATGTTTATGTTTCTTGTTTTCGCTCCACTGCGCAAACTCTGTTGGAAATGATGCCCCTGAAGCGCCTTTTGTGCAGTGACGCATTATTGGCTCCGCCCACAATGCAACGCAGACAAGGGAACCTCCAAGAAAGAGCCGCGGAGCAAAAGCTCTAGTAAATGAACCTGACGCTTTAAGGATTATTTAACTCTGAGGACAACGATTCAGAAAACCATCTGAACTCGACATTTTTACAAATACACGCTTTTCTGACAGGTTTGGAGTATATCTGGATGTGTAACGTTAGCTGTCTTCTGCCTCTATAACACCATAATAACAGCAGCGGCGTCAGGTAAATAACGGCGCGTTATTCTCCTCACAGCGATATTTTCAACCATTTTTTACTTTAAAGGACCGATTTCTCGCTCATATTTTAAAGTCCCGGTTCTTTTATAACTTTATTCCGCAATTAGTTTATTTGCCTGACACTACAGTCAGCTGTAGTTTCCAGCTATTGTCCTTTTCTTGGAAACAGCGACTCCTCAGGCCGCCACTGGTACTGCAGGTGCCGCTGTGCTGTAAGTGAGACACTGGGAGCCTGAATAATTCAACAGTGGAAAATGAGCACAGAAGAGGCTGAAGCACCAACCAAAACTGCCACAGATGAGGATGGCATGTCCTGGTGGTACCGCTGGATCTGCAAACTGGCCGGTGTGCTAGGTGGCATATGTAAGTATCACACAGGTTTAATGCACCAGAGTAAAGGTGTTTCCTGTCCAGTATCTTCTTATACAGTACTTCCCAACCCTGTTCCTGAAGAAACACCAACAGTACACATTTTCAACTTCTTCCTAATCAAACACACCTGAATCAACTCATCAGAACATTAGAGAAGACCCCAAAACCTGAAATACCAACAATCAAAATATGTACTGTTGGTGTGCCTCTTGGAACAGGGTTGGGAAAAACTGGTCTAATAAACAGGTGTGTGTGTGTGTGTCCAAAATCTTCCTAAAAATGATCCCGTGTCACACACACACACACCCTGCTGCACAATGACATGACTCCTAATGGCTTCTCTTTATAAATTAAGGTATGTCAATATAAGAAAAGATAAAGAATCATGGTGTGCTCAGTGACATCACTTCCTTAGAGGTTTTCAGTCTTTGAAATGCCCCAATCCTAAAATCGATATATTATCATGTATGATAAACAAAATTGTGTAAAAATAGTTTTCGTTAAAATAAATATTTACGAAGAAACGCACTGAAAAACTTGCAGAATTCGCAAACAGAATAAAACAATATTTTCTTGTAAAAGGTTATTCGTTGATCTATTTACAACTAAGTGTTGTTTATTGCTGCTCAGTAACTAAATACTTAAACAAAAAATAATAATAAAAAACAAACAGTTGGCTAAACTTTGTTTTGATGCAACAGTTTCACTTTGTGCAACAGAAATGTGGTGATTAGAAACCTTTACGATTAATTAACCGTGACAAATTAAAATGCGGTTAATGGTGAAATCGTTCAATCGTTGCATCCCTAATATAAAGAACCAATTTATACTTAGAAATATGTATTTAATAAATTTGTTACAATTCATAACAAATTGTCTTCACTTATGCAAGACTGCAATATTTAAAAAATATATATATTTAATAAATATTAATATATAACTGTTTAAAAAATTATATAAACTATTTGAATATAATCAAATATTTATTTGTGTAGTCATTGTAGTACCATAATATATATATTTGTTTTTGTTTAAATATACAAACTAAAATAAATAATTAAACACAAATACTAAAATACAAATAAATAAATTCATATTTAATTACATAATTACGATAGAATATTAAATTTTAAATTATTTTGTTCTCGTTACCGCATTGTTATATTTACTTTAAAAAAGTATAATATGTAATAATATGCTAATTATATATTCATATTTATGTCACAATATTTGTAATCACTTATATTTATTTTTTATTTATATATGCATTTATATACATATTCACATACAATAAATATATAAATATAAGTCAGTATACTATATATATATATATATATATATATATATATATATATATATATATATATATATATATATATAATAAAATTATTTTATTTGTTATTTAGGATTTTTTATATTTTTATTAACCACACTAACCAACTATTTTGTACTATTTTTTAAAAATTATTTTTAAGATAAATATACATATATATATATATATATATATATATATATATATATATATATATATATATATATATATATATATATATATATATATATATATATATATATTTGATGATAGGCGAAATAAGGCGACGTGGTGGCGCAGTAGGTAGTGCTATCGCCTCACAGCAAGGAGGTCGTTGATTCAAGCCTTGGCTGGGTCAACTGCCATTTCTGTGTGGAGTTTGCATGTTCTCCCCGCGTTCGCGTGGGTTTCCTCCGGGTGCGCCGGTTTCCCCTTCAAGTCCTAAGACATGCAGTACAGGTGAATTGGGTAAGCTGAAATTGTCCATATTGTCCATTGTTTTATTCAATTTAAATTAATTAAATGTTGTTATTTTTGTAAATTTGTTTTGTTATTTAATTTAATTTAATCCAATCCTTTCATACACACTCCTTGACCCCAGTTGAAAATACCCTGTTGTACTCAATATTATAACATAGGTAAACAACACAGGTATTATCAACCACAATATCATTTAAAGCAGCATATACCCATATACCATATTATTTTGAGATGAAAATGAACCAAAGCTATCAATCTAATCAATATTTCGAACAAAGAGCTCTGTGATCTGCCAGAATGTTTCATCAATCGCACTTTCACACAACGACTCCCTTAGAAAACAGCACCATATATTTATGCTGCCATAGGAACACTACTGTAATGAATATGGTAATCTGTCAGTGTCAGAAAAAAAGACCACATGCAGCAACATGAATATCAATCATTATATACAGTATTGTGTTTAATGGGATGGTGTTTGATGTGTTGTGGTTATCAAGAGCTCTTTTTTGTGTGACACTGTCATGGTAACACAGGTTTCATAGCAACGGCAACTTTCTCTGCTCTTGCTTTTCCTTTTCTCCTGCCATCTCTTTTGTTATGGACCGCTATGTGTTATAAACTAATACAATATCTCTCACTCTGGTGCAGGAGCTATATTATTATTTTTTTTTAATTCTGTACAAACATATAAAAGTGTAGATATATAATAAATGTCAACAATAGCAATACAAAAAAAACAAATTTATTGAATGTTTCAGTTTGATTTAGGTTTTCAAAATTAGTTATTGCGAGAAAAACTTGTTTTAAAATTGTCTATTATTTTTTGTAATGTATTTTTAAAGTTTTTTATTATTATTATCTTTTATTTATTATTATTTTATTAATTTAATAACACGGTGGCTGAGTGGTTAGCACTGTCACTTCACAGCAAGAAGGTTGCTGGTTCGAGTCCCGGCTGGACCAGTTGGCATTTCTGTGTAGAGTTTGCATGTTCTCCCCGTGTTGGTGTGGGTTTCCTCCGGGTGCTCCGGTTTCCCCGACGATCCAAACATGCTCTATAGATAATATATGGCTGTTGTGTGTGTGTGTATGAATGTTTCTCAGTACTGGGTTGCAGCTGAAAGGGCATCCACTACATAAAACATATGCTGGATAAGTTGGCGGTTCATTCCTCTGTGGTCACCCCTGATAAATAAGGAACTAAGCCGAAGGAAAATGAATGAATGAATATTACAAATTATTTATTTATTGTTTGTGATTGTAAACATTTTAAGTAAATGTTATGTGTATACTAAGTTTATAATGCACATATGTATGTTTTAACTATGTAAGTTAAAAGCGTGTATGACAATTTTAAAATACTCAAATTAATACATTTAAAAATAAAAAAACTACAATTAACTAAATTAAAGTAACTAAAAAAAAAGAATAAATATTACTCTAATAATTAAATAATTATATATTTAGATTTATTTTAATTTAGTTTGATTTAAAATCTTGTAGCACATCATATTAAAATGCCTAAATAAATAAACAAAAATAAGTAGCTATAACTAATTAAATAAAAGTAACTAAGTAAACTAACAAAAAATATTTAATACATTTTTTTTGTTATTTTGATTTTATTCTATATTAAAATTAAAGTTGTATGACAATAATTAGAAAATGCCTAAATAAATAAACAAAAAATTTAGTTAATATAACAAACTAAATAAAAGTAAATAAAAATTTAAGTTTACAAAAAAAATATTTAAGAAAAAAAAAAAGCATTTCATTCTCATTTTATTCACTACAATATAAGTATTTAGTCCGTGTTGTTGTGGGTTTCCTCCTGGTGCTCCGGTTTCCCCCACAGTCCAAACACATGTGCTATAGGTGAATTGAATAAACTAAATTGGCTGCAGTTTATGTGTTTGAATGAGTGTGTATGGATGTTTCCCAGTACTGGGTTGCAGCTGGAAGAGGATTCGCTGTGTAAAACATAAGCTGGATAAGTTTGCGGTTCACTCCGCTGTGGCGACCCCTGATAAATAAGGGACCAAGCTGAAGGAAAATTAATGAATAAAATCATTAATAAAAACATTTTTTTCAGTTTTTCTCTAATCTTTACCTCAAAACGTTTCTTTTTGTCTGTCTCTTCTGACTTTTATATTGTATGGTTTTGCTGCAGGCGAGTGCACTTCTGTGCTATTCTATTCATACATTTAGACACAAAGACTGAACACACACAAGCACACACACACACAGCTGGTACAACTGTGTGTGTGTATCAATAGTTGTCTGTTCTCTACATGCTGAGACAGATGACAGAAACAGCTGCTCATCAAAGCAACAAAAGCTTGTTCTCCATCAGGCCGAGCAGCTGCTCTGTGTGTTCATCTGTGTTTTTAATATTCTAACATTGATAAAAATGTATAACTGGTTCCTGAAGTAGCTAACAAACAAACTATTAAACAAAGCAATGAATACATTTTTGCTTTATTTTCTACTTACTATAGAGTACTGTACTGCATTTAATATATATATGTATATATATATATATATATATATATATATATATATACATACAGTTAAAGTCAGAATTATTAGCCCCTTTTGATTTTTTGTTTCTTTTTTTAATATTTCCCAAATTATGTTTAACAGAGCAATAAAATTTTCACAGTATGTCTGATAATATTTTTTTCTTCTGGAGAAAGTCTTATTTGTTTTATTTCGGCTAGAATAAAAGCAGTTTTTAATTTAAAAAAAAAAAAATTTGGGACAAAATTATTAGCCCCTTTAAGCTATTTTTTTTTTTCGATAGTCTACAGAACAAACCACTGTTATCCAATAACTTGCCTAATTACCCTAACCTGCCTAGTTAACCTTATTAACCTAGTTAAGCCTTTAAATGTCACTTTAAGCTGTATAGATGTGTCTTGAAAAATATCAAGAAAAATATTATTTACTGTTATCATGACAAAGATTAAATAAATCAGTTATTAGAAATAGGTTTCTAAAACTATTATGCTTAGAAATGTGCTGAAACAATCTTCCCTCCATTAAACAGAAATTGGGGAAAAATAAACAGGGGCGCTAATAAGTCAGGGGGACTAATAATTCTGACTTCAACTGTGTGTATATATATATATTTTTTTTTTTTTATTTATAAATAAAATTTATATATATTTAATTTTTTATTTATATATATAAATTTACATATATATTTAGATGGTAACACTTTACAATAAGGTTCATTAGTTGATGCATTAACTAACATGAACTAATCATGAACAACACATGTACAGCATTTGTTATTCATAATTGAACATTTACTAATGCATTATTAACATCCAATCTCATGCTTGTTAACATTAGTTAATGCACCATGAGTTAACATGAACTAACAATGAACAACTGTATTTTCATTAACTAACGTCAACTAACATGAACAAATACAGTAGTAAATGTATTGTTCATTGTTTGTTCATGTTAGTAATGGCATTAAGTAACATTAACTAATGAACCTTATTGTAAAGTGTGACCATTTAGATTTACTTATACAAATATATGTACATATATTTCTTTTGACAGCACACACACACATATATATATATATATATATATATATATATATATATATATATATATATATATATATATATATATATATATATACACACACACACACACACACACACGTATGTATATATATATATATACATTATATACATATATATATATATACACACACACACACATATATATATATATATATATATATATATATATATATATATATATATATATATATATATGTATGTATGTATGTATGTATGTATGTATGTATGTATGTGTGTGTGTGTATATATATATATATATATATATATATATATATATATATATATATATATATATATATATATATATATATATATATGTATATGTATATATATATATGTGTGTGTGTTGTCAAAAGAAATATATTTACATATATTTGTATAAGTAAATCTAAATGGTCACACTTTACAATAAGGTTCATTAGTTAATGTTACATTATGCAATATATATATATATTCTTATTTTTACTTATTTATAATCTTATTTACATTTTTTTATATATATTCTATAAGTATAATCTTTCTCGTATCTAAGTATAAGCATTTTATTTTTATTGTTTTGATATTAAATTATTTGTTTTAAATTGATTACATGTAATTATAACTCTGGGCTTCAGTAATTAAATTGCTAGCTTGTTCATATTGACTTTACCACACTATAGCAATTTGAAAAGCACATATTGATTTCCCACTAACATTACTGTTGCAGCTGGAACATTACTGTATTGCTGTAAAATAATAATAATAATACGCATGGCTAATCTAAATGTTTTCTAGCATGTGCAACAATGGGCGTTTGGAACTGTGTTACTGTGCATCCGCTGAACATAGCTGCTGGAGTTTGGATGGTGTAAGAACTTTTTCCCCTTTTTAATTGCCGTTGTTCATTAAGCTGGTGTTTTGCCACTCAGAATATGAAGTATGTGTGTGTTTTTTGTCCTTTAGGTTGACAGCGTTTGTGCTGTTTCTGTGTGAGGTGCCGTTCTGCTGTCAGTTTGTGGAGTTTGCTAATGCAGTGGCGGCGCGTGCAGATCGACTGAAGCCCTGGCAGAAAGCACTCTTCTACTGCGGGTCAGACACACACTAGCAATATCTCACACCATAGGTCATCATCAATTTATATACAGTTAAAGTCAAAATTATTAAAATGTAATATTTCAATTATTTCCTTGATGTTTAAAAGAGCAATGATTTTTTCACAGTATTTCCTATAATATTTTTTCTTCTAGAGGAAGTCTTGTTTGCTTTATTTCGGCTAGAATAAAAGCAGTATTACATTTTTTTAAACCATTTTAAGGTCCATATTTTAGCCTCTTAAACAATGTCTTTTTTCTTCGATTTCCTACAGAACAAACCATCATTATACAACGACTTGCCTAATTACCCTAACTTGCCTAATTAACCTAGTTAAGCCTTTAAATGTCACTTTAAGCTGAATACTTGTATCTTGAAAAAAGATCAAGTAAAATATTATGTACTGTCATCATGGCTAAGATCAAAGAAATCGGTAATTAGAAATTCTGACTTCAAATGTATTACAGCATGAACATTGCTTGTGTGCTGATGTTGAATTGTTAAACAAGTAATTATGATTAATAACTGAATTGGCTTTTTTAAATAGCTGGCTTTAAAAGAATAGTAATAATATATATATTTCCTTGTCTTTTATTGTCTTGGGTTTTTTTACTTATTCTTATGCATGTAAATTCCATAAGAAATTATATATTTATATATTATATTATATTTAATAACATAACTATTATATTAAAAAATTCTATAATTATATTATATGTTAGCCCCCCTTTAAGTTTTTATTCTTTTCAAAGTATTTCCCAAATTATGTTTAACAGAGCAAAGAAATTTTCACAATATGTCTGATAATATTATTTCTTCTGGTAAAAGTCTTATTTGTTTTATTTCAACTAGAATAAAAGCAGATTTAATTTTTTTTAATAATCATTTTAAGGACAGTATTATTAGCCCCTTTAAGCTATATTTTGTTTCGATAGTCTACAGAACAAACCATCATTATACAATAACTTGCCTAATTACCTTAACGTGCCTAGTTAACCAAATTAACCTAGTAAAGCCTTTAAATGTCACTTTATTGTATTTTGTATTTACTATATTGTAATTTTGAGGCTTTTTTAAGAAAAAAGTTTGTCAGAATTAAAAAGTTTTCATTTATTGCGATTGAAAAAAAAAAGTGTGATTTCTATGTTACTATTCTGAAGGTAAAATGTTGCTATTGTGTATTATTTTTAACAACTTTTTTTATTGTAAACCAAAAATTTATTAATAAATAAATGTCATTAGTACCTTACAAGATAAAACAAAAAATATTTATCATTCTAAAACTTTATTAATCCTTTATAAATCCAGAGAAACTTAAAAATTTTCAACTGGTGTTGTTTTCTATAGCGGTATGTCTGCAATAAATATTTTCTAACTTTATACATGTATCTAAGCCATTTAAAAATCTAATTTATAAAATAAAAAATGTTTTTCAATGAAATGTAAATATTTTGGGTATATTTGAAGGAACAGCCAACAATAAATTATATGTCTAAATTAAAAAATAAATAAAATATGCCATAAATCAGTAGTATATTAAGTAAATATGTTGTTCTTTGTTGTTATTATTTATTATTAGTAATATGCATAGATAAGAACCTAATTTGATTGACTTTAAGGCAGTCTTCCCAATATTTAAATTGTTTTTTAGCATTTTTTATCTTAACAGTACATACATCCATGGAAAGCTTGCGTCAGATGATGTATAAATCAAATTTTTTTAAAAAGTGGCCCTTCTGACTGTTTTCTTTAAAGGGTCACGAAACGCAAAAACACATTTTTTGAGCTGCTAAAAACACTATCAGGACACATATATTTTTCTTAAAAGTGAAAGTAGGTTGTTTTTGCGTTATTTCGAGCAAATTTGTGCTTCCGGTTTGAAACGATTTTTTGAAGCTGTAGTAATGTAGACTGGACATCTGTATCTGGGAGTTCCTTATTACGTCTCTGAGTGTGCTGCATTCATTCATGAGTAAGACTTGGTTCAAACCAATCAGTGCGCTCTACTGTGTATGCAGTGCAACTTCATTAATATGCATGATAGCTTCAAAGCCTGTTTTTACCAGTTACAGTGTTCAGATGACAGCGAGATGCCGCGTTGTGTTGCTAAGCGGTAGAACAGGAATTGTTTGGAGATACGGGTGTGTCAGTGTTGCTTTTATAATTTACTGCAGTAAAGGTTTTGTTTTCATTTTCCCTCTATGAGAGCGCAGCTCACATGTGGATTACAGTGCACGCAACGCGTGACAGAAATATGTGCTCAAGGAAAATTGATTACCTGAGAGCTTTTCTCATCTGGAAATGGTGAAATCCAGATTCGCCGCTCGTCTCCTTTTAATAAAGACGCGGATCCAGTTTGTCTTGATTGTCCTGTCTCTACAGATTTGGTAAGCGTCTTTGTTTTTTCAGAGGCAAAGTTAGTTCGTATCGTCAGCAGTACTCTTTCAGTGTTTAAAGACAGACCTTAGTCAAATGATTTCTAAAGTAACTAAAGTTTACCGTACATTAATATCACTACAATATTATAGACTGAAAAATCCGCTGTAAATGCTGATCTCCGAGTGTAAACATGTTAGCACCACAATCAAACTTACCGTTGTGTAGGATTTTCACCGCATTTTGTGAAAGGGATAACACCTGTGGCTTTCTGACACTACCTACCGAGTGCATCTAAGTTACAGAGAAATGCGGAGGGGTTTTTTCTCTCATTCGCCATGCGGTAACAAACATTGCATGAAAGATACACGCTTCCAGCTATTCCTTGAATCAAATATCTCGTTTGTCATGAGGGGCATGAATGAAATTCCTGAATGAAAGAGCCAAACAGCAGTTAAAGTCCACCATTTAATAATTTGGCAAATGATTTGATTACTGATGTCCATCAGTAAACACAGTCACTGTCTTTCTCCTCTGCGTCTGTGTTTGTTTTGCCGGTGTGAATATCAGCACGTGCCCAAATTGACACTCACCTTTTTATGCAAATTTTTATGGACCTTGACTTTTTCCCTCCTCCAACACGCCCAGTTTCCTGACTTTTTTCAAAGTAGAGGTGTGAAAACACCCTGCTGAAACAAGGGGGTTTCATAGCCCTTTAATCAAAATTATCCCTAATTTCATTTTCTCCCTCAGGATGGCGCTGTTTCCCGTCTTTCTGAGCTTCTCTATCACAACTTTGGTTGGTAACGCTATTGCCTTTGCTACAGGAGTTCTGTACGGACTTGCGTCTCTTGGAAAGAAGTGAGTCTATATTTGCATCTATTTTTAACAGTTCTTAACCAAGTTACTTTTGACTCTTGCCATATCAAGGCTTGTGCTCTGTTTTTCAGAGGAGACGCTGTGAGTTACGCCCGATTGCAGCACCAGAAACAGGGCGACGAGGAGAAACTAGCAGGAACGACGGAGGAGTCTGTGCCCTGAATCTTCTATTCACCTCCTCTACCTCCAATGCACCCTTTTTTACGGTGGCCGAGAGAGCTCAAACACGCTGCAAGTTAAGAAAACAAATGCAAATAGAAAAACAAGAAAACATCTTTATCAGTTTGACAACACACACACACACTCAAACACTCACAATACATGCAAATATAGAAACACACTGCAGATAATGCAGACCACAATGGAAATGTGTTGGGGGACAACAAAAAGTGACAAACCCAGCTACTTCCTGTTTAGAGTCAAGCGTGTTGTTGAAGATCTGAGAGTTTTTTTTTGCACAAATGACATTAAAAAAATTTTATCTTAATGCCATGTTAGAGTTAGTTTTATAACTGAAAATATACAAACCACAAGAAGCCGTATGATAAAATTAGTTACAAAGGACGTTTAAATAAACTAAAAACTCACCTCTTAACAACACAGCTGACTCTAAACAGGAAGGATTCGTCACATTTTAGGGTCCTCTGACACATTAAGGCTGATTTATACTTCTGCGTCAAGTGCACACATATGGTCCGACGTAGCCCTTGTGTGGTCGCAGACCCATAACTGATGCTGACGTGCATCCCTCAAAAAATGTAACTACACGTCGCAACGACATGTAACGCAAGCTATGTGATTGGTTGGTTGGGTATCGGTGATGAGTGTGGACAGAGCTGCGAGCCAGATGGAGCAAGTGTCGAGTCCCGTGAAGGAGCTCCACATGCAAACTTTTGTTTTGTGTTTACCTTATGATTAAAGATGTTTCACGTCCGCGGTTCCGGCCTCTGAATGAGCAAGTTTTAGCTACTTGTACGTTAATGTTCAGAAAAAAAACTCGACACAGAGGAACATGAACACCTAGTGCCAGCTAGCGTTTCAGAAGTGTTATTGCAGAGCAACACAAGCAGCGCACAGAAGTATAAATGCACAACTACGCGCAAGGCAGGCGCCGTGGGTTACGTCAATCACTCGACGCAGAAGTATAAAACGGTCTTTAGCGCTGTGCTCTGCACAATTTGCAGCACAGTTCTGTATCTGTGTCTGTTCTGAGTGTGTGTCCTTACTGTAGTGTTCACTGCTTCCAATAATCATTATTATTGGACAGTTTCCCAGTATTGGTCAAGCTTATTTCACCAACAACTTGTTTTTTTTTCCTTTTTTTTAATACATTTTATTTTTTATTTAAAAAAATGTAATGCATATATTTATAAAATTTAATTTATTATATGAATTTTAAAATTGCTGTGTTACAATAACAAGATTTGTAGCAACTCTCAACAACAGATATTATAAGTTAGATAGTTTGACCATTTTTTTTATCTGATCTTACTTATTTTGCCAGTATAACTAGCTATGTTTCCATCTAAAGATGTGAATTAAATGTATGCGCAAAACTGGAATATCGCATAAAAGAAGTGGAAACAAAGCAAAAGAGAAGTCAAAGAGAACAAAATTGTTACTTCCTGATTAACTGGCGCCAAATATCAACATTAAAAACTAAATTTGCTGCAGTAAAATCTTTTTGCTCTGGTAAAATCCTTTCTTCGTTTAATAAATGACTTGCATCTCAGAAGGCAATCCTGACATGCAATGAACACGCAGTGGCGTTTTAAAGCATGAAACACGCAGCACAGACGCTCTTCACAGACAGTTCTGGAGGTCATTAATAATATAATAACACTAATACTGAGATGGTTACAGCCTTTTAGAATGACCAAAACAACATTTCAGATGTTTTACAGTGCGCATACTAGTAAAAGTGTTTCCATTGTAGTTTATGCGCATCAGTATTTCTTATCGAATAAAAAGTTTATCTTACTCAGTTATGCCAATTTTTTTAATTTATTCGCAAATTTATTCAAATTTATATACGAAATAAAAATAGGTGGATGGAAACATAACTATTGTCGCAGTGTATTCATGTGCTGTCACTTTGTTGAAGGTGTTTTCTCTATTTGTAAGTGTTTTTCTATTTGCATTTGTTTTCTTAATGCGCAGCACATTTGTGCTCTTTCAGTCACTGTACCTTTCCCCCTTTTTGCAACAAGATGCATTTCCTAACCAATGTGTTTTACAGGATTTATTTAATCTGTTTAATGAAAACAGTTCTCCGTTTTGTTTGTGCAGGATTTATTTAACAAAAATGAGTTTTAGATGGAATATTATCAGTCACGCTCCCGTGCACACACAGCTGCTTTTCTCATTTCATTTGTTTTTATTTCACCCGGTTTGCTGTATTTAATGCATTAACGTCAACTTGACCTCAACACCAAAGCAGGGAAACACCAGAGATTTATTTCCCAGAAATCTTTGAACATTTTTTATGTTTAATTACTTTGAAGCACAGTTGTCAAAGTCAGTTCCTGGAGGGCTGCAGCTCTGCACAGTTTAGTTCCAACCCTAATCAAACACACCTGATCAAACTGAGTGCTTGAGGCTTGTTCGATACCAACAGATACGTTTGATGAAGCAGGGCTGGAACTAAACTCTGCAGGGCTCCGGCTCTCCAGGAATTAAGTCTGACATCCCTGCTTTAAAAGAACAAACTAACTAGTTTTTAATGTGTTAGCATGGTTACAAACACAGCAGGTGTGTTTTAGGGCCACTGCAGGGATATAAACAAAGCCTGTTTTTGCGTGTGTGCCTCCGCTGAAAAGGCCTTTACCCTGAAACCTTTGCTGCAGCCTGTTTGGTGTTCTTAAGTAATGGTGGAATGTATTTTGCTGCGCGCTGCTCTAAAGCCTTTGATATTTGTCGATTTGAGAGTCTGATGTGAGTGATTTAAAGTGTTTACCTTCTGTGTTTAGGAACTTGTGTGTGTTTCTGCAGTCTGAACTGTCCTCTAAAGCCATCCGTCTCTTGCTGCACTCAAGAAAAGGGCTTCTTTCTGAAATGAGAAACGACTCTGTTTGTTGAAGTTTGCTTGTTTCTGCATTTATCTGAGCCAGTCTCAACACTGACCGCTGGTACGAAAGCCAAAGGTACATTAAAAACTAGAGATAAGAACTAGAATGTGGAGGTCAGAGGTCATTCTGTCCTGTCCTTACCTTATTGTTACTGCTTTTTGTTTTTATTGGGCGAATTTCACAACGCACATGCACTGAAAAAAATTATTCATAGGATTTAATACATTTTTGTTGAAGGTAAGTGGTTGCAAGTAATTGATATGGACTGAATTTAAGCAAAGAAATATAGTTGAACATTCTTACATTTAATGTGTTTGTTTAAATTCAGCACATATAATTTTTTTTGCAACCACTTACCTGCAATAAAAATGTAGTAAATCCAATGAATCATTTTTTTTCAGTGTTTTTGGGGTTATACATCCTGTTTTTATTTCTTTTAATATATTTTTTCTTTTTTGACAGTTGAATAAAATGTGTATATTCATATAATTTAATTTATGTTTTGAATTTAGGTTGCTGTTTTACAATTACGAGCATTTCCCAACAACTATATAGATAAAATGTATAATTTGATCCTGCTTATTTTACAATATAATAATATCACAATGCATAAATTCAAAATATTTTCTTTATCCTTTTGATTTTGTAGTGACACAATGTCACCTGGACCCAGTTTTTCAAAAGTAATCCAGTGAGATTTTCGATCACAGATTGGATCAAATCGTGGAAATGAGTTTTTCAAAAGTAACTGAGGGATTTTGAATTAAGATCAGACCATCTAATACAGGGGTGTCAAATGAACGGCCTGTGGGCCACATCAGACTCACAAACCTACTGGTAAACAGGATTTGGTAATCCTGAAATTTGTGATCCAACCCAATGATCCTTTGAAGGTTCACGAAACACTCAAGTACTTTTTTGAGATTTCAACAAATTTGAGCATCAGTTAAGACAATAGCCCCTTTCACACAGTGATACCGGTAAATATCTGGAAAATTTCCGGAACGACTTTACCGGTATATTCAAAAAAGCGCTGTTCACACAGGCGAGGACGTTACGGAAATTTTCCAGAAAAGACCGTTCACACATCCATTCCAAAATACCGGTAAATTCTGACATCATGCATGTCGCATGTCGAGATGTTCATAATATGTGCGTGTGCAGGCGCTCACAGGCTGTTTTACAGGCACACGCAAAGCTTGAAGGTGAACAAACAACGGCTTTTCATAAGCATCTCATCGAGGATTATTTACACAGTTGGCATTAAGAAGAAAATATAAACTGACTAAATTATCTGACTAACTTCTAGCAGCTAAATATGTTTGGAAAAATATTCAAAGGCTTTTATTCTCACAAACCGCGCGGACGTAAATGCGTCTGACTGTTGTGATTGGCTAAAGCAGGTGTCTCACGACAGCACGTTCTAGACGTGCACGCGCTTATTACGGCAATCTTCCTTCTGCATTCACACAGCGCTGCATTCCGGCAAATTACCGGTAATGTTACAACTTCTCTTTCCAGAAAATAGCCAGAACGAATTTACCGGTATTTTCAAAAATTTCAGCTTCCGGGTTTAAAATGATTTTTGGGGCGGGATCAAAATCGGCCACTTAGCACAGAACAGTGCAAATATGACACATCGGTTTCTCATTAATATTCATAGCTAAGTTATCCTATAAGAAGAGCCTGCTTTTTAATTATTCATGACGTGCTGCTGTGTTTGCCTAAATCCTCCAGATTACCAGCAGGGCTAATGGTTAAAATAGACAGGGCAAGAGACCTGCTGCAGTCTGCATTCAGACCCAGGAATTGAGGGAAAAGTCCTCATTTATAGTGTTTATATGAACACCAACACCGAAAGTGGGAGATATCATGGCCCTTTTAAAAAAAAACTGTTCTAAAAGTAAAATAGATCAGTTAACCCTGGATAGCAAAACATGGGCTTTCCAAATCAGGACCAATTTAATCTAGATTATTTTCTTTGAAAAACTGGGCCCAGTGCATGTTTGATCCTATTAAATGCTTTCAGTAAACTCTGCATGAACGTTTAGCAGAATAAATGATGTCCAGTGGCACTACTGAGACTAGATAAAGCTCCACCAGCACACAAACCAGCTCAAAACCTCATGTCCAGCTAGTTATATTAACTATCTTTGGTCAACAATCCCTCCAGCGTCCTGTGGAGGAGTTTATAACACTTTCTTAGTAGCTAAATGTTCCATAAGGAGGAACTCTAATCTTAATATCTCAACATTTACAGTAACTATAAATAAAACACTGACTGCAAGAAGGGAAAGTATTTCAAACACCAAAACCCACAACCTAAACTGGATTATATTTATAGCTGTTACGCGGTAATTTTTGTGTCTGTGTGTGTTTGTGTTTGATCGGTGACATGGAACTGACTGACTTTGCAATGATGTGTAAAAAAGAGGTCTGAAGTTTTGTCTGTTTTTCCTCAAGAGCTGAATAAAACATGTCTTTGATCTCCTCATGTGCTTGTTCTGTTTTTGTCTAATACATTTAGATAGCTTAAATGTGATTTAATAGCTATTATGATTTAACTAAATCCCATGTGGTCAAATATTAAGACTTTAAACATTACTACCTGGTGCTTTTACAGTTTATCTCAAATGCTTTGGCTCAATTCTCCATTGAAAATTTTCTAAACAATAAGTTTCGATCTCTGAACAATTAGCTTATTTTTCACTTCAGAGTGGCATTTCTTATTGATTCAAGCAAATTGCAAATGCTTTGTGTAAACAGTAAGTACAATTGTCTGCAGTTTGGACAAAAACAAATTGCATTTGGCTTGTAGATCAAAACTGATGAGTCAGTTCTCATTTAAACTGTCAAACTCTTTACAGCGTCTCAATCATTATTCATCGTGTAAGCCATCACACTCAAAACTACTTATTTAATTATCAAACAACTGTATGCACGCGTTTACACCATAAATATCTGATATTGACATTGTAATATCTGCTAAATTGGTACATGATCTCTAGTTGCAATACAATTTGTGTTTTCTATTTATCTTTTAGATATGTGTTTGTGTGAGTACAGTTGAAGTCAGAATTATTAGCCCCCCTTTGAATTTTTTTTTTTTAATTATTTCCCAAATTACGTTTAACAGAGCAAGAAAATTTTCACAGAATGTCTGATAATATTTTTTCTTCTGTCTTATTTGTTTTATTTCGGCTAGAGTAAATGCAGGATTTTTTTAATGATTTTAAGGACAAAATTATTAGCCCCTTTAAGCTATTTTTTTCAACAACTAAGGTAGGTTTTGAAGTATGAATGAAATGTTTTGTGCAAGTAGCTACATTTTGCAGACACGCTATAAAGTTCTGAAAGTCCAGCAAACAGAATGTGAAGTTTGTTTTTAAAAATGTGCCAAAGCAATTAAGAATAAAACTGCTCAAAGACGTAACGTTAACGTACGTACTTATTCAATTGCATAATGAACTATGTGCCCCTTTACACTTACAATACTGTTTAAAGTATTTCTTTAAACATGATTCATTCTGATTATGATACTTAAGTTAGCTGTTTGATATGGTAAACAGTAACACTGCTTGTTTGTGTACATTAGTAACGTATTATTAGCCGTCTGATAATGTAGTCATGCCAACAGGTAACGCTAACGAAATAAATGATCGTTACATGTCTGACGTTGAAGAGATAACTTAACACATACAACATATTACCAAAGTCCCCATCTTCTTCTGAATCCGTTTCAACATATTAATAAACTCACTATTAGCATCTTAGCATAGATGACTTGATGGTTCCCACCAGTCCTCCTATGGAAGCATACGAGTAGCAGAATTCAATTCAAAATGTAATATGCAAAATGGCAATGCAATATGTTAAATGGCAATGTATTTCTGTATTTGAATTTGCATTTTCCAAGACATATGAGCAATGTTTGGTGCAGAATGAAAATGTAAATTAAATTACATTGTTTGCATTTCTCATTTCAAACACTGTTTTAATATGTAAATTGTATCCACATTTTAAAGCTTTATAAGTAGCAAAATTAAATTGAAAATGCTACACACAAACTTAATTTGATGTGAATAAAGTACAAGCAGAAACTGTAGCAAAATGATAATTTAAATGTTATTTGTCCTAAATGCATTTACGCTCGCGTCTAGGAAACGCAGGATTACATTTTCAGCATAACAGCATGGGATGTGTGTAGCAAAATTAATTTTGAAATGTAATATGCAAAACGATAATGCAGTATGTAAAAGTGTATTTCTGTATTTCAGTTAGCATTTTCCAAGACATATGTGCAATGTTTGCTGCAGAATGAAAATGAAAATGAAAAAAAAACATAATGCATTTTCATTTAACACATCGCGACGAATGAAAGCCAATTTGAAATTGAAAATGCATTCTGGCCTGGCCACGCCCACAGACGGCCACCGTTGCTGCAAGGCGGGTTTTAGGTTATGTCGTGACAGCTGCCGCGAGGACTATTAGGGACATTTGGCAGCATAAACATGGCGAAGTCTGTTCCTCAGCGGCTTCGTGAAGCTGCACGAGCCCTCGAGCGTGAACTGGGAAATACTTTAGAAAACCAATCACCTCCTAGCTCAGTAAACTTGGCTTAAGGTTTGATATTCGCGCACGCAGTTTTAGGGATCATTTGCAAATTACATCGACAGAACCTAAAGGGGCTTTAGCTGATGTGTACTGTATGCTTATGACAAGAGCTATTGCCTATTTCTGCATTGTATGTACCATATAGTTAGAGGTATAGTAGCTTTGCTACCTGTATTAAATCAGTCTGGCCTCTAACCATTTATTGGAATCTCCTCAATTTTTTTCTGCTTTGCGTTACTGTGCGTTTTGGTTCTGTTGATGTAAATCGCAGATGATCCCTAAAACTGCGTGCGCGAATATCAAACCTAAGGCCAACTTTACTGAGCTAGGAGGTGATTGCTTTTCTAAAGTATTTCCCAGTTCACGCTCGAGGGCTCGTGCAGCTTCACGAAGCCGCTGAGGAACAGACTTCGCCATGTTTATGCTGCCAAATGTCCTTAATAGTCCTCGCGGCAGCTGTGACGACATAACCTAAAACCCGCCTTGCAGCAACGGTGGCCGTCTGTGGGCGTGGCCAGGCCAGAATGCATTTTCAATTTCAAATTGGCTTTCATTCGTCGCGATGTGTTAAATGAAAATGCATTATGTTTTTTTTATTTTTCATTTTCATTCTGCAGCAAACATTGCACATATGTCTTGGAAAATGCTAACTGAAATACAGAAATACACTGCCTTTTACATATTGCATTATCGTTTTGCATTTTACATTTCAAAATTATTTTGCTACACACATCCCATGCTGTTATGCTGAAAATGTAATCCTGCGTTTCCTAGACGCGAGCGTAAATGCATTTAGGACAAATAACATTTAAATTATCATTTTGCTACAGTTTCTGCTTGTACTTTATTCACATCAAATTAAGTTTGTGTGTAGTATTTTCAATTTAATTTTGCTACTTATAAAGCTTTAAAATGTGGATACAATTTACATATTAAAACAGTGTTTGAAATGAGAAATGCAAACAATGTAATTTAATTTACATTTTCATTCTGCACCAAACATTGCTCATATGTCTTGGAAAATGCAAATTCAAATACAGAAATACATTGCCATTTAACATATTGCATTGCCATTTTGCATATTACATTTTGAATTGAATTATGCTACTCATATGCTTCCATAGTCCTCAGAGCCAGAACCATTTCCTTAACCGTTTCAAAATACCGTTAGCCTCCTTAAAGTAATTAACTATTTTGACTTTTTTTTACTCTTACTTACCACACATAATATATATTACAATCTCATCTGCTTGTGAATTAGTTTCAACGTAATATGGCCTAATTACTTCACTATTTAACATTTTAACACGTAGCTACCATTTAACGCTATTCGACGTGAAAAGAGCAAAGTGGAGGAGGCGGGGACAAATTTGCATATTCATGAGCTCTTATATAGTTAGGCGACACTACCAGAGCTGTTGTTTTATTTTTTTAAATATACAGTACAGAAAACAATTAAGAGAGCACTTCATCTTGAATTAATTAGCATTTCTCTGGATTTGAAACTAATCACTTCATTTTTTTAAGCAAAATGTTAATTAGTTTCATTTTACATTAATAATGTGGCTATGAAAGTTGAAATAAAAATATATTTATATCTATGTATCTGAGAGTGCGTTCCTAAAAGTACAATATTTATAGTCAGAATATTGTCCTAGTCTTGTATTCAGTCGATTAAAAACTCAAATTTTCTTGTGACATTTTTAAGACCATAATTATCAATAGTCAATAAAATAAAACACATTAACATTGAACTCAAAACTCACACCTATGCAAATTCAGAAAACTGGATGACACATTGTTCACAAAGTGTAGGTTTTTTAATAGCACAGAAAACCAGAAGATGGGTTCTATTATTTTAAACATGGTGGTAAATAACATTTAAATTATTCTCTATAAAACAGGCTCGATAATACAGTTTGACTGTCTCTTTTCTCAACCAATAAGAGATCTGAAATCAAACTCATTTAGAGACATTCACACATTAAACACAGTTGATAGTTACAGAACTGAAGACTGAATGACTGGCATCAGAAATGTTTCCTTGCACAGATCCATGTTCAGTTTCTGTCAGTCATGTGGTCACTGAAGAGTTTTATTGGTTGCTCCGAGTTCATTTTTTCTGGTTTTTAGCCGGTTTGGGTTTTCGTGGACTCTTTTTAAATGTCCCGCCCCTCATGGCCTTAAGCTCCGCCTCCCACTGCTTCCTCACCATAGTGTACAGCCTCATGGTGGCCTGAGCGTCCTGAACCTGCATATTCATAAGGAGCAATTATTATGCATATATATTTAAAAGAGAATTAAAGTTATTAAAAAGCAAAATCGACAATGAGTTTAATACTTTAAAAGTCAGTGATTGTCTCGTCTTTTTAAGTGTATGTTAACAGAAAATGCATGAAAATACTTATATTACTTATAATAAAACACTGAGTTAAAAGTAGAATGATTTTTGCAACCAGCTAATGGATTTTTTTCATTCATAGTTTTAACTAAATAATTTAGCTAAATATCTTTAAATTAATGTGAAAATATTTAAATATTTATATATAGTATACACAGGTATATTTAGCTATATTTAAATTTTAAAAAATTTATCATTTAGCAAAATATAGAAAATATATTGAAATTAATATAAAACAGTTACATATACATACACACATAAAAATAGTTTCTCTCACATAATATAAAAAATAGCCACACCTTGCAATTTATTAAAAAAATATTTATAGATGGACGGCATGGTTGCTCAGTGGTTAGCACTGTCGCCTCACAGCAAGAAGGTTACTGGTTCGAGTCTCATGTTTGCATGTTCACCCTGTGTTGGTGTGGGTTTCCACCAGGGTTGGGTACCGAAAACCGGTGAAATTATGGTATGCACCGTATCAAATCAGCATACGAAATTTGGTGCCTAATTTCGGTACTGCAACAAGAACGTAAAGCAGGTCGTGCACCAGAGCGATATGAATTCGCAAGTCAGCGGCTGTCAGCGGCGCCCAGGCACGACTCATGACTGTTTATATTTCTGCCATGCCACAGAGTGCCATTAGAATAGTTTCATTTTAAATAACTGCGAATGTGCACGTCTGGTGTGTGATCAACTGTCATGTGCGCGCCGTGCCGCGGCTCTGAGCGGCGCATCCGCTAACGCCCTTAAGAAGCACAAAAGGGTGCGTTAAAGGCACACGCAAGTAAGCGTTGTGTCACACTATCTCTAATTGTTTCATTCTAAACAGCTCTGAGGGATCCGGATATCTGCGATGCCAGGGGTTTGTTATAGTAGCTTATAAAAGGCAAAGCGCGCAGCACGGCGCATGCGGCGAGCGACTCACTTCATCAACAAGCATGATCACGTTCATCTAATTTGCTTAAACTAAGCATTCTAAAGTATGGCTATATTTTACAAGCAAGGATTCTGACACACCAACACGCAGCAGATGTTTTACACAAGTTGCGTGTGAGGGAGAAACACGTCAAACTCATGAAATGTGAGGGCTCATGGAATCAACTTAAAGGTGAAGAATGGACTGTCTTTGACAGCTTGTGACATCACCTGGTACATTATCTGAGTATGTTTACATGGACACCAATACTCTGATTTTAATATGATTAAGACAATACTCTGATCACGAGTCTACTACGTAAACAGTGATGTTTGATCTTAAAGGACCACAGACACAAACTGCGGAGTAAACATTAGGCTGGTGACTCGATGTTAGTGATCTATGTGCTAGAACATGTAATTGGGAGTCATCAATGTAACATTCAGAAAGCAGCTCATGTTAACACCTGAATCATATTATTGTCTTATTCAGATTAATGCAAATCATTAGATCCCTGATGTCCCAGAAAAAAAGGTTTTCCCTGATTTCGATGACAGCCTTTCCACAGGTTAGTAGTAAGCTAATGTAATGTTATTAGCATAATGCAAATCTTGCATTTATGCTACCAAACAAATGATCAAAAGAAATAAATTAATGCAATTCAAATATTAAAAATATTAATTGATGTTTACTTTAAATGTATTATAAACATATATTTATATTGTTCAATTATAATGATTTAAAAAAAAAAAAAAATATATATATATATATATATATATATATATATATTTTTTTTTTTTTCTCGATTAATCTTGTGGCTTAAAGGTATCGGTTCAGGCACTGTTTTGGCACCGGTACCATTTTAAAAGTATTGATTTAGCACCGGTATTGAAAAAACTCAAACAATACCCAACCCTAGTTTCCACCAGTGCCTCTGGTTTCCCTGACAGTCCAAATACATACGCTACAGTTGAATTTAATAAATAAAATTATCCATAGTGTATGTGTGAGAATGACTGTGTATGGGTGTTTCCCAGTACTGGGTTGCGGCTGGAAGAAAATCCACTGTGTAAAACATAAGCTGGATATGTTGGCGGTTCATTCCGCTGTGGTGACCGCTGATAAATTAAGAGACTGAATATTTTCAGACTGGTGTGAAGACTTACAGACGAATGTTCACCCTGCTGGACTTGAACATTGAGAATCTGTCTGCATAAATTCCTCAATGCAGGACGAGAGCTCTACAGAAACAACAACAACAAGATTTAAAGCAGTTATTGAAATTTAACACGGTATATTTTCATTGTTTAGGTGATTCTGCTCATACCTTTACTTTCTGCCTGAATGGCTTGTATCTCTGTGTGTCTCTGATCATTTTCTTGGGATGATCCAACAGCAGAATCTAAAAACGAGACAAAGGGGGTTTCGAATAAATCATAGATTGGTTAAAAAAATGAGTACACTGTGGTCAAAAAGGGATGGACATGGTCAGCAAAAATACTCAGGTAGGCTGTGGTGTTGACACGATGCTCAGTTGGTACTAATGGGCCCAAAGTGTGCCAAGAAAATATCCCCCACACCATTACATCACCATAATCAGCCTGAACCGTTGATACAAGGCAGGTTGGATCCACGCTTTAATGTTGATTATGCCAAATTCTGACCCTTCCATCCAAATGTCTCAGCAGAAATGGAGACTCATCAGACCAGGCAACGTTTTCCCAATCTTCAATTGTCCAATTTTGGTGAGCCTGTGTGAATTGTAGCCTCAGTTTCCTGTACTTAGCTGACAGAAGTGGCACCCGGTGTGGTCTTCTGCTGCTGTAGTCCATCTGCCTCAAGGTTTGTCTTGTTGTGTGTTCAGAGATGCTCTCCTGCAGACCTTGGTTGTAGTGAGTCGTTATTTGAGTTACTGTTGCCTTTCTATCAGCTGGAACCAGTCTGGCCATTCTCCTCTGACCTCTGGCATCAACAAGGCATTTGCGCCCACAGAACTGCCGCTCACTTGATATTTTCTCTTTTTCTTATCATTCTCTGTAAACCCTAGAGATGCTTGTGCGTAAAAATCCCAGTAGATCAGCAGTTTCTGAAATACTCAGACCAGCCCATCAAGCACCAACAAAATTAAAAGTCACATAAATCCCCTTTCTACCCCATTCTGATGCTCGGTATGAACTGCAGCAGATCGTCTTGACCACTTCTACATGCATTACTGCCATGTGATTGGCTGATTAGAAATTTGGACAGGTGTACCTCATAACGTGGCCGGTGAGTGTATATTAAAAGTTCACCAACTCTGAACATTCAAACAAAAACAAACTAAACCAAAACAAAGTTAGTCATAGGAACTATTTTAATTGACTTATGATTCTGACACGAAGTGTACTGTACCTTTAAATCATTATGAATGGCGTGTCCCACTAAAATCCTTCCTTTCAGAATCTGAGCCACTTCCTTCTGCACTGTTTTGATGTCCTCGCCTGTCGATTACAAAAAGAGCATGTAAAAACAGCACACAATCTCAAATGCAGACAGGTGTGGAGTTTATATTTGTGGGGAACAAATGCTGTCAAAATTGTGTTGTAGAATCAAAACTATGAGGGTGTTGAATTGAGATGTTAATCCAAAATGGCAGAAAATAAGGTTTAAATTGTCCTACAAATATGCAAGTCCAAGTTGCAATAAGCTACCTCAATTTTAGAAAAAAAATAATAAACATTTAAAAAATAAACAAAATTCAGTCATATTTGAAATCAGAAAGAGCTTCATTGTCAATATCGCCATTAATCTATTGTTAATCTTTTCTCAAAGTTAGGTTGGTAGCTGGGTTATTCTACGCAAGCTATGATGACTTTTGATATTTTAGGGTGGATGTATAATTGACCGAATTGCACTGTAGGTGGCGAGAACGAGTCGTCGAACCTGTGTGTATTCCTACTGTGAAATTACCACATCAAATGTGACGTCCTAACACGGATGCAGTTCACTAGAGTGAATCTGATTAACGTTAGCTCCTCATTTAACTATCAGGCACCTGTAAAGTTTATGCGTTCGGGTAAAACATATACAAATAAAACGGACCGGGTGCGTTTTAAAATTAATGAGGGTGAATGAAAGTCAAACTGGTGAGCCGTCTGACAAAAACAGTGCCCTTCTGAATCAAGTCAGCAGGATGCTCTTCTGGATCTGGATCTACTGACTACGCTTACATGGACATCAGTAATCTTGTCATTTGCCTTAATAGACAATATAATTATGGTCTTTACGTGAAGTGCTTTCATGCAAGAGTTTTCTGTAATTTTGGGTGACTTTAACTGCAGTTCGGCAGTTTCACATTCACTTATGAACGTTCCATTCATGCCCCGTGACAAACTGGGGTATTAGATGCAAATAAGGAGTAAGGACTGGTGAGAGTGTTATGGAATATAATAACGCACGCCAAATGGAAAGAAAAAACTTGTGTGTGTTTGTAGTCCTCTACTGACAGCCATGTGTATGTGTATGGAACATGCGATGTCGCGCTTAAAATCTTTTTAAAATCCTGACAATGGGTTATTTCAATTTAGAAAAACAAAAACTGTTTAATGAATGCAAAATTTATAGAGGGAAAATCAAAATTGCAAGATATAAATGCAGAAATGTGGCAAAAACAGTTAGAACTGGGCTTTTTAGACTCTCCATGTTTGATTTTTTTTTTAAATACACGATTATGCTGTCGAACTGTAGTATAAATGCAATATCACACTCATAGCAGTGTGATATGGCTGTATATCGTCACTGGTGGGACGCTAAGGCATTCTGCCTATGGCCTCATGCCAACACACCCCTCCCACCACTGCCGATATACATCCATATCACACTGCTATGAGTGTGATATTGCACATATATACAGTTGGGGTCAAACTGATTTGCCCTCCTGTGAATTTGTTAAAAAATATTTCCCAAATGATGATTAACAGAGCAAGGAAATTTTCACAGTATTTCCTATAATATTTTTTCTTCTGGAGAAAGTCTTATTTGTTTTATTTCGGCTAAAATAAAAGCAGCTTTAAATTTTTTAAACCATTTTAAGGTCAAAATTATTAGCCCCTTTAAGCTATATTTATTTTTGATAGTCTACAGAACAAACCAATATTATACAATAACTTGCCTAATTACCCTAACCTGCCTAGTTAACCTAACCAACCTAGTTAAGCCTATTATTCAAAATAAATATTATTCACTGTCATCATGGCAGATTAAAGAAATCCGTTACTAGAAATAAGTTATTAAACTATTTAACTTAGCTCCATTAGAATAAATTTACAGGAGGGCTAATATTTCAGAAGGGTTAATCATTCTTACTTCAGTATATAACTATAACAATGTCTATTATTAAAGTTCTGACCATTCTTGATGTCGTCCGGTCTGATGCCGCTAACCGCCGTTCGGTAGTCCGTAACCTTCTCTGTGGGTTTGACGTATTTGTCATAGATACATTTCCCGAAGTGGTTGACGAGGGAGACTCGGGCTAAAATACTGTCCTCTCCCTTATATCCAACACCCACCATCTCGCAGTCCATCGCAACCGCACGAGTCACTCTAAAAACCACAAAATAAATCATTGAGTGACATCACTTCCTGTTAGCAATGACAGGAGCAAGTGTGGTCATGTTCACATACCCCTCAAACGCATGCTCTTTCACCAGCATCTTCTCTGTGTTTTTTGGATCGCACTTCGCTAATCCGCAGCGTTTCCGCATGATGTCCGCAGCTTCTGTCCCTAAAGCGGACTCGATGTCATCGGGGTCCACGTCGTCAAACCAGAGGTCCGGCCTGAGGGAAAACAGGGGGTTACATATAAAAAAAGATGTAGGATGGAAGTTGGTTATCAACAACGAAGCTTTTTTTTCTTGCAAATGCATTGGCTATTTTCCGATTTTTCCCCTTGAACTCTGTGTTTATATGGAGAGAGAGTTGAGAGTTTAGAATTTATTGCCATGTCAGCATCTCTGGCTATTTTATGGCAAAACCAGATCAATTTGACAATATTTTATAAATATAAGTTGAGTTTATCTCTCACTTCTTGACTTTAGACCAGGGGTCATTAAACTTGTTCCTGGAGGTCCAGTGTCCGGCAGATTTTAGCTCCAACCCTAATCAAATACACCTGAACACGCTAATCAAGCTCATACTAGGTAAACTTGAAACACCCAGGCAGGTGTGATGAGGCAAGTTAGAGCTAAAGCCAGCAGGGACACTGGCCCTCTAGGACCAAGATTGGTGACCCCAGCTATAGGTCATTCAGCTTTTTTCAGTGTATTTATTTAGATTAAACATTAGATATTTAATTTATTAATGTAGATTTTTCTAGTTATTTTGTTTATTTTTTGCAATAGCTTTTTAGCTTGCTCCACATATTTTCTATCTGATCTCATAATTCATACCTCTAATCATATCTTCTCTAGAGTTCATATCTCTAATTTTGACTTTAGCTTTAGTGTTTTTATTTTTGCCATGGAACAAAGTGTAAACAAAATAAATAAACAAATGCAACACTTTGCTTCACAATTCTGACATTTATATTAGAATTGCAAGTTTATTTCACACAACTCAGATTTTTTTTCTTCTTTTAGTTATTTTATATATTACACTTCCAATCTACTGGAAATTTTGGATTTTTGATAGTATATTGTGACTTTTTACAGAAATGAGTTTACATTATATATATAATTTTGACTTTAGCTCAAACTTTTTTTTCGTTCTTTTCTTCTTTTTCCCTCACCTTTATAATTTCTTAGAAATGCAGCTATATTTCTCAGATTTTAGATTTTCTTCCTTTAAATTGTTTAATTATCTAAAAAAGTGCATTTATTCCAATACAGTTTTTTTGTTGGCATAACTGATAAAAAAAAATCAAAAAAATGTGGATTTTTCACAAAATTTTGGACTTTTGAGAGTCTAAATCTCTAATTTTGACTTCAACTTGAAAATTCTTCTGTCCGGCAACATAAAAAAAACTTTTCCCATTATATTTTTTTTCTTGCCTTTCGAAATTAACATCTTGCAATCCTGTTTTTTTTTCTCCGCCACAGAATGGAGTTGTTTATAGAAGGTTATACATATATAGAAGGTTTACCCCCCTTTTTTTCTGTTTTAAGCATTTCCCAAATGATGTTTAACAGAGCAAGAAAATTTTCACAGTATGTCTGATATTTTTTCTTCTGTAGAAAGTCTTTTTTGCTTTATTTTGACTAGAAAAAAAGTTGTTCAAAGTTTTATGAACCATTTTAAGGTCAAAATTATTTATCTAGTCAAATATTATTTACTGTCATCATGGCAAAGACAAAACAAATCAGTTATTAGAAATGAGTTATTAAAACTATTATGTTTAGAAATGTGTTGATAAAAATCTTCTCTCCGTTAAACAGAAATTAGGGATAAAATAAACGGTGGGGGAATAATTTAGGGGGGCTAATAATTCTGACTTCAACTGTATACACACACACACACACACACACACACACACACACACACACACACACACACACACAAACACAAACACACATTTCTGACTTCACTTCTGTGTTTTCTCCAAACACAATAAATAAAAAAATTATAACAATTAATATAATAAAGCTGTTTAAATCTCACAATTTATGATTTTTATTCTTAAAACTATTATAACTAATAAAAATATTAAATTAAAGAAATATTTGTCTATAAATCATACAAGAAAATGAATGTAATCCGTCTTGTAATATCATAAACTGCAGGGGCGGACTGGCCATCTGGCAATTCTGGCAAATGCCAGAAGGGCTGGACCATTTTTTTTTAAATGTGGGCCGGTATGCTATTTTTTATTACATTTTTTTTTAATAAGTATTCATTTTACATACAGGCAGTTTTTGTTTCTTGCAAGAGGTGAATATTATGATAAAGATGATGATAATGATGATGATAATAGTAATAATAATAATAAATGTTAAGCATTGGCCCAATCGGTAATGGCCAGCTGGTTTCGAGATGGGCCCACCCAATCAGAGGTTACGCATGACATAATCAAAATCTGGCAAGAATGTCAAACAAACATTAGGTGCAACACAAGCTAATTGTCAGAGATGGACCGTGAAAAAAGGAAAGGCGGTGTCAAAAAGCTCAGAGAAACTTAAAAATTGCTCTAAAATCAGACGCTGCCAAATGCATAAAATTAACTGAAATAGTCTCAAAAGGGGGCAGCACAATGGGTAGCACTGCCGCCTCACAGCAAAAAGGTCAATGGTTCGAGCCTCGGCTGGGTCATTTAGTGTTTCTGTGTGGAGTTTGCATGTTTGTGTGGTTTTCCTCCTGGTTTCCCTCACAAGTCCAAACACAAAATAAATATCTATTAAATATCTATTACATATGGTACTGCTGATATTATTTTACCATCTGTACACCAATAAAAGTAGTGAATGTGCGTGTCTGTGTATGGGGCTGTGTCGGTGTGATAATGTGGGCTGATATGGCTACAGTGCCAGGGCTGATTTTTAGTCCCAGTCCGCCCCTGATAAACTGTGATTGTGGGGGGAAAAGGTAATACCAAATTTATTACATATTCGTTCCATAAGGTAAGAATATCATTAAAAAGAATTCATAAAAACAATTACAGCAGAGAATGTAATTAAACTGCACACATACTCTGCGGTTTTCTTTTCTTCCTCCTCAGCTTTACTCTTTTTGTTCATCCCTTTCTCCTTTCCATCCTTGTTTTTCCTCTTCTCTGCTTTGAACTGTTTGTGTCCGCTTTGCTCTTTTCCATTCGTCAGCTCTCCATCTTTCTCCACTCGTTTAGACTTCTCAGATTCAGCTTTGACAGTCTCTTTGGCTTTTTTGAACCGTTTCTCAGGTTTATGAGAGTCTTTGGGAGATGATGGCTTCTGCTTTCCATTAACATTTGCATCTTTGATCTGTCCTGTGCCTTCGTTCTTCTTTTCAGGATTTGGAGGAAGAGTCTACAAACACAAACACACACGGTAAAAACAGATGATATATTATATAGAAATCATTCAGAAAACCTCATGCATGTGGTTATTAGACATATGGAATTAAACTTTGCTTTTGCAATCTTTATCATTAGCATCATCATCATCATATATTTTTATTAAACGCCATGTCAGCAACAATAGTGTTTATGTTTCTTTATGTTTTTGCAATCTTCTATTGTGCAATTTTAGTGAGCCTCAGTTTCCTGTTCTTAGCTGACAGGAGCAGCACCTGGAGTGTCTCCTGCTGCTGTAGCCCATCAGCCTCAAGGTAGGACGTGTTGTGTGTTCAGAGATGCTCTTCTGCAGACCTCGGTTGTATCGAGTGCTTATTTGAGTTATTGTTGCCTTTCTATCAGCTGGAACCAGTCTGGCCATTCTCCTCTGACCTCTAGCATCAACAAGGCATTTGCGCCCACAGAACTGCCGCTCACTGGATATTTTCTCTTTTTCGGACCATTCTCTGTAAACCCTAGAGATGGTTGTGCATGAAAATCCCAGTAGATCAGCAGTTTCTGAAATACTCCAACAACCATGCCATGTTCAAAGTCACTTAAATCACCTTTTTTCCCCATTCTGGTGCTCAGTTTGAACTGCAGCAGATCGTCTTGATCATGTGTAAATGCATTGAGTTGCTGCCATGTTAATGGCTGATGAGAAATTTGCATTAAAGATCAGTTGTACAGGGGTCCCTAACAAAGTGGCCGGTGAGTATTTACCTATGTACATTAATTTAACTAAATATATATATATATATATATATATATATATATATATATATATATATATATATATATATATATATATATATATATAAGTTATGACTAGTAATTAGTTATTATGAGTTAAATTAAACATTAAGCATCAAATAAGATAATAAAATATTACCTGTTATTTAAGAAATTTATCTATTATTTAGAAATGACCAAAAAGTAAAACAAGAAATGCAAAAATAATGTACTGATCAGTGTCTCCATTATTTTGCCAGAAATATTTGTGGCTTAAAATTATGACTAAAAAAAAAAAAATTTAATTATTGATTTCAATTATTGTGCTTTGCTTTTCAAGCAGTTCACAGTTCTCAGTTTTCAGAGTTGAAGCTCAGTTTAGTTTAGTTCAGTTCAGTGTGGTTTAATTTTCACTGCTGAAAGTCCAAACACCGAAGAGCAAATCCATAGAAGCGCAGCTCCACAAGATCCAAATTGCCCTCATTTGCCCAAATTAATGTGAAAATGTTTATCTCCTGTGATAAACACTATTATGTTGAATGTTCTTTATAAAGGCATTAAAGAGGTTTAAATAACACTATATTAATTATAGAGGTAAAGGTGGTTTTATATTTGCACATTCGTTCATTTAGCAGTCTCTATCTATATTGTTTACCATGTTACTTTGAATATTCGTTCGAAATTAGCATCCAAGTATGACTTCTAAACAACATTAACACTATTTAATTCACTGTGAACAATGCTGTACTTTGATTGTCATTTGCTGCTAATATGATTTCCCTCTTTACAATTTGCAAAGAACACTTTTCTGAAATTATATTGAGGAGAATTTCTGAATATCCGAAAATAAAACCAACTTTAACTCTATATATTATTCACTGTACTATGAATGTAAAGTGTCCACAACAACAACAAACATGCCTGTCAATTATATCACAATACTGCATTATTGGATACAAAACACACGTTTAATTGTGTCATACAGGGATTTTACCAGAGTAAACTCGAACCCTCTTACCTGCAGTAACTTTCTCCAGTTGCATGAGTAGTCTTGGCCATCTGTAGGCGGCATAATAAATGGGTTTGCAGATTTTGGTTTCTGTGTTTCCTTCTTTTTAGCTGGTTCTGTGGCGAAGAACCACGTATCTCCCTTATAACTCTTTCTGTTGTAAGTTGTCTTCGACCTTTCATTAGTTTTAGACTTGCCAGTCTGTTTCTTCAGCTTTACTTTTGACATCGTACTGCTTTTTATCTATGTAACCTGAATAAAAAACACTGAAGTGCTGTTCAGCCTCTTCTGTTATTACTTAACGTTACTGGCATTAATAATTTCCATACGCTGATTGTATGTAAATTCGTTGATGTCAAGAGTTAGCGCTAATACACAACCTGCATTTTTACGCGAAAACAGCAAACGCATATGAAAGAAGTATATTAACTTAAAACTGTTCAAGATAAACATAAGAACTAGCCAAATCTGCACCATGAGATCACCATGCTGAAAGAACTTTCTGTTTTGTGTGTTTCCCCAATATGCTCCGTGCGAGAACAGTGTGCGGATTTACGTTCCGCTCTGTTTTGTTGTCCGGTGATGTTACTATTATTATAATAAATAAAATATTTAATATGCTCTATATTATAATTTAATACATTTAAAGTTCGGAAACATTAAGATTTGTTACTATTTCAGACAAAAGGCTTCCGATTAAGTTACCATCCTGATTATGATGTGTTATGGTTTATCAATGTGCATGCTGTTTACAGAGACCTTATAAATACAGTATATTTGTGAAAATTGTAATAAGCTTTACTGTAAACTTTACAATCCGTGATGAACAGAAACTTTAAACCAATCTTAATCTTAAGATCATTTTATGTGACTCATTAAGGCAGTATAATGAAAGAATGACAATATAATAGCATCATAATGCAAGTATGCAAATTGCTGTCGGAAGTGGTGTTAGTGAGGCCAGCAGGGGGCACCCAATAATGCCCCAGTATAGTGAAGGGGATTCTATACTGCTCAGTGAGTGCCGTCTTTCGGATGAGATGTTGAACCGAGGTCCTGACTCTCTGGGGTCATTAAAAATCCTAGGATATCCTTCGAAGAAGAATAGGGGTTTAACCTTGACATCCTGGCCAAATTTGTCCTCTGTCCATCATGGCCTCCTAACCATCCCCATATCATAATTGGTTTCATCACTCTGTCTCCTCTACACCAATCAGCTGGTGTGTGGTCTGGCGCAAAATGGCTGCCGTCGCGTCATCCAGGTGAATGCTGCACATTGGTGGTGGATAAGGAGATTCTCCCTTATGTGTAAAGCGCTTTGAGTGCCCAGAAAACTGTTATATAAAAAATGTATTTAATTATTATTAATTAAATTATTATTAATTATTATTCATGTTTAATGTAATTATAGTAATTTTAACAATTGAATCAGGCATTTTAATCAGAATATGAAAACATACTGTATCCTAAACACATCAATAATAATAAATGTTATGTCAATAATATTAAATGTTATGTTATGTTGTTAAAAAGCAACATTTTTAAAGGGGTGGAGGCATGAAGTGAAGTGAACTGATGAACGGGTAGGAAGATGGTTGCCCGTAGAGTTCAGGGGGTTGGGGGGTGGAATTCCAGGAGATTTTTGGGAGACAGAACAATACGGGAGACTCCCAGGAAAAAGGGGAGTGTTGGCAGGTAATGCTAAAATGTCGTCCAAACGCTGCTATTTTCACAGAGCTCGTTCTGTTTCTGTATTTGGTCTTCCAAAGGACACAATACAAAGAGAAGTGCTTACGGTTTAACTTTAATTATGTTCCAGAGAATTATAAAAATATATAGCTAACATTAGACAAAGGAAAGCTTCCAGAATCTCCCCCAGTTCAGTGCTGGATTCAGCTAAAAACTCCTCCAACCATAACAGACGAAGCTGTGGATTGTGAGCCACAACCTGTAAGTATTTTTATGTTGTAGCGAGGACGTGAACAAGGATGTAAACAGCAGGAAATGCTGTTTGGCACCGCTAAAATTTAGCTACAAATCTAAATATTTATCAGTCAAACCGCTGTAAACACCCACAACCTTTAGCAGTGCTGCAGTGTGTAACAACGGGGCTGACACAGAGGGATCCATTTGCAGTATATTTATTAAACACAGTTTAATAAAGACAAGCACACAGATGTAATGCGTGTGCAAACTCACATCAAACACAATAGTGTTACGTAGCAGGGTTGAAGGCAGGTAATCGCAGTATGAGTGTTCAGGCATGGGTCTGAGGCAGGCGGCGAATATCAAGGTCGGTGTTCAGGCTAGAGCGGCTTGGATCAAAGTTGATAATCAGGCAGAGGTACAAGGCAGGCGGCTGGCAGGACGAGGTCGAGGAACAAGGCAAGGTAAGCAACGGGAAAGCAGGCAGAGTAGAGAAACGCTCAGTAGTGTTAGCCGGGGCAGAACAAGACGTCGCCATGACTGAGTGTGTGTGTGCTGCTTATAAGCGTGAGCGTGGATGATCAGGTGGATGCACTTCAGGTGTGCAGGCTATCAGTGTAAGTGGATGATGTAATGGTTAATAGTCCGGGGATGGTGACCTCTGCTGGCCAGCGAGGGGAATGACTGGGACCGAGTCGGTGACACAGTGTCTCTCTATGTGGACGCTTTTCTTGCGTTTACATCTCATATAACAAACTCACACAAGATATAAAAATGTTTCATATTACTTACACATGCTTATTCCGAATTATATGAAACTTGTCAGATTTTATTTTAGAGAGCAGGCGTGAAGTCCAGCCGTGTCCTCTTTATTTTCTAATTCAGGCACAAACTGATAGGGCTAACAGCTACTGCTTAAAAGCGCATAGGGGCGTGACGTGGTGACATGAAGCTGTTCCAGGAATCACAGGACATTATGTTAGCTGACCAATCAGAGCCTCTTGAGGAACTAGGAAATATGACAGTCGTTTGTATGTGAAGTAGCTGTATATAATCAAAGTAAGATATTCGATTTTCTACAAGTGCAGCGTGAGCACACATTGCTTTGCATCTTATAAACACAACCAAGCCTTAAAAATATACTGTGAACCCCATTTAACATTTTAAACTAAATACATTATTAAAACTACTTTATTATTTTAGGGTATAGTGCTCTTTTTAACCATACTGACACCTCCAATTGAATGAATTAGCTGCGCAATTAGCTAAAAGGTTGCTAACATTGGTTTTTATGTACGAGCAATATACATTACATACATACGAGTCAATATATTGTTCATTGTGACAGTCCTATACATCACTAAAAAACTCAATAAACAGTCCCACATTTTTGTAAGAAACGTAATTTTTATTATTAAAGACGTCTATATACAGTGATCTATATATTCACTTATTAAGTTAGAAACAAAACTAGTGCAAAAGTGTCTACAAATCACCGTAGCGAGAGAACTGTGCGCTGTCATTATTTCAATATTAACATAATAAAAGCAGAAACTAACTCAAACAACTGAAAGATTCACATGCACACTTCATCCACGCTTATTTTCAAACCCAAACGGGCATTCAAGCACTTTCTTTAAGGGGCAAAACCAAACAAATGAAAATGAATTTACAATAGGGAGAGTAACACAGAATATTCAATAGCAAAAATGTGCTCGACTCCTCTGTTAATAGATAAATAAACAACTATAGGGTCATACTATCAACTATTAATGTGTACAAAAATAACTTCTTGTTGACAGTATGACAAATACCCATGTGCGTCAGAAAGAATCAGTTTAGACTAGATTAACTATATCATATATATACTGTATAGGTGTGTGTATATAGAAATATAAACAAAATGCAAAAGTGCCATGCAGTGATGCTTTAACCAGTAGTTTTCTGTAATTAACCAGTTACCTTTCTGCATTGTTCTCTCAGAAATGAATACAGATATTTTTGGTGATTAAGAATGGAAACTGATTAGTAATTTTGCACACCGCAGCACTTGTGTGTCTGAGACAGTATTCAATAATCTGAATACTGTAAACGCAGTACGAGTTGCATAGTACTATAATATAGTCATATAATAATACAAAGATAAGAAACGGCCCAGTGAGTCGGAGTTACAGTGGAATGATTTAGAGCGGATTTAAAGACAACATGAAAGCAAAACTCTCCTTATTTCCCGCTTTCTCAGACTTTCTCTGGATTTGACGTGAGTAATCTGTTCATAACTTAACATGCGTCATCTAAAGTCATCTTCTGTTACTGTATCCACTATTGAACAACATTCGATTTCCCTTCAATAAAAAAAAACGACTATATGCATTTAAAATGTTTAATTCATGAGATATTAGTATGCATGATATTAATAAATATCATATTATTAATATTTATATATATTTTTGTATGTCTGCATTTAATCATAATAGGCTATACAATATATTTATATACACAGTTAAAGTCAGACTTATTAGCCCACTTTTGAATTTTTTTTTTTTAAATATTTACCAAATGGTGTTTAACAGAGCAAAGAAATTTTCACAGTATGTCTGATAGTATTTTTTCTTCTGGAGAAAGTCTTATTTGTTTTATTTCGGCTAGAATAAAAGCAGTTTTTAATTTAAAAAAAAAAAATTTGGGACAATATTATTAGCCCCTTTAAGCTATATATTTTTTGATAGTCTACAGAACAAACCATTGCTATACAATAACTTGCATAATTACCCAAACCTGCCTAGTTAACCTAATTAACCTAGTTAAGCCTTTAAATGTCACTTTAAGCTGTAAATAAGTGTCTTGAAAATATCTAGTCAAATATTATTTACTGTCATCAAAGCAAAGACAAAATAAATCAGTTATTAGAAATGAGTTATTAAAACTATTATGATTAAAAATTTGTAAAAAATATTTATAAATAAACACTATTGGTTGGGTTTACGGAAGGAGGAGAATGGGTCAGTCGATTGGTCAGTCAGTCAGTCAGTTGACAGCGGCCTCTGGTGGATTTACATGAGAAGAGCAGGCTCGAATGGCACTTTGATCTGAATGGAAATTTAAGATCTGAAAAAGTGTATGTATATATATATATATATATATATATATATATATATATATATATATATATATATATATATTGAAATATATACAATCTAAAAATGTAAATATCTTTAAATATTTGAAGTGCCTTCTGGAATTTTCCTCTACAATGAGCATTTTTCTCAGCTTCTTATATTTGTATTAAGTTATTTCATGTTAAAGGCTATGAAAGTAACATATTCTTTGCCATAAAAGTCAAATAACTGAACCTACACATAAATGCTCATTTTAGGAAAAAAATTCAGACGGCACTTAAAGGTTTTTGCATCTGAACTCTTCATTTGTTTTCTTCTGATAATGGGTCACTGTAAACTAAGACTAAACATTTATAAATATATTTCAAATGTTTTGCTTTTCATCAGATAATTAAGTAAAATAAAAAGAAAGGATTAATATTTATTTATTGCTTTTTTCAAATATTTTTTTGTTTTTAATTTAATTTTCAGCATTTAAAAGGTATTAAGTACGTAAACCAAATACGTTTCAACGGCCCTTTTTCATTAGATAATTGGTTACATTAAATGAAATAAACATTTACGTTTGCCTTTCTGCTGAATTGTCCTCGTCACACCATAGCAAGAACTAAAACACATTACGAATTTGATTTCATGTTGTCTTTAACTCTAGTTCAGTTACAGCTGTTTGAAACCTACAGGTAAGTTTGTTGGAGCAGGGTTGGAACTAAACTGTGCGGGGCTTCGGCCCTCCAGGAATTGAGTTTGACACCGCTGCTGTAAGGGATGGGTTTAGGAGTAGGGCCATATAATCAGCATTTTTAACAGTGTAAAACACATTACGCCTATAGAGAGTCCTCATAAACCACCAATACCAACATGTGTGTCTGTTTCAGTATGCAGATCTGTAAAGCTGACTGATGTTCACTTGTGTGTGCTTTTCAGCACACAGGTCTATAAAGCAGTCTGATGCTCATTTGTGTGTGTGTTTTCAGTAAACAGCTGTCGAAAGATGTTCATTCGTGTGTGTGTTTTTCAGTAAAGGGTTGTGTAGCGCAGCCTGATGTCCATTTGTGTGTGTTTCAGTACACAGGTGTGTATAGCAGTCTGATGCTCATTGTGTGTGTGTTTTCAGTACACAGCTGTGTAATGATATTCATTTGTGTGTGTGTTTTTCGCTAAAGGGTTGTGTAGCACAGTCTGATGTCCATTTGTGTGTGTGTGTGTGTTTCAGTACACAGGTGTGTATAGCATTCTGCAGTCTGATGCTCATTGTGTGTGTGTTTTCAGTACACAGCTGTGTAATGATGTTCATTTGTGTGTGTGTTTTTCAGCAAAGGGTTGTGTAGCACAGTCTGATGTCCATTTGTGTGTGTTTTCAGTAAGCAGCTGTGTAAAGATGTTCATTTGTGTGTGTGTTTTTCAGTAAAGGGTTGTGTAGCGCAGCCAGATGTCCATTTGGGTGTGTATGTTTCAGTACACAGGTGTGTATAGCAGTCTGATGCTCATTTGTGTGTGTGTTTTCAGTAAACAGCTGTGTTCATTTTTGTGTGTTTTTCAGTAAAGAGTTGTGTAGCGCAGCCAGATGTCCATTTGGGTGTGTATGTTTCAGTACACAGGTGTGTATAGCAGTCTGATGCTCATTTTTGTGTGTTTTTCAGTAAAGGGTTGTGTAGCGCAGCCTGATGTCCATTTGTGTGTGTGTGTGTGTTTCAGTACACAGGTGTGTATCGCAGTCTGATGCTCATTTGTGTGTGTTTCAGTACACAGGTGTGTATAGCAGCTGTCCGCTGAAGAGTCTGCGCTTGATCTCCTTCCACAGCAGGCTTCGCTCTCTCTGTGAGCCCTTCATGAATCCGCGGTTTTCCTGCGCGCGGCGGGACAAGTACGGGATCACCTCGTTTACCGGCCCGTACGGCACATATTTGTACACCGGAAAACCAGCCTGACCTGTGAATAAACACACACACATATTTCATTCATTCATTCATTTTCTTTTCGGCTTAGTCGCTTTATTCATCAGGGGTCACCACAGCAGAATGAACCGCCAACTTATCCAGCATATGGATGTTACGCAGCGGATGCCCTTTTTTAAACTAGACTTTTTAAGCGCCTGGTTGTGCGGATGAGCATCTGTAACACCATCTGTTGGTTTTCTCTGCACTCACCCAGAGGGAAACTGATCTGGTCACACATTCCCAGCAGCTGCCCAAAGTAAACCTTATTCTCAGTGGGAGAGAGATTCATCTCGTTCATCCTGTACAGAAAACACACGTGTACACACACACACACACGCACGCACAAACACAGAGTCAGATCAGGTACTAAGCAAAACAAACCCATGTTTTGGCCTTTTTGCTGAATAATCTAAAGTATATTTGCAAATATCTTACTGTATAGCATCCTACAGTGAGTATTAAAGAGCCCATATTATGGGTTTTTGAAAATTCCCCTCCATGTAGTGTGTAACAGCTCTAAGTGAAGTGAAGTATCCAGCTAAGGCTTAAATCTGTTAGTGTACAGTGTTTAAAACTGTTGATTCATCTATAAAAGAGTCGACTCATAGTGCTTCAAACGAGTCGCCTTGATACCGATTCATTAGGTGTTTTGCCATGACGTACGAACGAAACCAAGTTATTCACGTGCACGCGCAAACCCGGGAGATTTCAAACCTGAGGCCCCGCCCTCTGACGCAGAAACCCAGACACACACACACACACACAAACACACACACACACACACACACACAAACATGCCGGTCGATTGAAGTCACACTGCAGATGGATATATTGAGTCTCTACCCAAAGATGAAACCTCAGCATTATAGCCAAGCAGTTGGAAACTACTGGAAACTTCTGGAAACTACATGCTACAAAGAATACTTCATCAGCGTTTGTTAAAGGAAGGATCAGTAAAGAGTAACTTACTGATGGACGTCAGGATGGATTTTTCTTCCTCCATTTCTCAAATGTAAGTACGTGCGATTAAAGTTGCCTCGTTGACTCGAGCTTGCAAATGTATTTAGTTGTGATTTGTTACTTGTAACCGCGTGTACTGTATCAGGTTAACTGGCTATATTCTCTTACCGCGTGCAAAGTCACGTTAAAAACACGACGCGTGCTGCTTTGTTAACGGAGCTCCGTGAACGAGGAGTAGTGTGTGTGTCTGTGTGTGCGTGTGCGCGCGCTGTCGTCCGGAGGTGTGTGTAATTGTGTGTGTGTGTGTGTGTGCGCGCGCGCGCACGTTGTCGTCCGGAGCAGGGTTAAGTGCGTGTGTGTGTGTGTGTGTGAGCAATATGTGTGTGTGTGTCTGTGAAAAGAGCAGAGTGAGTATGGCGAGTGGATCATAGAGTGAGAAGCTAGGAGATCTCCTCAACTGTTTTTGGAGTTTTTGCTCAATAAAATAGTTAGTCGTCTGAATTTTCAAGTCCATCGACTGTATTTACATTGACCCACTGGCAGCTAAACTCCACGCCTACACTATCGAGCTGTATGAACTGTGATTACTTTTATATTGCTGATTAGCTGTTTGGCATTTCACTCTCTGACTGAAGGCAGTCGACCAATCGCAACAGACTGTCATCGGTCCAATCAGCGCAGATTAGCTTTGAGCTAAGGAGGGGTTTGGGAACAAATGAATCACTGGACGATTCATACGGGAGTCGCTGGGATAATTAGGTAAAAATAAATGCAGATTATAAGACCATGAAAGTGTTTTTTGACCTTGCATGCATATTAGACTGTTGTTGGAGACCCTTACAACCAAGATATGACCCTATTTCATGTATAATATGGGCTCTTTAATGTAAAGGCAAGATCTGTAAGGGGTGTGCCCATTGTAAATAAAATAAAAAAATTATAATATAATAAAATAAATAAATAAATAAATATATATATATATATATATATATATATATATATATATATATATATATATATATATATATAATAAGAAAATTGGGACTGATCTAATGTATATGAACATATACCTTATTATATAGTAAGGTGTAACGGATCATGTGTCGGAACACACGTTACCTGCGAATTAATAAAATGTTTTACTTGTAGATTAATCCTAAATTTGTAACGATCACAGAGAGATCGCCTCCCGCGTCATTCAGATCACATGAAAGCATTTAGGGTTTCCTGTAAAATATAATGATGGATTAAGATGTGGTGGCTTATTCGTGATGAGGTGGGTTTCTTAGGTTATTAAAGGTGTTTTCTGTCACTGATTGTTTAGTGTGCATTAATGTGTTCAGTGTAAGCTGCACGATTAATCATTTAAAAAAAATCGGGATCTGAACATAAATTATAAATGATGGTGATTTGCATATGTTTATTAATCTTAAAAGATTAAGTCTTTAGTCTTTTTAGCTATTTATGAAGTTGAAAACAGTCAAATAACACAGACGTACAGGGATGACAGTTTATACCTTAGTTAAAGGTTGTAGGTTGTTAGTTGTAGGTAGCAATTACATTATTTATCCAATAGGTGGCGACAACCAGCTATTAAAAATAGGCCTCTAAATAATTAATCAAAAATGATCATCTAGCAATGAAACATGAAGTTTTATGAGTGAAAAACTGCATAATTTATTATAAAATGTTAATGGGTTGTACAGATAATAATGTTAGATTTCTACATTTAGCACTTTCAGCAACAGCAGTAGTAGCAGTGAATTTTTCACTGTACTGAATATTTTAAAATTTATTTTTATTCAGCTGATTATTTTTTATAAATTTTATTTATTTAATTTATTTTTATAATTATTTTTTAGGGGTTTTTACCTTTAATGATAGGACAGTGGAGATTTACAGACAGGAAAGTATGAAGATCAGAGAGAGGGGAAGGATCGGCAAAGGACATCGAGTCGGGAATCGAACTCGGGGCGACGCCAGCACCTGGGTGATATATCGACACACTAACCACTAGGATATTGGCGCCGACTCATTTTATTTTTAATAACATAACAGGTTCTAAGTTCTGTATGTTAAATCAAAAGTTTCTTGCGGTACTGTTTTTGTAATAAATGGAAAGTAAATTACATTTGTCTCCTCCCCTTTTTGGCTGATCCAAAAAATGGTCCGATCCCTGACTAAAAAAAACCTTATTGTGATCTAAACCGTGAGATTTGTGATCCGTTACACCACTAATATGTAGTATCCTAAAGGAAGTATCAATTTGAAGGCAAGATCTTTAAGGGGTGTACTTATTTATGTAAAAATAAATAAATAAATAAATAAATAAATAAATAAATAAATAAATAAATTACAATATAAAATAAATAAAAATATAATATGCAATAAAATAAAAAACATAAAGTCAGCATTTTCCAATTATGATTTTTCCAATAATGATTTTTGTAAGAAAAACAAGCCCATATTAGATTAAATTAATCAGCACCAAAGCCAAAACTAGAACTAATGTATTTTGATCAATATATTATTGTATAGTATCCTTTAGAAAGTATTAAGTTAAAGGCAAGATCTTTAAGGGGTGTACTTATTTATGTAAAATAAATAAATAAATTACAATATAAAATGAAAAATATAATATGCAATAAAAAAAAAAACATAAAGTCAGCATTTTCCAATAATGATTTGTCCAATAATGATTTTTGTAAGAAAAACAAGCCCTTATTAGATTAGATTAATCAGCACCAAAGCCAAAACTAGAACTAATGTATTTTGATCAATATATTATTGTATAGTATCCTTTAGAAAGTATTAAGTTAAAGGCAAGATCTTTAAGGGGTGTAGCCTTTACGTAAAATAATAAAAAAAAGTAAATAAAAAAATCATTTCAACACTGTAAATTCAATAAACAAATACACACAACACTGTTCCAGACTTACTTCTCCAGTGTGAATTTGACCGTGTCCTCATTGTGAGACGCCACCATGACGTTTGCCATCCGGTTGTGGTTGATCTCCTCCAGAATGTACTCCAGACACCTTACAAATACAGATAATGCTTATTAAAAGCTTTTAGGGCTCGATCAGTGACTGAGACAGTAGAATAAAAGACGTTAATCTCAAAATATGCGTGTTTGTTTGCAGCAACAAGTCAAAACATTCCCTGCGCAATGTGTTGGCATATATTTATACCGCATGACGCAAATAAGTGATTGACAATAATGAGCAAAAACATGCTCAGGTAAACAGGCGTGTTTTGTACTGAAAGCACGGTATTCATTTCAGACAAGAGAGAGAAACTGAATTAAATGGTACATTGTGTTATTAAATATTTGTCAAATGAGACGAGTTTGTTCTTAGGTGATACTATTTGTGCTAAAATAAAATGTATAATAAATTTTTAATCCTTTTCTTTGGAGTATAACAATATAATATAACCACCATGCCGCTCTCTGGCTTATTTTATTATGGTATAATTTATTCCTCTTACTTGTGGTACATGTTGTTGGTGGCCTCGTAGTCAGGATTGATGGGGTCTTCGTAGCCGATCTCCGACGCTCTGGATCTCTCCTGACACATGTACGCTCCTCTGACCAGCTTAGCGCCGAAATACCAG